>NW_012116154.1:2245896-2248561 GCF_000951035.1 Colobus angolensis palliatus | reverse complement strand
AAAAAAAATAAAAAAAAAAAGAAAATGGGGTCAGGAGTGTGGATGTTCCAAGATAATACTCTCCATCTTGGCCAATGTGGAGTATAACAGATTTGCCTTGGCATCCCAGCAGGTAGCTGTTACCCACTGGGGGAGAGCAAAGGTGGCCTAGCCTAGGTTAGCCAAGGTTGGGCCACACCCCCTATAACCTCGTGGCATGTGGTTAGGAAAGAGGCTTCTCTCAAAAGACAACTCAATTCTTTGGAGCTCAGATGCTGCTTATGGACTCAGGGATGACACGTGCCCTCTCATCCTTGTTCCCATCCTCATTCCAGGTCTGTATAAAGGTAGGTCATGTAGGGGTGTAGTGCTGAGGGCCAGGGTGAGAGGGGATCAGATACTTTCAATCTGAACTAAATCTCTATTTCACAGATTTGGTAATCAAAGAAGGGTCAACTCTTTGAAAAATGGCATTAATGCCTTCATCGGTGCTATATATAAAATTCCTGCAAACTCATCCTGCTGTGCCCTGTTTAGTTCACCTGCTGGGACAGACCTGGTTTTAGGACCACACAGGAACATTTGATTCTGGTGAGCTGAAGATTGAGACTTGCAGTTTTCTGGTGTTGTTTCCAACAAATTCACATTCAGGAGCTCTCTTTTAGGGAAGAGGCAAGAAGGATTTAGGCATCAGAGAGGTAGGAGCCACGTGTCAGGAACTATTGTCCAGCGGCAAAGTGACTCTTAATTCTATCATGACCTGCCACATCCCGGGCAGGGCAGCTCAGGGTTCAGGGCATGAGGCTCATGAGCCCTGCCTGAAGATGGCTCTCCAGTGGGCAGGGTGCTTGGTGCAGAGAAAAAGTAGCCCTTGAAAACGCAGCTGGAATGTTTTCCTAAAGGGGCGGACTCAGCAAGACAGGGTGGGTGGCTAAGCACTAGAGAAGCCAACAGGCTGGACTCGGTGGCTCACGTCTGTAATCCCAGCACTTTGGGAGGCTGAGGAAGGCAGATCACTTGAGGCTAGGAGTTCGAGACCAGCCTGGCCAACGTGGCAAAACCCCGTCTCTACTAAAAATACAAAAATCAGCTGGGTGTGCTGGCACACATCTGTAATTCCAGCTACTCAGGAGGCTGAGGCATGAGAATCACTTGAACCTGGGAGGTGGAGGTGAGCCGATATCTTGCCACTGCACTCCACCCTGGATGACAGAGTGAGACTCTATTCCAAACAATACAAAAAAGCAAAATAAAAGAGAAGCAATCAGAAGCTTATCTAACGCACTGCCCGCAGAGAGAAAGGCGCCTGCGTCTGCTTGGCTTTGTCGTCCTCATCACATTACCTGTCTGTTTGCCATGTCAGCATCCGTCTTCATCCACTGTGTCCCTGCCATCCCTCCTGTACGCATCTCCCCCAGAGACCGCACCTGTGCCCCCGACCTCATCCTGTCCCACCTCAGGACTTTCAAATGTTTCTTCCTCTTTGGAGTGTTTCTCATATAAAAGTTCTGACTGAATGAGAACGTTTTCTGGGTTTTATTTTTCTGACTCTCCCCTCCCCTATCACACTCCTCTAGATGAGTGAATGGTGTCAGAGCAGACAGAATGAGTCTGTCACTCACTCTGTGTTCCTTTATCTATAGCCTTGATCATTCTTCCTGGGTTTGGAGGAGTTTATTCTTTCCATTTTAAGTCGACTCTCTGACTCCCTTCGTTTTCTTTGGCCCCACTTGGGATTTGGTGTTTCCGTCCTCTGGCTGCCATGACTGCGCCCGCATGATTCTGTTCCCAAGACCTTTTTACTCTTGGAAATTGGGCTCTTGCTTAAGGACTCTGGATTTCAATTTCCTAATTCTTGTCTTTGATTTCCTTTCCTGTCTTCCCTTTTCAAACAAGCACGTCCCTAGGCCACTCTTTGGGGAATAGCCTAGAAGAACAGAATTCCCAGTTGAAGTTACAACAAAGAAACATGGGACCCAGTGCCTGAGCCCAAAGTATGTGTGCTGCTCCAAGGGACTGCAGGGAACATAACTCGACTGTCTTCTTATCTTCAGAGAGAGGCCAGTGAACAGGAGGAGACTAGAACGTGGGTCCCAGAGGGAAACTGGTGCAGCCTCATGTGGACTCACATACGACAGCAGCAGGAACCCTTGGCTCCCAAGTGACCAAGACTTTTTCAGTCCACCCAAAGGCTAGCTGAAAATTCATGACAGGGTAATTCTCCTACATTCTTACTTTTCTCTATCAAAAAATAACTCCTCCGAACACAAGCCATTCCAAGGCTTGAGTTCACAGCTCTGATACGTAAACACCAATTCTGACTTCATAAGAGAGTTAGAAAAATACAAAGCCATTTTGAGGGGCTCTAAACAACAATTTTAGCCTTCGAAGGGCAGCATCAAATAGCTCTAGGAAACTCTATGAAGAGTCACCAACTCATTAGTGGAGACTCACTATGAAGTAATTAGAGATAATTTCTAGATATTAAAAGTAAAAGAGAATAATACTAAGCTCTCATGTTAAATTTCTCCTTATTTTTAATAATACGTTATGGTTAACCCAGGACAATATATTTTTTTCTTTTCTTTTCTTTTTTTTTTTTTTTTTTTGAGATGGAGTCTCACTCTGCAGCCCAGGCTGGAGTGCAATGGCGGGATCTCAGCTCACTGCAACCGCTGCCTCTTGG
>NW_012116154.1:2213516-2245786 GCF_000951035.1 Colobus angolensis palliatus | reverse complement strand
CCTGCCTCAGCCTCCCAAAGTGCTAGGATTATAGGCGTAAGCCACCGCACCCAACAGACCCAGGACAGTATTTTGAGGAAATATTACTATGTTAATAAAAAGAGTGCCACTGGCAATGATGGCACTTGTGATCCTTGCATGAAAGCACCTCCATATTTCAGCTACCACAGAGATGATCTCCACTGCAGGTGGAAAGAGTGGGACACAGAGTGCCCCAGCAGCAGTGCAAGGGAAGAGGCACGATTACATTGCAAATGGTGAGATTCCTACTCCAGTATTCCTTCTCTTGACCTTCTCTAGCTCTCAAAAACTTGACATAATTATACACAATGAGACTCCTTGAGTCCCACCTGATGTTCTCAAATTCTTCTTTCCCAGTGACGAACTGTGCTGCACTAAGTTCATAGTCACTGGACTCCCCAGGAAACCAAAAATCATCAGGATGATGACATTTGAGTAAAAATATTCCAGGTGACAACTCGTGTATGAAAAGTAGTAACTGCACCTTCCGTTGCAACAACACAAGGCTTTTAGCAATTCTTCAAGCACCTAACCACGCACTGAACATCTGCGTAAGTTCTGGGTTATCATGGTTACGAATTCCTCTGTTCTCAAAGACACTCATCCATGTTTACATGGGTTGTTAGGCTATTTCTTTACTCAAATGACTCTTCTTTTCCTGGGATGCTCCAAGTATTCAAAGAAGATCACAGCACTTTGAGGATGGACACAGAGAATCAAACACGATGGATCTCCCTCGCTCTGCATCCAGAAAGGCCCATCCTTTGTCTGGCTCAGGACTCAGGGAAGTGCCAGATGGAAGCTGTTCAGAGATCATCATCAGACTTTTCTGCTCTGTCTTGACACAACAGCCTCAAGCCCCCATACTTCACTGGCTGTTACTGAAACATGTTCACAAGAAATCTTGAACTATGCTTTGAGCCAGAGTTACCAAAATGGATGATGTATTTCTCAGGAGAAACTATCGTCTTCATATATTCATGAACAGGGACAGTACCGCCATGAACGATCTGTCTGAAAATGCCCTTCCACTTTCCTCTAAGGGAAACTGTTCTTGGACAATCACTTACAATGTCTTTCCTTAAAGGTTATTCTGTGCTGAAAGTATCGCAAGCATCCCATCAAGATTAATGGAAGGCAGGGCAGCCACTTTTAAAGAGATAAAATAGAACCACAGTGTAAGTCAGCAAAATGGTCAAGTAAATCGTGATGCCTTTGCTTATCATGGAGCTGCATTAAAGAGAAATTAACTTTAGAGGTCAAGACAATACTGTAGTGTAGGGAGAGAATTATTGCTCCTCCCTGAAGACTTTTCTCCCTGAGGCAAGACAGCACATACCATAGATTAAACTTTCATCAGCAGATCTTGGAATTCCATCAATCTTTCATTACTGTTTGGCTCAGAGAATCCCCTACCAGATGTCATCAGGAAACTACTTCTTCCAAACTGAGACCCCACCTAATCACTCCTAGGGAAAAAAAAAACAATGACCAAGAAGAAACAGAGATAACTTTCGGATTAGCTCAAAAACAAGAGAGACCCATTATTCCTTTTCTCTCTCTTTTTTTCTTTTCTTTTCTTTTTTTTCTTTTTTTTGGATACAGACTCTCACTCTGTCACCAAGGCTGGAGTGCAGCGTTGTGATCTTGGCTCACTGCAACCTCTGCCTCTCAGGTTCAGGCGATTCTCCTGCCTCAGCCTCCCAAGTAGCTGAGATTCCAGGTGTGCACTATCACACCTGGCTAATTTTTGTAATTTTAGTAGAGATGGGGTTTCACCATGTTGGCCAGGCTGTTCTCTAACTCCTGGCCTCAAGTGATCCACCTGCCTTGGCCTCCCAAAGTGCTGGGATTACAGGTATGAGCCACTGCACCCGGCTGAGACCCATTTCTAAATCACTGTCACCTAAAACACTGCCCTTTATCATGGACAGTTTCTACTAATTTAGAAGGGAAGCCTCCTTGGCACAGGGGCTGCGGTGTCACCTGCAGTGTGGTGTAGTTAAACAGAAAGAGCCACACTGGCTTGCTCAGAAAAGCTTTCCTGACTGCCCTCCATATGGCGGACAGACTCTCTGCACTGTGTGAGTGGCTGTCCCTTTTATACAGTGCTAATTTAATCTTAAAGGTCAACCAGGGAGGGGACAGGCAGGACCAGGCAGGAGACAGAAACCACACCAGTCATTCGAACGGAGAATAGCACAAAGAATTTTAACTAGTAACTACAATGGCAAAAGGGGATCCTGAGAAAGCTCCCATGGAGGCTGCAACTGCAAGAGGGGGGCTCTGACCTGCAGGGTTGAGGGAAGAGAGGAGAGAGGTTGTAATCATTAAAACACAGAAGCCTCACGGAAGAATCTCCTGGAGAAAAACCTCTGACTGCAGAGGAAGAGGCATTGTTGGTTGCTGGTGCTGCCCCCAGGCTTGAAGGAGGGACCCCTGGGCCAGGACCCAGACCTAAAAAGAGGGCTTGACTGCTGATTGTGCTGGAATCTCTGAAGAAGGCGTGTGATGAAGCCAGTCCTGCATTTCTGTGAAGTTGGAAAAACTGCAAACTGGGTTCAGAACCGATGCAATTGGGATAAAGATGTGTTTCTAGGATGGTGCTCAGAGAAACAGGAAGCAAAGGAGGGAGGAAGTTCCTCCTTCCTCCTCCACCTGGCAGTTCTCCTTCGAGTGCTGCACAGTCGTCAGTCTAACAGGTAGCAGACGAGAGAAGCAGGAGTGTGGTTTGCAGAGTCCCAGCCCCAGCATCACAAAGCTGAGTGGGGAAGTGTGGGTTTGGAGCTGAGGGGACAGCTGCTTAATGACACTAGTACAGGAAGCAACAGGCCGTGGGAGTGAGAAACTTGAGGCAATTGGTTTTCACGCTGCGTCAGAACATTAGCTGTTAAACTTCTTTGGTGGTTGAATTTTAACTTGGCAAATGTCTGTGCAACTAGAGACTCTAGTTCCCAGAGTCCTCTGCAGCTGAGTGTGGCCAGTGGGGTGTGAATGGAATGTGACTGTACCTGAGGTGTGCAAGTTCCAGGTGTCTTCAACTTGGAGACAAGTCACTTGGCCTGGTCAGGCCAGGATGACAATTGAGGGATGGCAGAGCAACAATCTGGAAGGAGCCTGAGCCCCTGAGTGGCACAGAGCTGTTCTGCCAGGTGAGGCATGAGCTGTGTAGCTGTGGCATGAGAACTAACTTCTGGCACTGAAGCCAGTGGACTGCAGAGTACTTGTGGCAGCAGCCTGGCCTATACCCTATTATAATACACAGAAGGCCAAGGCGGGAGGATCACTTGAGCCCAAGGAGTTCAAGGCTGCAGTGAGCTATGATCACATCACTGCACTCTACCTTGGGTAACAGTACAAGACCTCATTCCTTTGAGAAAAAAAAAAGGCCAGGTACGGTGGCTCACACCAGTAATCCCAGCATTTTGGGAGGCCGAAGTGGGTGCATCACCTGAGGTCAGGAGCTCGAGACCAGCCTGACCAACACGGCGAAACACCACCTCCACTAAAAATACAAAAAATAGCCGGGCATGGTGGCATGTGCCTGTTATCCCAGCTACTTGGGAAGCTGAGGAAGGAGAATCACTTGAACCTGGGAGGCTGAGGTTGCAGTGAGCCGAGACCATGCTACTGCACTCCAGCCTGGGCAACAAGAGTGAAACTCCATCTGAAAAAAAAGAAAAACTTACTCAAGTTTAGCTCTAAGGAACAGTAGCAAGGCTGAGCAGTGCTTTCAGGTACCCCCAAATGCTGCTAGTAGAAGACACAGTTAGGAAAGGAAATAGAGACTGCCAAAAAAATGGGCCTTTTCCGCAACGACTTTCTATATACAGCAGCTACAAAGATCGCCTCATTCCATTCTGAGCATGTTATTACTCAAATGTTCTTTCTGTGAAGAGTTGGGCTGTGCTGAGTTCCCATACCTGGGTCCCCCATTCTTTTTCTTAATGCTTTGAAAATGTGGAAACTATTCTCAGCTCATGGACCCACAAAAACGGTCCTCAGGTACATGGTGTGTCCACCTTTGCTTTCCATTCATTCATGTGGTCTTAGCTCCTCAATGAAGAAGCCAGACTGTAGGGACAGGGACCATGTCATGGCCTTCTGTGTCCTGCTGCTGACTAGCATAGTATTTAGAACACAGACCCAGCCTCTCCTCCCCTGCCAACCCTGGGACATTTAGACCATTCACCATCTCTTGTCAAGATTAATAGAGTAGCTTCCCATTTGGGCTGGCAAAAATACCTGGGGTGTGTTTTTCGCTCTGCCACGAACTACATGGGTCATCTAAGGTAAACACGCTCTTCTGTCTTCAGTTTCCTAACCTCTAAAATAAAGAGACTGAAAGACACTGATACTAAAGCACCTTTTAAATCTAAAAACCTATGAGTCAAAGTTTCGCATATTCTAAATAATTAATTCCAATATTCCTCAGGATCCCTGAACTCCTCCCCAAAATTCAGCAGTGTTTTCAAAAGAAGTCAAAACAAAGCAGCAGAACAGCACTGGCATGAAAACGAGAACATAAAGTACGTGTGACGAAAGCCTTTTTAAAAACAACCTAGCCAGGCACAGGGGCTCACACCTGCTACCCCAGCACTTTGGGAGGCTGAAATGGGAGGACTGCTTGAATCCAGGAGTTCAAGACCAGCCTAGGCAACAAAGTGAGACCCTGTATCCACAAAAATAAAAAAAAACACCTGTAGTCCCAGCTACTCAGGATGCTGAGGCAGGAGGATCGCTTGAGCCCAGGAATTTGGAGGCTGCAGTGAGCGATGATCACGCCACTGCACTCCAGCCTGGGCAACAGAGCAAGACCCTGTCTCTAAAAATAAAAAGAAATAAAACATCTTGAGCCGGGGTCTTGGTGGATAAAAACAGCTGGGAATATCTTAGAAGAGAATATGAGAAAAAATTCGGTACAGTAGGGACTATATTCTTTAGACAAAAGTTTCTGAGATCATAATCAGATAAAACAATCAAGTCAAAGACAACCTTATTTGGAAATTTATGAATAATCTATGACACAGAAATATTTTATTAAAAGCTGTTCATCAAAACCAGAAAACAGAGGTATCAAACACCTTCTAGGAAGAGAAGTTTGGCTACACAATCTGTAAGTATAAGCAACATCACAGGGTAAACACTGAATAAGAAAGAACTGTTTAAAAAGCACTTGCATACATCATGACTGTTGATGGTTGTGTGAGAAAATATTTTAAATGGTCCATTTTCAAGGCATGATAAATCTAAGTCCTGGCAGCCTGCTTGCAAATGTAACCACACCACATGGTTCATACACCTAGAAAGTCACAATAAGCTAACAGAATGTAGAGGAGGGGTCAGCCCATTAAAGGGAAGAAAGTTTTGTTATTGGGAAATGAAAATTAAGCGGGGAAGGGAATGGGGTATAACCTTACAAGGCGGATAATGAAACTCAGGCAACATCTAGGAAGATCGTAGCCCCATAGTACTTGGCCAGTGAGGAACTTGGGGGGGGGGCTGGCACGCTAGGAGATAAATTACCTGTTGTGACTGTCCTAGGTGTGCCTGCCCACCAGATACCCGATCTTGCAAGACTGTTATTAAAAAGTCTCACTGTCACTGTTCTTCGTCCATTCTTCGGGTTTGAATGGGGGAGTGTGTTTCTCATAGTTGCTATTCATTATGAAGAAATTTTATCTTCATTAGAGCAGGCCCAATGGGGTCTCCACTTAAAATATTCATTAAAAGTAATTCCTATTTTTCTTAATAATCAAAAAGAGCACTTTAATGTTGCCACAAATTTAAATGAATGAATTTACTAACGAGAGCAGTATTTCCTGAAGTGTGTTCCATGTGATTGTGTTTCCACCAAGGAAAAGGTTCCAGCCAAACCTGGGAAATGCTTTCTTGCAGAGTCCTAGTGATCTCAGTGTAGGAAAACCTCTGAGAGGGCCCAGTGTACTTAATTTAACTCCGTTTCCCAAGTGACTATAGAATTTTTTTTTTCTCAAGGGAAAACCATGAACATCTTACCTGATTAATCCTCATGGTACACTGATACGGAAGCCTCTTGGAAACATGCCATTTATGGGGTCTGAAACCCTCTGACAATAATCATTTTCATGTCTTGTGGGAAACAGCTGGATTAGCAGACTCTAGGGCTTATTGGCGAAGTACACAAGGATCTCTGTGCCCCTACCCAGAAGATAAGCCTGTGCCAACCACAAGGCAAGAGGGGAGTCCCTGTTCCAAGTTCCCTGTGTTCAGAAATTATGTTTGGGTTGGGCGCAGTGGCCCACACCTGTAATTCCGGCACTTTGGGAGGCCGAGGCATGTAGATCACCTGAAGTCAGGAGTCCAAGACCAGCCTGGCCAACATGGTGAAACCCTGTCTCTACTAAAAATACAAAAAATTTGCCAGGCATGGTGCCAGGCACCTGTAGTCCCAGCTACTTGGGAGACCGAGGCAGGAGAATCGCTTGACCCCGGGAGGCAAAGGTTGCAGTGAACTGATATTGCACCATTGCACTCCAGCCTGGGGAACAAGAATGAAACTCTGTCTCAAAAAGGAAAAAACAAAGAAATTATGTTTGCTTGGTTTTGGTACTTCTGCAAAAAAATAAGGAGGAAGGTGCTTGCCGGGGTCTGAGTGAATAAGAACGCTGAGGCTGGAAGCTAGCATAGGTCCCTGAAACTGGGTGGGGACATCCCTCCCAACTCACCTTTGGGACAGTAGCCTGGCCGGCCCACAGAGACAAGATGAAAGGAAGCATTCGGTCAATGGCCTCAGTCGCCAAGGGCAGAAATGCCACCTCTAAGGCCCAGTGCACACACCTGCATACGTCCTCCTTTGCATAGCGGGCAGGAGGAAAGCAGGCAAACCTGGGTGGCTCCTGGGGCTGAACTGGATTGGAAAGACAAAGCTCATGAAACTCCTTTCCCCAGTCTCCGTCTCTAGGGGCCATGACATTTACCTCACTGATCAAAGGGAACAAAAGTCAGCTATGGCCAAGAAAGAGGAGGCAGCCCTCACTCTACCAGGCAATAAAGCAGATGGGCCCGAAGAAACACCGTAATAAAGATAGACATGGCTCTCAAGAAGACAAAGACTTCAGCCTAGTCATGCGACAACCAAAACCCCACAGAGACCGGTATCTGATGTGACTCAGCTTCTCGTGCTGTTCATAATAAAAGGTCTCTCCAACTCAGCCCTGGGGCTCAGTGGGGGTATCATAGCCGATCCCCTCTTCATGCAAAGTAAACTCATTCCCGAGGGAATTTCTTCCAAGCAAATCAAAACCACTTGAAAGCCGTAAAAAAATGTTACATCCAAAATACTTTGATAATTTCTGAAATTACGTGGCTCAGGGAAGCACTCTAGATTTGCAGAAAGATTTTGTGCCCTTCATGTCTGGCATAACACATACTTCTCTCATTCATTTTAACCACATCAATTTCTTCTGCCCCTACCCAGAAGATAAGCCTGTGCCAACCACAAGGCAAGAGGGGAGTCCCTGTTCCAAGTTCCCTGTGTTCAGAAATTATGTTTGGGTTGGGCGCAGCAACCCACACCTGTAATTCCGGCACTTTGGGAGGCCGGAAATTCCCGAAGAGATTCTACTTTCTCAGCAAGGGAAGTTACAAAAGAGAATGCAAAATGGGCTCGTTTTTCGTGAGCAAAATGAAACACTTTTATGTTTTATTCATGCAAAGTGAAAACTCCTTTCCTTTGCAACATTACAAATTGAATTTGCTCTTGTAAATTGGCGTTAAAGAAAAAAAAAAAGGAATCAAAAGCAAAGGAAAGTAAAAAAAGCAGGAGTACAAAGGCCCCTTCTTCTGGGGAATGGAAACTCAGGGGACCAATGGGGAGAAATCAAACCTTTCACCAGCAAACACACTTTTAAAATTTACCGTTTCCGTGCCGATCGGGCTGAAGGCACCCACAACCCCACGATCTTGCTGAGGTCCTGCTAGCTATGTGGAACTGTCCCATGATCTCGCTGAGGTCCTGCTGGCTACGTGGAACCCTCCCATGATCTCGCTGAGGTCCTGCTGGCTACGTGGAACCGTCCCACGATCTCGCTGAGGTCCTGCTGGCTATGTGGAACCCTCCCATGATCTCGCTGAGGTCCTGCTAGCTATGTGGAACCCTCCAATGATCTTGCTGAGGTCCTGCTAGCTATGTGGAACTCTGAGTGTATTTCTAAATTACACTCATCTGCTAACACTGAGTGAGAATAAGAACATGAGTAATACAGCCCACGTTTCAAAGCCATAACCAAGGCAACGTAACCTAATTCACACTGATTTCATCAGGGGTGGGAGTGGGAAGGTCTTCCTGCTTTGTGGGACAACTGAACTCATTAGGGTCTGGAACAGCCTCTCATCCTCTAGATCACATGATCAAGTGTACTTCAAGTCTCCCTGAGGTCTGACTCCTCTCCAACCTCCACTGTCTTTAAAAGGAAGCCATGTCATTAGCTGCATCTGCTAGCGTGTGTTTAAAAATCAAGGGCTAACATTCATTAAGCATCTGTCATGTCCCCATCACTGAACTGATTACTGTATACACACACATGCGCATATATATATGTATTGTGGTCCTTATTATGATCCTCACTTCACAGATGAGAGAACTGAGGTTCAGAAAACTTGAATAATTTTGTCAACTGGAGTTTGAATCATTTGTTTCCTTCCAGACATGTAGCATTTGGCCTCACTTTAAAGAGTAAGGGTGAGCTGAAAACCTCATCAATACAAACCACTGACAATCTGACCTTAAGAAAACCCAAGCTCATCCACTTGTACACGTAAGTAATGTAACGAGCTCCACACCTTGGTTCCTGCCTTAAAAACAAACATGGAGGACAGGAACCAGGAAAAGCTCAAGCATCTTATACCCAGGGCCTTCTACCAAAGCTAAATGTTTTTAATGACGACCAAACATCACCAGAGAGCTTCCTTGTAAAATTAATCCATGCATCTCTCCAGGGCTACAGCTCTGGCAAGCAAGGGAATGACAGGTGTGTGCACATAATCCATCCACCCATTCCCCCAAAGCACCTGGCCCAGCTGTCATCATTTACTACTCCGTTACAAAAGCTCAAAGATGCAACTGTGCTCCCAGGAAGGCTTATCCAATCGGCAGTGAGAAGAAAGACACTTTAGCTCTCTCTTTTGCAGACCATTTCTCACGTCTAGTTCCAGCATAAATGCTTATTCTTTAACTGATGAATACTTGGCCATAATCCTTTCTTTCTGGTTTAGGACTTGGAACTGAATCAAACATACTAATGCCCAGCATTGGTTGACAAAGGCTGTCATAAGCCAAGGTAGACCACAACCCCATTAGAGAGACCAAATGACTCAATAAAAAAGCAGAATGTTCAGAAATGGAACCATAAGCTCAGGAGAGCCGCTCTCTGTTGTCTGGGATTTTTATCCTCTTCTGCAATGCTCTTGCCCATTTTCAACAAATCAATAACAAGCTATCATCGTACAGCTCATCCCTAAATGCTAGGACATGCTCTAGTACCTTGGGGATTGCCAAAGATTGACTATAATTTAAGAATTAACTGCATTTAATGTAGACCAATTACTTAACAATGGTCTCTGAGTATAAAGTCTGTATAACTGCTACTTTATTAGTTAAAATATGCACTTGAAAATCAAAACTCCTTGTTTCCAATCATCCTGGAGAACAGAAAATTCGTAACACATCTAAGACGCATTTCTTATAAATAACGTATTTTCAGTAGGATTTCAGAAAAATATACATCAAATGGAATTTTGATATGACCAGACCTTTCCAGTGTTAAAAAAGTTTCAGCAATCCCAAACTCCGGAAATTCCTGATATCATGATTTAATGACCTGAGGCTTGTGATGAAAGGCTGTACAACGTCCCCCTTCAAGTAAGCCCTTGATGAAGAAAACAGCAGCAGGAGGGCCTCTGAAATGGCTGACACTCAACTGAATGAAATGGAATTAATTTTAAAAAGACTGCAGAGAGGAGGGGAAAAAGGGCTTGAGATGGCCTGGGTTGGAAACTTGGTTGAATGAGGAGGGTCAGGAGGAGAAACATGCAGAACTGGAAGGCAGGATCAGGGTCAGCATTGACAAAAGATTTGAGACAATGAAGCTAGGAAGGGAAGCAGTTTGGAGGCTTTAAGAGGCAGGGAACTAGAGACACGCTTTCATTTTGTACATTTCTATACGGAGGCTACACGAGTTTTGTATTCGGTGAAATGCTGCGAGACCATGCTTTGGTGTTCAGCTAGAACAGGGACATGGGTGAGGTGACCTGGACTGCCCCACCCGGGGACTCACCGGCCATTGTCGCGGCCCACGCCCCACACGCGGATGCTGACGATGGGCTGCGAGTGCAGCACACTGCGGTCCATGGGGTCCACCAGGCTGAGCATGTCGTTCTCCAGGATCAGGTACATGTCTTTCCCCTGGGACACAATGAGAAAACACGCTGTCTTCTTCATGCAGGCTGGAAAGCCTAATTGCGTGTGGCATCGAGGAACGCTGTGTCAGCCACCAAAAGAAGTCGCCCTGAGGTCTGTAATTTGTCTGCCCAAGAAATGTCCTTTCTCGACAAGAATATTCATATCTTTCTGATTCCTCTCATACACCCAATTTCTCTCTCCCTCTCTGAGTCCTCTGAAATGTGCTCCCATCCTGCTTTCCAGGCTGCTCTTAAATTTAATTATTTACACTTCTGAATCTTTATGACAAAAGGCTAATGGTGGGTTCCCTGGAGAATTTAGTCGTTCACTAATTCTGTGCCCATCAAATTCTTAGAACCTCTATCTCCCCATTCTTCTGGCCAGCTCCTACCAAGCATCCCCTCGACGGCCTTTCCAGATCCACAACGATACCTGCTTCTTCTCGGCTTTTACACCACTTCCTAGCTGTGTGGTCTGCCTGACAGACAGCAGGCACAGCTTCGTGACATTTCTCAGCACTAACAATGGCTAACATTTAAATGACATTAGGCCACGTGCTTAAGGTGCACTGGCTCATGATCTCTCTAAATTGCGCTCTAAGGGCTTGGATTGTTACTATCACCAGTTGGCAGTTGGGGAAACTGACACTGAAAGGTTAAGTAACTTGCTCAAGGTCTGACACAGAACCTGTGGGTACTGCTGGGATCCCAGCATGGGGGAACACCCAGGTCTCTCAACTCCTGCACTGTCCTTCGGAGTCTTACACTCTGGTGTCCCATCTCCCCACCTGTGTTGGCTTTCTGTGGGCAGAAGCACTAGACTATTGATTCCCCCTGCAATCTCCCAGGCATAATTTTAGGACATCATTAAATATCTGTTGCACAGCTGAAACACTCTCTCTCCTCAAGGTCATCTAGATGCTGTGGCACTGATGATGGAAGATCTGGCTCGGCAGAACAGTGAGGCTTCTTGGTAGGTCTTCAAATCTCAAAGTGAAACAGATAAACTGCTTTCTGGTATAGTTTTTGGGAATGATGTTTTAGTTT
This sequence comes from Colobus angolensis palliatus, assembly GCF_000951035.1. Classification (NCBI taxonomy): domain Eukaryota; kingdom Metazoa; phylum Chordata; class Mammalia; order Primates; family Cercopithecidae; genus Colobus; species Colobus angolensis. Next base: position 2,234,278 of record NW_012116154.1, on the reverse strand, counting down.
CCCACCAAACATTCTCGGAGTGAAATAGAGCTCTGATGCTCAGGGAGGCAGAGATAGGTATCTCAGTGCCTCTGTCAGCCAGTGTTGAAGCTGTGGCCTGTGTCTACAGCTGAGATCCAGCCTGGTCTCAAATCTTCCCCCAAGAGCAGCTAAGCCATTTACAGACGAAAGCACTGGCAGAAAACACAACTCGTGTTGACTGTTGTGGTGAACACGATTCACAGAGCCTGGAGCATGCTGCCTTAGACCTACGGCTCTTCTAAAGGTCAATCATTCACATGTTAGTATAAATCACAACCACCTTCCTTCTAAATCCTGGCCAAGAAGGAACAGCATTTTTGACTGAAGGAGAGTGAAAACAGGTGGAGAATTTGGTGGTAAACATAGGCCTGGGTTTTGTTCTTTATTTTTTTTTGAGATGGAGTCTCGCTTTGTCACCCAGGCTGGAGTGCAATGGCATGATCTTGGCTCACTGCAACCTCTGCCTCCCAGGTTCAGGTGATTCTCCTACCTCAGCCTCTTGAGTAGCTGGGACTACAGATGCATGCCACCATATCCGGCTAATTTTTGTATTTGTAGTAGAGATGGGGTTTCGGCATGTTGGCCAGGCTGGTCTTGAACTCCTGACCTCAGGTCATCCATCTGCCGCAGCCTCCCAAAGTGCTGGGACTACAGGCATGAGCCACCATGCCCAGCCATGCTTGGGTATTTGGATGGGAGATAATGCAGTGAGAGAGGACAGTAAAGTCAAACAACAGAAGAGTCTAAATGGCTTTTCCTGGATGGAAGAAAATTCTTCCAGTTCTCCCTTATGCTTGGAATGTAAAAGTCAGCTTGGCAATGCAGTGATTCAGCTCCACTTTAAGGCAGACAAACTCCACCATGGAAAGGTTTGGAAACCTACCTCCCATTGGGACGTGCTGCTAGGAGAAAATGTGAGTGGAGTTCCAATCAGCTCAACCAAAAAGCAAATTTTTCTACCACTGCTGTGTTCACTAGAAGCAGAGAGAACAGCATCTATTCATGTAGCAAACACTATTCCAAGATGCTCCCAAAATGCTTTTTCTACAGGTCTTGGGCACACCAGGAATACAGCTTTTCCAGTTTGGTGTGAGTTTTATACACATTTGGTATCTGTACTTACTTCTTTCCTTTCTGAAATTATCTCAACTAACATTTCAAAATGTAATCACTCTGTTAAAAGGGAGAAATATATAAATATCAATTCCACAATTCATGTATAATGTTGATTCTTCAGAATGTAAGTCAAGAAGAATGTTATAAAAGGATAAGTTGTCAACTTTTAGAGTAGAAGCATCAATATTTTTGTGTGTATGTGTGGAAGTCACCTTCCCCTTTGAGAATATGGGTCCTTCTTCCAGTCTGCAAAACTGCTCTTACAGACTGGCACATCCCATTTTGCAGGCATGTTTAGGGGAGTTCTGGGTCGCTAATGCTCACCCATAAATCTGTGTCACTTAGCTACTGAGAAACGCTCTCTCTCCAGGCCCCAGTCCTCACTGGGATCTGGCAGTGCTAAGGGATCAGTCACCCGGGGGCACCATGCCTATACTTCCCGCATTAATGGGAAAAGACACCTGAAAAACACCTCGGAGCCCCTGAGTACCACGTGCCACCGAGCTGCGGGGCTTCCTGAAACACAAGCGAATGTAAACAGCCTGCCGTACATCATTCTACGTGCCACTTACCTCTCCCCAAATCCCGACCGTGTCTCGGATGTCATTTTTGCAGTAGGAAAGTTGCCTGATGCAGTTGTTGACCGCAACACTACTTTTACCGGGGGCGAGGTCTTCTTCTGCCATCTCTACCCATCCCAGAGAACGCACAGCAAAACACTGGAAGACAGAGTAAGAGGACAGGAAGTCACTCCATGGTTTGGCCAATCATATCAGTTTACACTACTCCCCTCCCACAACTACAAGGTACTACACTTAATGCACTTTTATTTGCTTCATTATGTTCAATCATCTAATTGAGTTAACAAATCCTTTATTGCTAGAAATTAAATGGTAACTACTTTTTGCTATTAAAAAAAATGTAGTGACAAATATCTTTTTGCGTCATGTGTGCATGTGTTCAGATTTCTTCCTTAGAACAGATTACTAGAAGCAGGCCAGGTGCGGTGGCTCACGCCTGTAATCCCAGCACTCTGGGAGGCTGAGGTGGGTGGATCACCTGAGGTCAGGGGTCTGAGACCAACCTGGCCAACATGGTGAAACCCCGTCTCTACTAAAAATACAAAAAACAGCCAGTCTTGGTGGCGGGTGCCTGTAACTCCAGTTACTACTCAGAAGGCTAAGCCAGGAGAATCGCTTGAACCCAGGATGCGGAGGTTGTAGTGAGCCAAGTTGGCACCATTACACTCCAGCCTGGGAGACAGGGCGAGACTTCACCTCAAAAAAAAAAAAAAAAGAATAGATTACCAGAAATATAAGTATAGGGCTTATATTACAAAAATTTGGATATAAAAATTTCTAAGCTCCTGATACCTCTTATAAGGCAGTTTTTTAAATAGTGAGAAATGCAACCCCATGAAATCTGTTATTCGGTAAGCACCTAGAAACGGTGGAGACAGAATGAATTAAATACATGTTAAGCACTTGTTTCTAATAACAAAGAAGGAAGATGTTTTCTCTAATACTCAGAAAGGCAGCAAAACGAGGAAAAAAAGTATCCACTCATGATAACAAATAAGTGTGTCAGGCCCTACAGTGTGACGAGGGAATCTTTAAATGCCGCAGTGCTTGCAGAATTGACAGATTCGTGCTTTTAAAACCATTTATGCTTGTATCACTTAGAGATACTTTGAGATCATACTACCTCTCTTTTTTTAAAGTTCTGTAATTCAATTTTTCCCTTTAATTAAGAAAGTACTATATGCTGCATATTATAACAAGTAAAAAATCCAAAGACGTATGAAGAAAAAACTTCACAGCCCATGTGAGGGTGACTTGGCTACAGCATTTGCCTTGCCGGTGATCACCAGGGTTGCTGCGTGCCTGAGCTGGGTCCCTCAACCCTCTCTGCATCCCTGATCCCATGCAAGCTGCCCAGCAGTTGCAGAGGCCACCTTCCCCGAAAGGCAGACATGGAGCCACCCTTCCTTGGGAGCCAACAGACTGGCTCTCGAAGAACAGCTTTTAAAGTTTCCAAATGCGAGCTTCATAACCAAATGAAGAAATGCAGCCGTGTCCTAAAGTGATCACATTCGGTCTAGTGCCACCTTCCCTCTTCCCGTCACCGTGTGCAGACCGGGCACCCCCTTCCTGAGTAGCTGATCACACCTTGTCAGGGGAAAAAAAACTCACCAAAATATCAACGACAAAACAGCCCATTTAAGCAAACACTGCGCTGATCCTCAGGTCCTAGATAGAGGAGAAGGCTATGTGACCACCTCAGCGGCCACTCTGCTGATGGTGCACAAGGTGCCTTTCACAAAGAAACCAAAAAAAGAAGGCAGTCCCCGTGACAACCACAGAAGCTACTCAGGAGTCTGAGTCTTGGGGAAAGGTTCTGCACATGTACACACTGCAGGGAACCAGCCTGATGGTGAAGAGGAGGTCCCGGGTGCCAGAGGTGGCTGTGGCCAATTCAGGGCTGGCCAGGTCTTGCCTGGCCTGCCTGCCCCTCCGCAGCTCTGCTCCCTCAGGCTCAGACCAAAGTGTGTTTCTCCAGGTGGATGTGTTGGATATTCCACAGAAGCACCCCACCAAATGTGCTGCTTTATGAAAATGCATGATTTTGCCAGTCTGACCCCTAAGTGCCCAGGCCCTGCTGTTTCTCCAGAAAGTGCTGTGCAGCCCAGTAACCTCTCTCCCATGTCGGTTCCCAACCCAGGCCCTAGTCAGTAAAATCACAGTGTCCCAGCTGACTCCCCTGGCCTCCCATTCCAACCTTGTCTCCTACCACCTCTATTCAAATGTCAAAAGTATTAACTCAGTCAGTCCTCACCCCAACCCTTTGAGGTCGATACTAAGTTACTGTACCCATTTTATACATGAGGAAACTGGGTGCAGCACAGATCCAGGATTCAAACCTGGGCAGTTTGGCTTCTGGGCTCCTACACTTAACCACTTTGCTATATGCCTCTGAGATTTTCATGAGGGGACAATGTCAGATTGGGTTAGGATGATAAAGAAGGCTGGATAAACAGCTGGTAACCTCAATATAGTTCTTCTTTTTTTTTTTTCGAGACAGGTTCTTGCTCTGTCATGCTGGCTGGAGTGCAATGGCATGATCTCGGCTCACTGCAACCTCCACCTCCTGAGTTCAAGTGATCCTCCTGCCTCAGCCTCCCAAGTAGCTGGGATTACAGGTGCACACCACCATGCCTGGCTACTTTTTGTATTTTTGGTAGAGATGGGGTTTCACCATGTTGGCCAGGCTGGCCTTTAACTCCCTGATCTCAAGTGATTGGCCTGCCTTGGCCTTCAAAGTGCTGGGATTACAAGCATGAGCCACCGCACCCAGCGCTTAATACAGTTGTGAGTGTGTGTGGATCAAGAGTAGGTACAATCGGCATTCTAATCTCAGCTCTCTGATGTACTGGTACTGGGACCTTGGAAAAGTCACTTACTAAGTCCCAATTTTGTTCATTTGTAAAAATGGGAGTAATAATAATAATTACTTCAGAGGGTTTTCGTGAGGAGAAAATAAGTAGTGAACTTAGCATATAAAAAACACTTGAACATTTGTTGAATGAACAAGCAAATAAATACAGTGTCATATAACTCTTAACTGAATAATCAAGAAGGAAAAATGAAAGATTTGTTTTAGGGTGACCACATGTCCCAATTTTCCCCTCAATAGTTCTGGGGTATCCCTGTCATTCTGGCAAGATTATTCAGAGCAGCCCCTTTTACTCTCAAAAAGTGTCCTGGGTTAGACAATAAATTATATGATCACCTTGGTCAAAATTCTAGTGAATTCAGCTTCTGGCATGGAAACTGGGGCTTGGACAGGGTATGTGTGTGGCAGTTTTGCCACACCCTACACGGGAAGTGTAGGCATGGTGCCCCCGGGTGACTGATCCCTTAGCACTGCCAGATCCCAGTGAGGACTGGGGCCTGGAGAGAGAGCGTTTCTCAGTAGCTAAGTGACACAGATTTATGGGTGAGCATTAGCGACCCAGAACTCCCCTAAACATGCCTGCAAAATGGGATGTGCCAGTCTGTAAGAGCAGTTTTGCAGACTGGAAACTGCAAGCAGTTTTGCAGACCACATGTGGCATGCCCATGTGGAAATGGGGTTCAAGATCCACAGAAGCTGCCATCAGGACAGCATCTCAGTGATCCTGGCCGGGGTGAACCCTAAGACAGTACTGTTACTGCGAGATACTTCTCTTCAAACCAGAAGTCAGAAATGCATTTTCCCACCGTCTCCAGCTGCCTACTGTAACATCCTACAACCTAGGACTGCTCAAAAGAATTCAGTAACGACAAAGAAGGTAAAAAAGAACACTGGCTGTTTTCTCTCCTTGGGAGTCCAAGATGACAAAAATTTTGATCTAAACAGCTCACTGAACACCAAGAGTATCATTCTTGGCTAAAATATGCAAATCACCCGACCTCATCCAAGCACATTAAGAATACTGTTTTTGCTGGACATGGTGGTTCACGCCTGTAATCCCAGCACTTTTGACCAGGGCCGGTGGATCACTTGAGGATAGGAGTTCCAGACCAGCCTGGCCAACATGGTGAAACCCCGTTTCTACTAAAAATACAAAAATTAGCCAGGTGTGGAGGAGGACACGTGTAATTCCAGCTACTCGGGAGGCTGAGACAAAAGAATCATGGCAAAAGAATCGTTTGAACCCGGGAGGCGGAGGCTGCAGTGAGCCAGGATTGCACCACTGCACTCTAGCCTGGGCGACAAGAGCAAAATTCTGTCTCAAATAAAAAAGAAAAAAAATTGTTTTGTCATATTGATGAATACAAGCCTGACATGTTACTATAGTGAGTTTATCTAAAGTCATTTTTCTTGTGTAACCCTGCTGTTGTTTGAATTTGGTCTCTCATCTGAAGAGTTTCACCCCATTCTGTGTGGCCAAAGTGAAAGGAAACAGGTATACAGGGAATATGCAGCTCCGCCTGAGGGGCCAGCTTGGCTTCTTCCCAAAGAACGGAGCAGCAATGAGCAACCTGCACTGTTTGGTGATGCCCCCGTGTGGCCAGGAAGGTTCATAACCACCACCACTTTCCCTTAAACCCAGGAAGGGATGCTGAGCGTAATCAGTTCTGGGAATAAAGGCTCGTCTTGGAGCATGGGAAGAACTCAAAATATTTAATGAAGTCATCTACCACTTAAAAAAAAGTTAATAAAAAAAATCAACATATACACTTTTACTTAGGCCCATTCTTCAATAATTCTTAACCAAAAGGGCAACAGAGTAATGGTTCAGCGTAGAACCGTGTCATCAGAGGGGTCTGGATTCAAGTCATCATTTTGCTACTTTCTGGCTGGTGACTTTAGGTTAAGTCACTTCAGGTCTCTAAGTCTCAGTCTCTTCATCTGTAAAATAATAATGCTACCTATACTTATAGCATATGCAAGGCCTAAAGAAGATAATGCTGGTAAAATGCTTAGCATCATACCTGGCAGATAGTCAAAACTTGGCTAATCCTAATTGTTATTTTTTGTTTGTTTATTGTTTTTGAGATGGAGTTTCACTCTTTCACCCAGGCTGGAGTGCAGTGGCATGGCGTCAGCTCACTGCAACCTCTGTCTCCCAGGTTGAAACGATTCTCCTGCATGTGCCATCACACCTCGCTAATTTTTTGTCTTTGCGGTAAAGACGAGGTTTCACCATGTTGGCCAGGCTGGTCTCAAACTCCTGACCTTAGGTGATCCACCCACCTTGGCCTCCCAAAGTGCTGGGACTATAGGTATTTGACAAAGCATCTGGTTTTTATTATTATTATTATTATTGTTGATAAACTTTTACTCTTTTCTATTAGTGGATTTTAAGAATTTCTCTAGTTTAATAGATTTCAGCCAAAGCCAGCATGTGGAGATGTACTGTAGACCGTGATACATATGAATATATGACCTGGAGGGCTTTCTTAAAACACATAACAGGCCGGGCACGGTCTCTCATGCCTGCAATCCCAGCACTTTGGGAGGCTGAGGTGGGCGGCCCACTTGAGGTCAACCGAGTGAGACTCCATCTCAAAAAAAAAAAAAGAAAGAAACACACACACACACAGAGAGAGAGAGAACACTGGACCCCTTCCCCAGAGTTTCTGATTCAGTAGGTCTGGGTAGGACTCAAGAGTCTCTATTTCTAACCAGCTCTCAGATGATACTGAAGCTGTGATCCGGGAGCCACACCTTGAGAACCACTGCTCTAGACAGATGGCTCCTTTCTTTACCCAAAGTTATGTGGTTCCTCAGATTGAAAGTAAAATCTAGGTTCAAATCCCAGGGCTGCCTCTTACCATTTTTGACCTTGGGTGAGTTAGTTAACCTGTCTGTGTCTCAATGTCCTCATTATAAAATGTGGGTACTAAAAATAGTCTCACAACAACCTATCAAATGTTGTGAGGATTAACTGGGCTAAATTCAAGTTTGCTGCTGCTTCTGTTATTGTTGTTAGTTACTATGGGCATTTAAGGGATCTGGGTCATGGCTGACCCAGAAGGGACACAGCTTTTGACCTGGGCCCCCTTCTCTCCCATTTGTTCTCTTCTTCCACAGTGGAATCGAGTCATCCTATCTTAGTTGTAAAACCCATCTTGTGTGGAGCTTCTATCTCTGAGTTTTATAATACAGCTATCTTCTTGCAGAGGACCTCTCCTTCAAATGTGTGTCATGGAGCAGAACACAGAGCAAAGCCTGGGTATCTATGACCAGATGGTCCTGGATTCGAATTGTATTCCAATCGGTGGATGCTCAGCCTCCAGGCATCTAAGGTTAGTCAGTTGAACAGTGATAAGGAAACGAAGAAGGGCAAGTGGCTGGGACATTGTAGGCCCTCAGCAAGTATGTACTTTGTTCTCTCTGGTTCCAGAAGATACTATTATTTGAATTTTTGTTTTCCCCAGTCTCCCATTTCTCTTTTCCCTTGCTGAATTTCTAGGTTTCTGTCCTTTTCCTTCCTCTGGGCTTTAATGCAGGCAGCAAAATGAGAGCGTGCTGTCAGAAAACTGTGGGATCTCCTCCAGGGACCAGGTGGGGCAGGGGATGCAGTGAGGGGTGAGACCAGGGGCTGGGAGCCAGTGAGCTGTGGGATACAGGCCTTGCCTCTAGCCAGGCAAGTTGGCCTCGGGGTACAGGACCAAAGAAGACAGTGGTAAAATGAGCTCATGTCCACGAAGAAGCATATCCAACACCCAGGGCATAGCCACTGCTCTGTGACTGTTGAGGGATAGTGACCAAAAGGTAAATGGTACCAGAACATATAACAACATTAAGTTACAGATGTTAAAAAACTAAAAAAGCTCACATCAAAAAGCTAAAATGTGGCCCAACACTACAAATGTAATCCTAATTAACAGTCATCTATGGGAATTACTTACCATTCAAGTCTAATTATCCTATAGCACAATAACAACTGTGTATTTGCGCTGATAACGTTTACTGGGTGACTAGTTCCTGGAGGACCTACAGAGATGAGTGCCTTTTCTTCCCTGTAGATACACCTGAGTTAACTGAGAGTATCTGAGAGTAGATAAGTTCCTGCTCTTGAGAAGCTTGTGACAGAGCAAAAACATAGCAGTTATCTATAGCACGGACCATGAAGGGTGCACTGAGGCACAAGCATGGGCTGGGAGCTCATGGAAGGAGAGTTTTTTGTTTTGTTTTGTTTTTTGTTTTTGAGATGGAGTCTCACTATGTTGCCCAGGCTGGAGTGCAGTGGCAGCGTCTTGGCTCACTGCAACCTCTGCCTCCTGGGTTCAAGCAATTCTCCTGCCTCAGCCTCCCAAGTAGCTGCAATTACAGGCGTGTGCCACCACGCTCAGCTAATTTTCTGTATTTTTAGTAGAGACAGGGTTTCACCATGTTGGCCAGACTGGTCTCCAACTCCTGATCTCAAGTGATTCGCCCATCTCAGCCTCCCAAAGTGCTGGGATTACAGGTGTGAGCCCTGAGCCTGGGTTTTTTTTTTTTTTTTAATTCAGAGTTAGTGATGGACAGCTTCTTAAAAGACATGAAATTCAGCTGAGCCTTGCAGGACAGATTAATTCATTTATTCAACAAATATTTATGACACCTACCATATGCCAGGCACTGGAGACTTATTATCAATGGGCCAAACAGACCAAACACTCTGCCCTACGTAGTATTTCAAAAAACTGGAAGGGCGTATTTGTTTGATGGCCACATCCAAGGTCACACAGCTCTGTGGGCATGGATCAAGAAGAGTAAGGTGCAACTATGGGAGAAGGGGCCCAGAGCAGAGTGGCTTGGGGCCCAGGTGTTCAAGCCACTAACTCTGGGATGAAATCTCAGGTCAGCCACTTATTAGCAGTGTGACCCAGGTTACTCAATCTTGGTGAGCCTCAGTTTCCTCATCTGTTGCTGTGAGGATAACAGGATGGACCTCGTAGGGTCCTGGCAAGATGAAATGGGATGGCTTAGATTAAGAATCTTGCAAAGGGCCTGGCCCAAAGGAACTAGGTGAGAAAAGGTGACCACTATTTTCTCAAGCTCTCTGATTCCCCAGTCCTGACACATCATTGCCAGATATGCCAATCTAGTTTTGTTTTTACAATTAATGACTGAGCAACACTAAGGATACCCCTGGGTGGTGGGGGACAGGGAGAGATGCAGAGTCTGGGGGGGTGGGGGATGCTCTGTCCTCTTCAGAAGGGCAGGCTCCATCTCATCACATGACTTCAGGGTTTTTTTTTTGAGACAGTCTTGCTCTTGTCACTCAGGCTGGAGTGCAGTCGCGCGATCTCGGCTCACTGCAACCTCCGCCTCCCAAGTTCAAGCGATTCTCGTGCCTCAGCCTCCTGAGCAGCTGGGATTACAGGCGCCCATCACCATGCCCAGCTAATTTTTGTATTTTTAGTAGAGATGGGGTTTCACCATGTTGGCCAGGCTTGTCTCCAACTCCTGACCTCAAGTGATCCGCCCACCTCAGCCTCCCAAAGTGCTGGGATTACAGGCGTGAGCCACTGCGCCCAGACACACTTCAGGGATTTTATTAAGGGTCCACGGACCTGGGAGATCCATGGATGGGCTTCAGGAAGTTCTAAACACCCTAAAAATATATCCAAAATTATGTGTGTGTATGTGTGTGTATGTGATGGAAAGATGGTCCAAAGCTCTCACCAGTTTTCCAAAAGCTGTAAAAATACAAAGTACAGTAAATCTTCACTTAACATCGTTGATAGGTTTTTAAAAACCGTGACTTTAAGCAAAATGACCTACCTTGAATAAGGTTGTTTCGTTCAACTTCTTTTAATGCTGTTTTGCTATAATGTTGATGAGAAAAAAATTTGCTTTCCTTATACATCATTTCTCTTAAAGTTGGAGTTTCTGAGAACTCACTAATAATGTTAAGTAAGGATTTTACTGTACTTTAAGAGAGTTCCAAGGAGGTTAGATAGCAGAGTGCTCACTTGTCAAGACATCAACACATATTTTATGTGTATATACACATCAGGGCTAGCAAAAGCTTTCTAGTTAGCATCACAGTCCGCTTTTGGTTAGTGGATGAGGAAAACGGCTAAATGGCTCTACAGAGGAAATGATCAGGAATTTAAGGGCGAACAGAAGAAACGGGTATAGGGAAGTAGGGAGGGGCAAGAAAGGGCTGCACAACTTCCAGGTGGCTGGCAGTTGAGCCGACAGGCAGGACTGAATGACTTGTGAAGGTGAGAAAGTCTGACTCAGGTTTTTTTTTTTCCTTTTCTGAGATGGGGTCTCACTCTGTCACCCAGGTTGGAGTACAGTGGTACAATCATGGCTCACTGCAGCCTTGACCTCCCAGGCTCAAGCGATCCTTCCACCTCAGCCTCCCAAGTGGCTAGGACTACAGGCGTCCACCACCACACTCTGCTAATTTTTGTTTTTTTGTAGAGTAAAGATCTCGCCATGTTGCCCAGGCTGGTTTCAAGCTCCTGAGCTCAAATGATCCTCCCACCTTGGCATCCCAAAGTGCTGGGATTACAGGCGTGAGCCACCCCACTGGACCCAACACCCAGTTTTTAATACAAGAAACTGGCCAGGCACAGTGGATTGTGCTCATGCCTATAATCCCAACTACGTGGGAGGCTGATGCAGGAGGATCACTTGAGGCCGGGAGTTCAAGACAAGCCTGGGTGACAAAGTGAGACATGGTCTGTAAAAAAATTTTTTTTAATTAGCCAGGCACAGTGGTGCATACCTGTCATCCCAGCTACTAGAGAGGTTGAGGTGGGAGGATCACTTGAGCTCAGGAGTTCGAGGCTGCAGTGAGCTAGGGTCAAGCCACTGTATTACAGCTTAGGTGACAGAGCAATACTCCATCTCTAAAAAAAGCAATAATAAAATTAAAAAATGGGCTGGGTGCAGTGGCTCATGCCTGTAATCCCAGCACTCTGGGAGGCCAAGGTGGGCAGATCACCTGAGGTCAGGAGTTCGAGACCAGCCTGGTCAACATGGTGAAACTCCATCTCTACTAAAAAAAATACAAAAATTAGCTGGGCATGGTGGCAGGTGCCTGTAATCCCAGCTACTCGGGAGGCTGAGGCAGGAGACTTGCTTGAAGCCAGGAGGCAGAGGCTGCAGTGAGCTGAGATCGTGCCACTGCACTCCAGCCTGGGCGACAGAGCGAGACTCCGTCTCAAAAAAAAAAAAAAAAAAAAGATGCAAGACACTGATTTTGATGTAAGCCCCCCTTGATATTACCCTTGATGCACCAGCAAAGGGCCTCTTACAGAGATGGCTGATGTTGTCAGGGGAATTAAAGGAGAACGTTGACAGAGAAAAAGGAACATGCAAAAGTTTCAGCGTAGAGAACAGGGATTCAACATGAGAGAAATAGAAGCCACAGGGAACTGGCAGGGTTTTGGGGAGGATACACAGCCCACTGCAGGATATGGGATTCCAGCCTGTCTCGCTAGATCCTAGGAACATGGTGATCCTGGCTGCTGCCTACGCTGCAGAGCTGCTCTATGGAGACCTTTTCTATCTGTGTTCTGGGGGTCAGGTGGAAAAAAGCCATGTATTCCTGCTATATGGGACAATGAAGAAGAACCTTTTTAATAATCATATAGCCCACATACTATTTATTTCACATTGGTGGCCAGAATAATGTACACTTAGGGTACATTTGTTACATTTGATAGCCCATGTTTTGTGATATTTCCCTAAGAGTTAAGAACAGCCCTCTGTCATCTCCCACAGTTACTGCAGCCAGTAGAAACAGCAACGGGTCTGATTTCTACCTGCAGCCCAGGGTCTTTTCACCGCCCAGGTTTCACTGACAAATAAGGCAGCTGGGCCGGGTGCATTAGTTCACTCCTGTAACCCCAGGACTTTGGGAGGCTGAGGCAGGCAGATCACTTGAGGTCAGGAGTTTGAGACCAGCCTGGCCAACATGGCAAAACCCCATTTCTACTAAAAATACAAAAATCAGCAGGGTGTGGTGGCACAAGCTTGTAGTGCAAGCTACTTGGGAGGCTGAGGCAGGAGAATTGCTTGAACCTGAGAGGTGGAGGTTGCAGTAAGCCGAGATGGCGCCACTGCAACCCCAGCCTGGGCGACAGAGTGAGACTCCATCTCATAAATAAATAAATAAATAAATAAATAAATAAAGCAGTCAGTGAGCAAAGGATTGTGACCTAAAACAACTTTCACAGAGTCCATACAAAAAAATATGCAAGCTTTTCAAGGTTCAAAATACCTCTTGGATGTTGCCTCTGTAATAGAGAAGTCTTTAGTAAACCGGCATTTGTGGTCAATACAGGCAGAGAGAGAGATCACCATCCTTATGTATATGGTTTCTTCGCTATTCCTTTTTTTTTGGAAATACTGAAATGGCTTTTCAAATCTAAGATGTCAGTGGGTTCTGCCAGAGAGGTGTCTGGGGATTCTCTGGAGTGAAGCTTGACCCAGTTCTCCATTGGGCTGAAGCAAGGAATCAGCGTGATTCATTATTCAGCATGGCAGAGACCATGGTGGCCAGGGAGGACCCAGAGAGCATTTCTACACTGGTCCCCATGAGCGCTTTAGCTGTTTCTGCCATTTTCCCAGACTGTCTACAACACAGTGAGCACTCAGGCAGAAAACACGATGCATGGACCTTTGAGGCCCTGGGCCCACTAGTGCCATTTACTTAACTTTCCCCCTTCCTATTTTTCAGAGCAAGACACATAACTGGAAAAGCTCCCTTGATGTTAACCTCTGACAGGCCCTTCTACAAAGAGGATGGTCATGATCATAGCTAACCCCCATGCAGCACTTACCACGTGCCAGGCACTAAGGATTGACCCATAATTAAAATATCGCCCACGATATCCATCTCCTTGCCTGCCCGCCACCCACTACTGGCTAATCCCTTCGTGAAGGGCGGTTCCCAGCCCAGGTCACCTCTGTCTCTGCTCACAGGGCCTGGAATACTAACCCCATCCCCTGCAGCTGGGGAACACCCAGTGCACACGCAGTCACACAAAATGAATGCTATATTATTTGACACAAGGAAGGCGAAAGAGGCAACGCAGTTGAGCAGCGGCCTCACAATCCTTCTTCACACACAGCACGGAGCCGTGCAAGTTTCCGGGATGTAAAGCTTCCCTGATTTCAAGTCCTTAAATGAAAATGAAAGGATTCTTTCAAAGCAGATGCATCTTTACTTGTTCTCCCCTGGGCCATTCCCAAGTCAGCTCCTGCCTGTGATGTCTATTCCTAACGTCCTCCCTCTGTCGGAGAAAGCACTTGCAGACTTGCCATGAAGCAACCTTGAGAAAAGCAATCATGTCGAGATTTATAGGAACCACTGATGTGCTGGAGAGAATGCACGAAGGCGGTCTCACTCCATTGGGGGCTGAAATGAGATTCGGCATCTACTTTAACTATTGCTGGGGAATCTTTGCTTCCTCACACTTATTCAGAGGAAGCCAAAGCTCCTCACTCCTCTACACTAAGGGATCTCTTTGGTAAGGGTACGACGGTCCAGAGCAGCAGCCTAGACACCTTCCTGACCCCTCATGTGGCTCGAGTGGGGAAGGGGGAATGAGTTTGACAAAGGTCAGTGGTCCGAGGCCATGCTGGAGCTGGGGAGGGTGCCACTGTCCTGGAGGGGCCTGATTTGGCTTCTAATTTAAGGCATACATTTGTGTAGCATTAAAGTCATGACATCAACATGCTTTCCTTTTAAGACACAAGATACACATTTTTGCATGGCAATGAAATAATGTCTTCAATGTATTCTAAGCATAGTTTCTAAGTATTCATTGTTAACTTAAAAGCATTCTCAGCTGGGCACAGTGGCTCACATCTATAATCCCAGCACTTTGGGAGGCTGAGGTGGCTCCTGCTTGAGCCCAGGAGTTCGAGACCAGCTTGGGCAAAACGGCAAGACCCTGTTTCTACAAAAAATTTAAAAGTTAGCTGGGCATGGTGGCGCATGCCTGTAGTGCCAGCTACAGGAGGTGAGGCTGAAGTGAGAGGATGAGGCAGGAGAATCGCTTGAACCTGGGAGGCAGAGGCTACAGTGAGCTGAGGTGCACCACTGCACTCCAGCCTGGGTGACAGAGTGAAACCTGTCTCAAAAAAAAAAAAAAGAAAAAAGAAAAAAGAAATTCCCACCAGTACTTAGTTAAGGGGATTTCAGAGTTCCAACGACGAGGCAGGAAACTTCCATTTAAAGTGTTCTGATGTAACCATAGGTGCTTTATTACAAGTTACCTAACTTAATTTAGTTCAATTTTCACAACCCAGTGAACTCAGTGAAAGAGGGACTCTGCATCTTTTTTAACTGTCCACACAACGCATTGGAAACATTTTGACCATGAAAGGACTTGAACCCTCAATCTTCCGACCCAAAGTGAGATGTCTTTTCCATTAGGCCACATGGTCTCCTCTCTCCCATTTTTGAGAGAAGCAAACAGACTCCTGGCAAATTTAAGGTTTCCTAAAACAGAGCTGGTAGAAAGGAGTATCCCGCATGTGCACTTATTAAGAATGTGTGTATATACATGTACATATGCGTGTATATGTGTGCACATGGGTATATATGCATATATATGTAAATACGTGTATATACATGCATATATGCATGTCTATATGAGTATATGTAGATGGATCTAGGTACAGATAGACATATATGAAAGGGACTCAGCTAGAGACTTCCTTCTACATATCTTATTTAATCAACTTAATCCATATAACAACACGAGGCAGATATTATTATTGCCATTTCACAGATGAGGAAACTAAGGTACAGCGTAGTTGTTAAGACTGAATTGTGTCCCTCCCCAATTCCTATGCTGAAGTCCTAACCCCCAATGTGACTGTATTTGGAAAAAGGGTCTTTAATGCAGTAATTAAGTTAAATGAGCTCTTAACAGTGGGGCTCTACTCCAATCGGACTGATAATGCTTTATTTTATTGAATTTTTTTTCTTCTTTTTCTTTTTTAGACACAGTCTCACTCTGTCGCCCAGGCTGGAGTACAGCAGCTCACTGCAACCTCTGCCTCCTGAGTTCAAGCAACGATCCTGTCTCAGCCTCCCAAGTAGCTGAGATTACAGGTGCGTGCTACCAAGCCTGGCTGATTTTTGTATTTTTAGTAGAGATAGGGTTTTGCCATGTTGGTCAGACTGGTCTCGAATTCCTGACCTCAGGTGATCTGCCCGCCTGGGCCTCCCAAAATGTTGGGATTACAGGTGTGAGCCACTGTGCCTGACTTTCCGATTTTTAGACAGGGTCTTGCTCTGTTGCCCAGGCTGGAGTGGCGCAATCTTAGCTCACTGCAGCCTTCACCTTTTGGGCTCAGCCTCCCCTGAGTAGATGGGACTACATGTGTGCACCACCATGCCTGTTAATTTAAAAAAGGTAGGTTTTTTTGTAAAAATGGGGTTTCACCATGTTGCCCAGGCTGGTCTGGAACTCCCAGGCTCAAGCCATCTGCTCACCTCAGCCTCCCAAAGTGCTGGAATTACAGGTGTGAGCCACTGTGTGTGTGTGTGTGTGTGATGTGTGTGGTGTGTGTCTGTGTGTGTGTGGGGGGTGTGTGTGTGTGGGGTGTGTCTGTGTGTGGTATCCTTATAAGAGGAGGAAGAGACAGCAGGGAGGCCCCCACATGGAGAAGAGGCCATGTAAGGACAGAACAAAAAGGCAGCCAGCAGAAACCCAGGAGAGCGGCCCCAGGGGAAGTCGACCCTGCCGTCACAGTGACCTTGGGCTCCCAGCCTCCATAACCGTGAGAAAAGAACGTTTCTGTACTTGGAAGCCACCTCGTCTGTGGTATTTTGTTATGGCAGCCCCAGCCAACAAACACACAGTGGTGTATACACTTCAGGTAACCATGAGCTTATGGCGGAGCTGGCAGTGAGGACTGAGTTTGTGTACCGACAAATTCGTATCTCCGCGCTTTGCTGCCTCCTAGGTGCGGCAACAATGCTGGTTTTCCTGACGGAGAGAGGGAGGCCGGCATCCCCAGGCCTCACCTAACACCTCTCACCCCGACACGTGTGTGCACAACGCGCCTCCTCCCCTCCTCACAGTCTTATAGGTGCACCCAGTAGCTACACCTGGCTGGCACCAGAGCCCAGGGAGGCCAGCCCCACTCTAAAGAGGTCCCGAAGAATTCAAGGCCTCCTAGGAGTACCCTGAGAAGGAAATACTCCCTCAACAGAGAGTGAGTACTTCAAAGTCCACCAGCTCTAGGTTTGTATCTTTGGGCTGGTCCAGAGGCTTCTCAGAATTACCTCAGAGCCCACACTGGCGGAGCCCCCACTGCAGGCACCAAAAGTCCTGAGGTAGTGTGGGTGCCCTTGGGCAAACTGTCTACCAGGGGGCGCCATCACCCAACATCTGCTAACAGATCACTGGAGGCAAGGAAATGCCCAGGCAACCAACTAACTGCCTGCTAGCTGCGTCCCCCTCCCTCCAGGCCACAGCACTGCTCTCCACAGTGTTCTCCAGAGGTCTAGGACTGTTACGTCCAGGGGCAACCTGCAGAGGAGCCCAGTGTGGGGCTGAGGCCTCTGGGCCTCCCCTGTCACAGTGGCCCTGCTCTTGCCCTTACACAGAAGGGCTTCTGCTACTAAAGAAAGGCCGGTACACCATGCAATCGCAATTATTTGCAATGCCTGCCCCACAGCGACTCTCATTAACCTGCTGAGTGTGTTCAATCATCAGCACATCACGAACAAGTCATACAAATTTAAAAACATCAAGCAGAATGTCAACTTATTTACAGAGAGAAATGCAAGTGTCAGTCGACTGCATGTTCAGGGTGGCTAATGAGAGAGTTTGCTCTCTGCAGGAAATCCACTCCTTTTCAATCCCCAGGCCACGACAGGCTGACAAACAATGATGCAGGCAGAAGAGTCTCACAATCAGCATCGTAACGGCCAGGATCCTTGCAGATTCCTCACTCATGCCAGAGACACGCCTCCGGGTTGTGATTTAGTACAGAAACAGTTAATTGCATTAGTCATTTCCTGCCCAGGAACCAGGCTGGCATTATGAGTTCTATTTTTATCAATGGAAAATTTGAGCAAAGGTGGGTTCAACTGAGAGATGCAGCCCAACGTTTCCAGAATGTCATGGAACAAATTATGTGTATGTTTACTTAAACATGAACTTGCAGGCATATCTCATTAGACATATGTAATCTGATAATCACTTATAATCATCATCATGATACTAGCAGTGACTATCGAGGGCTCACTCTGTGCTGAGTGATTTATATACAAGTCTGGTCTTGGCAGGGAAAGCATGAAGGTGGGCGCTGACATTTACATAGCATTTGCCACAAGCTGCATGCTTTACAGCATGTAGCACAACATGTTTTCACAACAACCCTACAAAGTAGGTGCTGTATCTCTTATCTTCTAAACGAGAAACTGAGGTTCAGGGAGCTTAGTTGAATTGTCTAATGTCACACTGCAAATAAACAGCAGAGCTAGATTTGATCTGCGGTTTAATTCTCAGGTGGATTATTACCTTGATTTTCCAGAAGAAAACATCAGTTTAGCAAAATGGCACAACTTAGGAACAGAGGGATCCCAGCTCTAGTCATTTATTTTTGTATGACGATTTTTTTTTAATTTTTGAGACGGAGTTTTGCTTTTATGCCCAGGCTGGAGTGCGATGGTGCAATCTTGGCTCACTGCAACCTCTGTCTCCCAGTTTCAAGCAATTCTCCTGCTGCATCCTCCCTAGTAGCGGGGATTGCAGGCACCCACCACTATGCCTGGCTATTTTTTTTTATTTTTTAGTAGAGATGGGGTTTCACCATGTTGGCCAGACTGGCCTCGAACTCCTGACTTCAGGTGATCTGCCGCCTCGCCCTCCCAAAGTGGACTGGTTGTTTTTTTTATTTTTAGAGAGAGGGTCTTGTTCTGTTGCCCAGGTTGGAGTGCAGCGGTAAGATCATGGTTCATTGCAGCCTCAATCTTCTGGGCTCAGGTGATCCTCCTACCTCAGCCTCCCGAGTAGCTGGGACTACAGGCTACGCACTACCATACCTGGCTAATTTCTTATTTTTTGTAGAGATGGGGTCTCACTGTGCTACCCCGACTGGTCTTCAACTCCTGGGCTCAACAGATCCACCTGCTCCAGTCACCCAAAGTGCTAGGATTACAGGCGTGAACCACTGGGCCCAGCTCCCAGTCCTAGTCTTGATTCTCCATTCTCTGCTCTACATTAGCTGTTCTATTAGCAGAAATGCTCAATCTAAAGGGGGCTCCTTGAGATCAGGCCTGCTCTGTGGACTTCTGTACGCCCACCATCCAAAAGTGGCCCCGGATATACGACATGCTCAAGAAATATTTGTCAGATGAAGACACTTGAGCTTGAGACAGACTGAAGTATCACGGCAAGACCGGGCCAGACCTGGCTGGGGGTTCTGGACCACCGCCCCCTAGTTGTGCCTTCAGTACATTCGTCATCCTTAGTTTCCTCATCTGCATCACTGGAGGGATAATCCTGCCTTTGCAGGCACTGCTGAGGATTCAAGGGGCTGTGAACCCTGGCAGCCAGCCTGGCACAGCCTATGGGAAGCAGTTGTTTTTACTAGAATAATAGTAAAATTGTATACAGCCTGGACTCTGAAGCCAGAGATCACAATTTGAATCTCAGCTCCCTACTTAATTCCTGTGTGACACATGGCAAGTTGCTGACCTTCCCGTGTCTTGGTTTTTCTAACATGGAAACAACAGACATAGGGTTGACCCTTGAACAACATGGATTATTTAGACTGTGTAGGTCCACACAGATTTTTTTCAAGCAAATGCAGATTGAAAAAAATAAGAGTATTCGCAGGATGCAGAAATCGTGCATACAGAGGCTTGACTTCTTGGATCCGTGGGCTCCTCAGGGACAACTGTGAGACTTGAGTATGCATAGACCTGGTATAACTCAGGGGTCCTGGCATCCATCGTCCGCATGTACTGCGGGATGACTGTACTCAGGTTCTAAGGAGTGTTGGGAGCACTAAATGTTATCACGTGTATAAAGTGCTCACAATGGTACCGGGAAAGCATGCAATGTGTCAACCTTTATTATGATTAGCTCTAAATTATTGATAAATCCTGACCTAAGCCATGCCTAGTGATACAAAAGTCACATAAAATATCCATTCAGTCAGGGGACGTAGGGTCAGGTACCATGTCCAACTCCAGGTGTCTTACACTGTAGGCCACAGGGCCAGTCCTTCCTGTGGGCTTACTCTGCCCAACTCAATCCATGTCTGGCTTATCAGGAGCGCCATCGTAAGCTGCTGGGGCCTGGAACTTGTAGACTGGAGCCCATATCCAAGGGTCCTGGGGCACCTCAACACAGGTGCATCCTCAGCTCTTCCTGTGTCTGCAGTCCTCTTAAGTGGGCCTCCCGCTGGTCCTGGATCAACACCCAGCGGGACACGGATTCCTGTGCTGGAGCTGAGCCTCCATGCAGAGCTTTGTGCTAATTTCTTCTCTAGGTACCAGTGGGATCTAGATAACTCATTGTCATGACATCACCTCCCTCCTCCCTCTGCCCCTATGCAGACTTTTAGCTTTAGAGCACTGGGATGCTGCAAAGGCCTGCTCATTAAATTGGACTCCCTAGACATCGAACAGGCCTGCAGAAGCTTTGGAGAGTATAGTTTGGACTATTCCTGCACTCGGTGATACGGGACAAGCACAGAAGGTAATAATATTTAGCTCGTTCAAAAAGCCAAATGCTTTTGCAAAATACTCTTTCTTATTTAATAGGAAATAGAGATTGTCTTATGGAAGAGTGGGATGGGAACCTGTGGAAGAGACATCTTAAATCCAACCCCTGGCAGTCAGACATAGGGCTGCTGTCAAATCCCCCTAGCCACTCCCCCAATCACAATGCTTCCTAGACATCCCTAACCCATCGCAGCCTAAGGCCTACAAAGACAGTTCAGTGGCTGGGCATGGTGGCTCACGCCTGTAATCCCAGCACTTTGGGAGGCCAAGGCGGGCAGATTACCAGGTCAGGAGTTCGAGACCAGCCTGGCCAACATGGTGAAACTCCGTCTCTAATAAAAAATACAAAAATTAGCCGGGTGTGGTAGCAGGCGCCTGTAATCCCAGCTACTCAGGAGGCTGAGGCAGGAGAATTGCTTGAACC
>NW_012116154.1:2206799-2210031 GCF_000951035.1 Colobus angolensis palliatus | reverse complement strand
TGCATCCATGTCCCTACAAAGGACGCAAACTCATCCTTTTTTATGGCTGCATAGTATTCCATGGTGTATATGTGCCACATTTTCTTACTATTGTTTTCTAAGAAAGGTTTTACTGCACCAGTCACCAAGAAACGAAAAGTGTGCAACTTCCTGCAAAGTGTCTGAAACGAACTCAATGAGTTCATAATGTGCAAAGACCTACAAAGACCTCAATTAAAAGCACAACTGTTCCCAACCCCAGAGAAACCGTTTATGAGGTCTGAGCTCTCCAGGTTGACTCCTGGGATTCTGCACTGTGCTCTCAGGGGAGAAGCATTTAACCACAGCATGGAGACCCAGAACACAAGGGCTCTGGGGATCCTGGAACCCGGCCACTTCATTTCACGAATGAGTAAATCCAAGTCCTGAGAGCATTAGCCAGAGTTGTCACTAACAAGAAGGAAGCTTTGCCTTGAGGGAGCGGAGCTGGCACTGCAGGGTCCTGGGCCCTGTGTGAGTGAAGTCTGTCTTTAAAGAGTTTCTTTGGTAATTGCCCAACACTCATGGAAATGGTCCCTGACTAACAGGAAGTCAGTGTGTAATGCAAAGGCGAAGTAAATACGAAGAAACTCTCTGCTAAGATAGGCATGGCAATTGCAGAAGAAAAAACATTTTAAGTAGTTGTTCTAAAGAATTCGCTGTAAATTAGATATGCTGAATTCCTACGGGGAGGAATGTATGTGCACAGAGCTGAGATATGAAAAAGGAGACCGCAGTCAGCCACAGACTGGAATTAAGGCTAGAAACCTAACCCCAGAGCTCAGAAGGTATCTGAGGAGGGGACATCTCTTAGGCTAGATCTGAAGACAGACAGACAGACAGACAGACAGAATGAAGGGCCCCCTTGTGGCTTCTGCTCACAAGAAGGCACAAAGCGGATGCTGTCATGGGCAAGCCTGTTCCAGAAACATGTGTCATGTTCCTAAGATAGTTACTTCCCACCCGTTCTGCACATGGAGATTGGCAACTCTTCCTCAGTATTGGCCGAGCTGTGATTTTCAAAATGCAAGAAGATGTGTTTCCCTTTGAATGAAATAATTTGGCCCATGTAGACTTATGTGGTTGGATTTTGTTCCAAGTAGGTAACATACCCGTGTCTCTGTGCTGTCTGACCCTATGTGTATGTGGCCACCAGGAAAGACAGACAGGGAGAAACTCAGGAACTCCAGAAGCTAGAAACTATTCTGAGAGCGAGCATGACTGACCAACCCTGGTGATCACACAAAAACAAGAAGGAGGGATCCAGAGGATGTTGCGAGGTGATGGATTCCCAAAATTCCAAGAGAAGCAACTGCAGGTGCGATTCTGTTGTGAAGCCTTGAGATGATGACGGGGCAGAAGTATACAGTGAACGAGAAGAGCCCTGGGTGAGGAGTGTGTGGTGGGGAAGGTCAGAGGGAAGCGAGCAGGACTTCATATCATGCAGTCTACACAGCTGATGGGTCATGATGCTGCATCCCTGGGCTCTGCTGCACCACAGACTTCTGCAGGGTCCTTCGAGTGGCCAGGGCTCTCACTCAGGGTCAAGTCAGGATGGCAACTCCTGTGCTGTGTTGACTGCAGCTCATTACTGCCACCTGTGGGACAACTGGGACTGTCTTCTGAATGGACCTGGGGTGGGTCTAGTGATTTGAGGCCCTACAGAAGTTTATTGATCCCAAATCTGAAACTCTACTGCAGATGGTAGCTCATCTCTTCACCTTCACGTTCTGCTATTCTCTAAGTGAATTCCAGCTCCCCAGCTAGCCCCAGAACCTGACTTTCAGAGCTGAACTCAAAGATTTCTTGTCTTCAGCTTGATGGATGAGGCCCATCAAAGAAAGGGAAGTGACTTGCCCAGGGTCTCCCAGGCTGGCAGCAGCAGAGACGGGTGAACAGTGGGGCCCTTTGTCCACAGTACTCATCCCACCACCTGCTATGGCCTCCCTGACAAGCCACTGAGGTCAGGGTCCCCATATGTATTTTTTTCATATCCCACAATACCTAGGTAAGTGCCAAGCAGATAACCAGTACTTAAGATCTCTCAATGAGTTTTTATCATCCAATGAGAAAATTTAGACTATCCAGAGAAAAAACACCAAAAATAATTAAAGCAACATGAGTTCTGTGAATTATAAAGGTAGAGGGGAGTCAAGATCAATTTTATCAGAGAGGGAATGGGTTATCTTCAAGTATTTGAATGAGTTAGGAAAATGCCAACCAAGAGTTGCCCTTCTACATAGGATATCAAAGAAGTAGAAGCTTTGGAATGATGAGGAGCATTTGCAGAACAGTAATGTTGAACTTCTTAAGAAAAAGAGATGTTAAAACAAGGAATCCTCTACCAAGGATAGTGTGGGCTTTTTATCCATAGGTCAAAGATTTAAAAACAGGGTGATCAGTTAACTCTACCTATGAACCTTCTTGTTTTAACAGAGATGACTGGACCAGAGAGTCATTAGGTTTATTCTGTATCTAGGTTATAATTCCACATGTAAAACGCAATCTCTGTGACACTTATTCCATGACAATGCAATAGAGCTTCCCATTTCTCACATTGCTCTTGTAGGAGAGGATGGCAGTTCACACTTTAGCACATAAAACAGAACACAGTATTCTGAATATTCCCACTTATTTACAACGTGATGTGCCCCAGTGCTGGCCAAACCACTCTATCATAATTCTACACAGCTTAATCTAGCAGGAAAGGGACTAGCTTCAACTAGCACATCCCCACTCTGGCTAGTACACAGTTACTGAGCACTGGCCAAGCTCACCTCTGTAGACATCTTTCAAAGAGAGGGGCCTACAAACAACTCCATAGGAATGTGAAGGTGTTTTGCAGGCAATGCCACACCAGCACATGCTTGAGTGCCACTGGGGAACTTCTGAGCTATCTGGGTCAATTTTGTACCCAGTATTAACTTTTTAACTTAAAAGATTTGGGGGAAAATGTTTTATAGGCACTATACTATTTACCCACAGCCTATCTCTTGGACAGTAAGAGTGCTTTAATGCTGTTAATGGCAGCAGGCCAGATTCTGTGGCAATCCCCATTTTTGGCAATCCTTGTCGATCTCTCAAAATCAACACAAACACTGTGGGGAGAAGCGGCAGAGGAACTCACAGAGGAACTCAAGGAGCATGCAAAGGAGCTATGTTTTCCTGTAAAATGGGGGCAGCTTTCCCTCCCTCCCACTCCTCCCCCCGTCCC
>NW_012116154.1:2204642-2206545 GCF_000951035.1 Colobus angolensis palliatus | reverse complement strand
GCCACTACACTCCAGCCTGGGTGACAGAGCAAGATTCCATCTAAAAAAAAAAAAAAGGACAGTTCAGTTATTGCAAAAGTATCTCCAAGAATCACGATCTGAGAGTGACCGTGGAAATTCCCCTAGTGGAACAGTGAACACGTTACACAAAAGGGAACTTCATCAAATCTGCTGCTGGAGATGCTCAAACGCCAAGCAAAGCTGAGTGTGCGGCAGTAAACATGAGAATCACATCCCACCTTCTCGGAGTTTGAGTAAGAGCCCATGGAAGTCGAGGCCAAGAAGCTCGGCTGGCAGAATCCTGCTTCTATTCCTGCTGATACGCAGCAGATGTCTGTGCTACTGGGAAACCATTCTTACTCCTTGAAAGTGTGAGTGGTATTTTAGTTTTCCCCTGCAGGAGTCTTGGAAAAGATTGGAAAGCAAGTCCTGAGGTCCACATGGCTGATTTACACTACAGATTACGTTTCTGCTACTGCAAAGCTGAGAAACGTTATTTGCAGAGTAAGCACAGAGGAAAACCGGAATGCACACCGAACTGTGCACATGAAGTGGAACACTGCATTTCGCTGGGAAATGAGCTCTAGGCCACGTGAGCTCTAGGGGAGATGCCGATCCTAAGAAAGGAGCAGAAAGAGCCTGGAGTCAGGAGGTAGGCTGTACCCGCCAGTCTGGAAGGTCAGAGCTGGGATGCTATGGGCCGATGGTGAAGTTACATAGTTCAGTCTCAAATAGTAACAGGTATATTTGCAATATGGAAAATGCGATTCTCGCCTGTAATCCCAGCACTTTGGGAGGCCGAGGCGGGCAGATCACAAGGTCAGGAGATGGAGACCACAGTGAAACCCTGTCTCTACTAAAAATACAAAAAATTAGCCGGGCGCGGTGGCGGGTGCCTGTAGTCCCAGCTACTGGGGAGGCTGAGGCAGGAGAATGGCGTGAACCCAGGAGGCGGCGCTTGCAGTGAGCCGAGATTGTGCCACTGCACTCCAGCCTGGGCGACAGAGCGAGACTCTGTCTAAAAAAAAAAAAAAAAAAAAAAAAAATGCGATTCTCAAATAAATAAACAAGTGTATGGTTTTTAACAACTGTTTGCCATAAGCATGCTCCCTAGGCAGTATCTGAGGCAATTCAGAACTAGTTTGGTCCTCTCTACCCTAAAATGTGCCCTCGTAGATGACTCCACTCAGAATAATGCCACTGAGCCTTGAATAAAGTCCTTCCTCTGAATAGCTCAAGTGCAAATACACTCCATTCCCATCATGTGCGGATTCCATATCTGCAAATTCACCTACTTGCTAAAGTTTGTTTGTAACTCCAATGTCCATACTCCTGGTGCTTTTGTGGTCATTTGTGGACATGCACAGGGTAGCAAAACATTTGCGTGGCCCAATGCACGTTTCTAGCTGAGGTTGCGCTAAGTGACATTTCCCTTTCTTGTTTCAGCTCTCATACTGCAAAGAGGCGTCCTTTTTGTGATCCATTTAGTACCACTTTTTTCACATTTTCATGCCCTTTGGCAGTGATTTTGATGTTTAACATGGCTCCTGAGAACAGTGCTAAAGTGCTTTTAAGTGCGAGAAAGCTATGATGTGCCTTATGGAGAAATACATATGTTAGGTAAGGCATTCAGGCATGAGTTATGGTACCAGGGGCCATAAATTGAAGGTCAACAAATCAATAACATATGCTAAATAAGGGGGCTGGGTGTGGTGGCTCATGCCTGTAATCTCAGCACTTTTGGAGGCCGAGGTGGGCGGATCACCTGAGGTCAGGAGTTCGAGACCAGCCTGGCCAACATGGTGAAACCCCATCTGTAATAAAAATACAAAAATTATCTGAGCGTGGTGGCTCACGCCTGTAATCCCAGCTACTTGGGAGGCTGAGGCAGGAGAATTGCTTG
>NW_012116154.1:2195714-2198727 GCF_000951035.1 Colobus angolensis palliatus | reverse complement strand
TTTTGAGCTAGTATAAAACCCCTGTGACTAAAGCCCAAGTCTTTTCAAGCAGGCCTCTGGAGGTTGAGAGCAGACTTGGCTTTAACCTGGGGTACAAGGAAAGGAAGGCTGATAAGATAAACTCAAGAGGCGTCCTTTCCAAGTGGCCGAGCCACTAAAGAAGTCTGAACTGACAAGTGCTTTACATAAATGTGTTCCACAGTAAAGAAAAAGGGAGAGTAATTCATTTTACGTTATGTAAAAAATCTACACGTGCACGCACACACACTTACTAAATACAACCAGTGAAAAATTGTTTCAAGGCTTGTTTTGTCTATGAAGCAACAAACACCCGTATTAATATATAGGAACTTCTTTATACATGTCCTCACGGTCACCTATCTGGAAGTTACATGAAAACTTCCCTAATTTCTCACATTATAAGGTGCTATCTACATTTTAATGCATCCTCATTAATAGCCAGTTTATTGCCATACATTTTCCACTTTAAATTTCTTCTAAGGTCTGGAAAAAGAGAAATCTATGCTATTGAATTTCAGCTATGACATACTAGAAAACACTGCTAAAATCATGATTCCCAGGCTCAGAGAATGAGGAGGTGGCCTTAGAGATGGTACACACCTGGGACTGGGCTAAGCCCCACATTGCCTCTAGGTGGCTCTGTCCACACGGCCGCCCAAACGGCTAACTCACCCTGACTGGCAGGACTGCTGGGAACCATTACATCAAAATATTTTGAAGACAGTTTTGGAAGACAAAAATCATATTTGATGTTTAGAGGGGGCTGTAGGTTATCAAAGCATCTCTACAACACATCTTGTTTCATCTTCGCAGCAACAGTGTGAGGTTCCCAGGCTAGGCAATAGCGTCGTCCCATTTTACAGATGAGAGAAGTAAAGTCCAGAGAAGTTTAGCCACACGGCTCATCGCTGACAGTGGAAGCTAGAACCCAGGTATTGCTGCTCGTGCTTCATAATCTTTCCTCTTGGACCATGGCCCTGCATTAGGGACAAAGATTTTCTGGCTGGTTTTTTTCTCTTTTGTCATTCACTGGGAGCCAACTGCTTGGGTATGTCATTAATAGGGTTTGGCTGTGTCCCCAACCAAATCTCATCTTGAATTACAGCTCCCATAATTCCCACGTGTCATGGGAGGGACCCGGTGGGAGGTAACTGAATCATGGGGGTGGGTCTTTCCTGTGCTGTTCTCATGATAGTGAATAAGTTTCACCAGATCGGATGGTTTTATAAAGGGAAGTTTCCCTGCACACACACTCTCGCTTTCCTGCTGCCATGTATGATGTGCCTTTTGCCTTCCGCCATCATTGTGAGGTCTCCCCAGCCATGTGGAACAGTGAGTCCATTAAACCTCTTTATCTTTATAAATTTATCTTAAAAATTTACATGAAAACTTCCCTAATTTCTCACATTATAAGGTGCTATCTACATTTTAATGCATCCTCATTAATAGCCAGTTTGTGTGTCTTTATTAGCAGCATAAGAACAGACTAGTAACAAACCCAAACACAAACCACACACACATACAAAACTGTATTTTCCCTTACCTCTCCATGTTTAAAACAGGTACATGTCCTTAGGTGAAATTGAGCTTATGGAACAGAACTCCCACCACAACAACCCCACAGGGAATCAGGGGACCAAACCAAATGCAGGCTTTAAAGGGCAGAGCCGGGCTGGGCATGGTGGCTCACGCCTGTAATCCCAGCACTTTGGGAGGCCGAGGTGGGTGGATCACCTGAGGGCAGTGGTTCAAGACCAGCCTGGCCAACATGGTGAAACCCCATCTCTAATAAAAATACAAAAATTATCTGAGCGTGGTGGCTCACGCCTGTAATCCCAGCTACTTGGGAGGCTGAGGCAGGAGAATTGCTTGAACCCAGGAGGCGGGGGTTGCAGTGAGCCGAGATCGTGCCATTGCACTCCAGCCTGGGCAACAAGAATGAAACTCCATCTCAATAAATAAACAGATAGATAAATGTAAACACATAAAACAAGGCTAGATACTGGACAGGTGATGAAAATGTTGTGACCAGAGGCTTGCAGGAACCTAACTCTGTATTTCCTCTGGGAGCAATGCTTCAGTATTCATTAATTCAGTGTTCCTGGTGACTTTATAGAACTCAATTGCCGCAAATGATGAGAATCAGCAGTATTTGTCCTTCTTCGCAGAGCAAGAATGGAGGGGCACACGGTAGCAGGGTGGGGGGCGGTACTTAACTGCTCTTAAGCTTTCTAGATCTTGGTATAGTGAGTTGCAGGCACCTGAAACCATGAGTCCCTGGGTTTTTGTCCTAGCTCTGCTACTGACTAGAACCTTCGGGGTGTCATCTGATTTACTCAGATCTCATTTTCGTCATCTGACAAGAGAGGGGGAAGGGAGCAGCTGAGGAGGGAGAAGGTTTGGGCTAAAAGATCACTCAGGACACTGCCAGCTGTGAAACACCTCTCAAACACTTTATCCAACTCTTGTCCCCACTGGTTATTCCTTTGGCTAAAGGCACAGTGGCCTCCAGGCCGATCCTTCATCCACTAGGGACTCATCACCATGGGCTCCCCCTACCCTCCCAATCTGCCTGCTTCCCTCTCTCATCTCCTACACAGTGTCACCTTCTGAGAGGCCTCCCTGACTACTTAAAGCTGCTACCCTCCCGGCACTCACTCACTCTCTTCCCTGCTTTTCTTTTCTCCACAGTAAGTCTATTCACCTGATGTACTTTTATTCCACTTGTGTGTTTCTCTCTCCTCACCCTGGAATGTAAATTACACAAAGGCAGGGACTTGGTCTGCAGTATCCTCAGCCCCAGAGCGCAGAGCCTGATCCTAGCGAGTGTTAAACGAATTTATACCTGCAAAGCTGGACTTAGACCAATACCTGGTACTCAGTAAAAGTTAGTGATAACTAACTTCAGGGCTAATTTCACTTTTCACTATTGTTTTCTTTTTTTTTTTTTTTTTTATTTGCATTAAGTACCTACTTATTTATATAATGTGAC
>NW_012116154.1:2180885-2195664 GCF_000951035.1 Colobus angolensis palliatus | reverse complement strand
GAGGCGGAGGTTGCTGTGAGCCGAGATCACGCCATTGCACTCCAGCCTGGGCAAAAACAGCAAAACTCCATCTCAAAAACAAAAAACAAGGCCAGGGATGGGCTGACCTACGCTGAGAGGAAGGGTAGCCCAGCAATGAAAAGTTTGGGATCCGGAACCAGACTGCCTGGGTTCAAATCTCAGCTCTGCCATTTACCAACCACGGAACTGTGACCAAGCCACCGGACCCTCTGTGCCTTGGCTCCCTTGACTACAAATAAGAGACCCTCACAAGGCTTGTGGGAGAACAGAGCACTGTGAGGCTTGTGGCAGCATTTCCAGGGGTGGGGATAAAACTGAAAGACAGAAAACTGAACTTGTCCATAATGGCCTCACAGCACCTTTGTGTATTTGTGCCCATACATGCTAAACGCTCAATGAATGTCAGCTAACATAATCATTATTGTATTATGGGGAAGAACATAGGCTTTAGAGCCTGCCTCCTTGGGTTCAAATTTCAGTTCACCCACATAATACATTAGGTTCTCGGAATCCGAGTTTCTTCATTTGTACAATGAGAATAATAACTTCACCTCCCCTGCATGGTGGTTCTGAGAATCAGAGAGATGCATGGAGAGTGGCCAGCACATGGCTGGACCTGGAGAAATGTTCATTTCCTTCTCCGTCCATCCTCTACTCTTGTCAAATGATGAAGGTCGACACTGGATGCCCATTCATTCCATTATTTCTAGCTCTCAACCAAAACATGGCGAGATGCATAAGAATATCTGAAGAGAAGAGATGAGCTTGATGGAGGATTTTGCTTTATTTATTTAGTGACACTGGCCCACAGCATTGGTGAAGAGGAGAAAAAACTAAGTACTTTCTAAAAATATGCTCTAGGTTGCGATCTCATCTGAGTTTGTAACTCTGAAAAAATCATGGCTCTCAGGAGAAGCACTTTTTGAGAAATCACATGCTTTTGGCTCTGGGTTCCATGTGTCATTTACGTGGGTCCATTTTCCAGCTTTGCTAGAGACAAGGGTCACTTGCAGTTCAATCTGACCATTGGTAACGTGGCTGGAGCAGAAAAGTGGGCCCCAGTGGAGACCTGTCTGCTCCTTCCTGAGCAGCATGTCTGCTGAGAGAATGAGACTATCATGGATCAAAAGGGACACATATCCTATCAGTGCCAACAACAGAGGGGGAACTAAGCATGTCCGGCTAGAGATCTGGGATACGAATGTGTGGATCCAACAGCTAAGTACACTTTTCATGAAGCGATCTTTAGTCTGAGGGTCTCCTAAAGCTAAGTGAAATTATTTATGTGTTAGGGCTTAGAGAACTCATCCAGCTGAACTGCTTCAACATGAAGCAACAAAAATCCAACTTGCAGTGCAGTTGCAAGCTACTTCTTCAATTTCAGCAGCACTGTAACTGTCATTCTTAAATGACATTAGCATTGTCTCTGCCGCATCATTTTGTTTCCTTCCCCAGTCTGACTGATCTCCTACCATCCTATGTATGTACTAGCCATTGAATACACACATGCTGAGTGAACAGATGAATCTGCTGCAGACTGCTGTTGAGAGCTGCCACTCTTGGTGTCAGTTTAGAGTCTGGAAATGTGAAAGGCTGACTACCGAAATGATTTTCTTATAAGTACTAGAGTCAGAAGCAGAAGAACTTAGACCTTGATCTTTGTGACTTAGCTATAGGATCTCACACTTGGATGAGATTTTAAATAGGAATCCTAGAAGTGACAAAGTATTGTGGCTTAGCTAGAAATGGCTTGGCAACTGAATTATTTATTTACTTACTTTTTGAGATAGGATCTGGCTCTGTGGTCCAGGCTGGAATGCAGTGGCACAATCTCGGCTCTCTGCAACCTCTGCCTCCCAGGCTCAAGCGATCTTCCTATCTCAGCCTCCCGAGTAGCTGGGACTACAGATGTGTTCTACCATACCCAGCTAATTTTTTATTTTTTATTTTTAAGAGATGGGGTATCATTATGTTGGCCAGGCTGGTCTTGAACTCCTGAGCTCAAAGGATCCACCCCCCTCAGCCTCCCAAAGTGCTGGGATTATAGGCATAAGTCACTGCACCTGGCCAGCATCTGAATTAATCTAATTGTTTTGTAGGAAAAACCATCAGTTCTCCATCAATTTTTAAACTGCAAATAAAGCAGAAATGTTTTCATCACTATCTAAATGCCAGTATCTGGCATTAAGCTCTTAGGCAGCAAGCCTGACAGAATGAGTTCTGAGACGTGCTGGCTCTTTTCCAGATGGCCTTGGAATGCCAGCTTCAGGACCCCCAGGTCTCGACCAGCTGGTCCTTCCTGGAGCACCCAGACCTGCTGAATGGATGTCCCGTGGCCACTCCTGCCTGAGGCTGTTCAGTTCTGTGATTATTCATGGCCCAAAATTCTGTGCCAAGACCCAACAGGCCAGGTTCACACACCTGCTGCTCTGGCGCCATCAGGATGGTGGCTGTTGCCACTGCTGCTGGCTGCTGCCCATTTCCTCACCTGTTTCCTACCTCATTCCTTCAGGGGAAGAGGGAAGTCTGCCTTTCCTTCATTAGTTTTTCCAGGCATCTGCCCCTCAGAGGGCGCAGCTGCCAAGAGTTAGACAACAATGCATCTTTTTTCGACAGCACCCTTCAAAACTCGGGGACTCACACATGGCTGCCAATTCCTCGACCGCTCATTCAGGCAAGCGTAGTGACCAGAAGTTAATAAGGGAAAGGAAGCCGTGCTTCTGCCAGGAACACGGCATTATACGCTTGGCTGTGTTGGCAAATAAAGGGAGGAAAACAGTTTTAGAAACACAAAAGCTGTCCTCTGGGGTAGGAGGCAAAATGAGCAGCCAAGGCCAATGGGAGTGAGTGTCTGCACCACTCAGTGGAAAAGCAGGCTGGATAAGGGTCACGGAGCCTGGCTTTGGGTCCTGCTCTGCCACAACCAGCTATGCATGCTTGGGCAGGTTACTTTGCTTCTCTGCGCCTTCTGCTTTTCCTAAGGCTGGAATGAGATGATCCTTACTTTCTCTTTGTGAATACCAACCTAAGAGCCATGCATGAGAGGCTGAATCTCATTCGGCCAGGACTTGATATATCCAATGCTGGCTCTGGACCTTGGTTTCAAGATGCAACCATGTTGCTATTTTCTGCCCTGTACTGAAGGCACTAATTTTGAATGACTGAAAAGTGGGAATGACATGTTTAGCAGATTGTACCACCCAAAGATGGCTGCATTAAAACCTCCCATCCTATGCGCTCCTTCTAACGTGAACTTGCCACTGTCTCATCAAGAGGTGGTGTCTGTTTCTCCAGTCCTTGAATCTGGACTGTGACGACTCTGAACAACAGAATACAGTGGAAGTGACGTGGCGCCATTGCCAAGAAGAGCCTTTCCTCACCTGGTGGCTTCACCTTCCTGCTTCTTGGAAGCTGGACACCAGGTAAGAAGTACAACTGCCTACCCAGAGACCACCTCATGAGAAGACCAAGCCACATGGAGAGGCCCTGGAGGGCGCGAGGAGGAGCACTGAGCCAGGAAGCAGGTTGGAGAAGCAACCATCTTCGAAGAGGATCCTCCAGCTCCAGCCGCCCCCATGTGGATCAGGCAGGAACTGCACCGCCAAACCCTCCCCAGACACTGGAACCCACTAAATACTGAGCAAAATAAATGACTGTTTTAAGCTACCAAGTTTTGGTGCAGTTTGCTATATAGTATGCAGGAACAGATAACAGAAACAATGTTATCCACAGTATTAGGCAAATACAGATGGACTTCATCTTAACAGATCTGTTCCTAAAAGCATTTGCTGAAAATGAACACAAATTCACATATCAAATCATTTTCAAAGCTTCCGCACTTACAGTTTTTGAACAGAATGGTGGCGGGGGGAGAGAGAATTACTAATTCCAGTTACAATTCATATATACTTATTTGCTTAGGTATCGTCTCCTGGGAAACCATCCAAGTCACCCCTTTCACCCAGCCATGGAATATGGCCCCAGAACAACCCCCGTTCATGACTCAGTAGCTCAGCTCCTGGCACAGTGCATTGAATTTGCTTGTTTATTCTCCATTGCTTGAAGGCAGGGGCCATATTCATTCCTTCTTGTAGTAGGAACAGTATAATGGCCAGTGCATAATGCTTATTATATGCTAAGGACTGTTCCAAGCCCTTTACATGTGTATTTATAGTGTTTATAATACGTCAATTCAATGTTTGTAACAGCCATATGAGGTAGGTTCCATCATTACCCTCATTTTGCAGATGAGGAAACTGAGGCACAGAGGGGGTAGGTAACTTGCCCAGGGTCATCCAGCTAGTAAGCAGCAGAGCCTGGCTTTAAACCGGGCAGTCTTGGTCCAGAGTCCACGCTCTTAACCACACCATACATTAAGTATGTATGCTCCTTTCACACTTAGCATTCAATAAATGTCTCTGACTCAATGAATGAATCAACAATGCAAATCAAACCCAAACTTCCCACACAGATCAGGATTTCTGAAAGAAGAAACCTGTACCACATGAATAAAAATCAATTATAAGAACTACATGCAGCTGTAAAATCCCATATAAATGCTAAGTAATGATAATGAATTTGCTACACAGACCAGAAATAAATCTGAATGAGAAAAGGTACTTCCCTACTACTTCCTGCTTATCTATTAGTGCTAGTCAGTAGCTGTTAATATAATTACTTCATGAAAATCTATGCTAATAGGAACCAAGGGAGGGCACAGATAAATAAAGCTCACAGATGAATATTAGAATCTCATGTCCATTCACCATTCAGTTCAGAAAGCTCCGTCAAACCTACTACCCAATGGTTTGTTTCGTCTCCTTCCTCTTCCTCTCCATCTGAGGCAAGTTATAACAGAAGAGTAAGAAGGCACACAAAGCTTTCACAAAATCCAGTGCCAATAAAAAAAGTTCCTGAACAGCTGCAAATTGGTTGCAAATGGCCATAACAGAACTAGAAGATACTGCATAGAAAGACGATGTGTACTCCCCTGCAGAAGCTGCACAAAATTGGTGCCTTATTTTTATCAGGTTTCCAACTGTATAGTGTTATTACTCCGTGTTGTTTGTAGACTGGCAGTATCAGTATCACCTGCAAACTTAACAGAAATGCGATTTCATGTCCCACTCCAGAGCAAATGAATCAGAATTTGCCCACAGTTACAGTAACATGTGAAAAGCACCACAAAAGATTGGACCACAAGTCTGGATGAGGGTGAGAAGGAGTTTGTCGTCAAGCACTGACCTTCCAGTTCCCTCACATATTCCCACCTTCAACAACCCTGCTGCTCCAACCCCAAATACCCAGGCTGCCAAAATGATTTTTTTTTAATGGGGTCTTGCTCTGTTGCCCAGGCTGGAGTGCAGTGGCATGATCTAGGTTCACTGCAACCTCTGCCTCCTGGGGTCAAGCAATTCTCCTGCCTCAGCCTCCCGAGCAACTGGGGTTACAGGCATGTGCCACCACGCCCAGCTAATTTTCGTATCTTTAGTAGGTACAGAGTTTCGCCATGTTGGCCAGGCTGGTCTCGAACTCCTGACCTCAGGTGATCCGCCATGCCTGGCCCCAAAATGATCTTAAAAATGAGAGAAGCAATAACTGGGAACAGGTGGGTGTGACACTTTCCCGGCCTTTGGAGTCAAATGCATCCGTGTTTGAGTCCCTGTTCCATCAGTTACTAGATGTGTGATAAATAACTGATGTCTTATAAGCATCAGTTTCTTATCTACAATATGGAAACATAACTATAATGCCTGTTTTTGCAGGAAAATTGCACGTTAAGTGCCTGGCAGAGGGGAGGGCAC
This sequence comes from Colobus angolensis palliatus, assembly GCF_000951035.1. Taxonomy (NCBI): domain Eukaryota; kingdom Metazoa; phylum Chordata; class Mammalia; order Primates; family Cercopithecidae; genus Colobus; species Colobus angolensis. The sequence goes on along the minus strand of NW_012116154.1, from coordinate 2,189,839 downwards.
CTATGCAGAGTGTGCTCAGGAAAGAAGAGCCAGCCCTGGTTCATGGCACTCTCTCTTTCCTTCTCTAGACTTAAATACAGATAGACTATTTCATCTCCAGATGCCACAGATAAAGGCTACCACATTTCATTTGAAATCTGAAATTTTCTCAGAACCTGAAATGACTTCTAATTTGATGACACATTCATTTGAAAGATGAGGACACTGAAACCCAGAGAACATAATATCTGGGGCAGCATAATCTTCCTTACCCACTTCCTTAATTATGTGTTTCAAAGAACAAGGTTCTAAAAACAATACCAAAAACTTCTCCTCACAAATATATTGAAAATGACTTGTTATACACTGAGACAGAGACAGCAGGATGGAGTGGTCGGAGGCTCAGAAGACCCATCTTCAAATGCCATCTTCACCAAGAACTAGTTGTTATCACAAATAACTCTATGACTCATTTTTTTTCACCTCTAAAATAAACGCCCATTAGATCGGCTCTAATGGCACTTCCAAGCAAAAGAAATTCTAATTCCAGATAAAATGTTGCCCCCTTTTTCTTTGAGACAGGGTCTCACTATGTCACCCAGGCTGACGTGCAATGGCCGATCATGGCTCACTGTAGCCTCAACCTCTTTGGGCTCAGGTGATCTTCCTACCTCAGCCTCCCGAGTAGCTGGGACTACAGGCGCATGCCACCACGTTAGGCTAATATTTGCATTTTTTTGTAGAGACAGGGCTTCACCATGATGCCCAGGCTGGTCTCAAACTCCTGGGCTCAAGAGATCCACCTGCCTCAGCCTCCCTAGGTGCTGGGATTATTTAAAGCATGAGCCACCCCGCCCAGCCCCTCTTCTTTAAAGATGTAATTTTCAATATTGTCCACCAGGTGGCAGAACATCTCCCTTACAGAAGTCTGAGCGGAGTTAACAAAAGACAGAAAAGAACTCTGACGAAACAGTAAATAGTTTTCAAAGCATTACGTTTTCTACAATTTGATTGTAACTAGGTTTTGAATGTTAATCAAAAATTTGGTCAGCCATGTGCCACGGGAAAAGGGCTAAATTCCAAATCTAAGATATTAAACTAGGATGAGCACAGCGGGTGATGGGAATTGAGAAGTGCAAGCTACCTGGCCGCCTAAAACATGCCAAGGAGTTGTCTTCTTAACAAATGCGCGTGAGGGGCAACCATCTACAAAAGCCTTGGATATAGAAAGTTTTAAAACATTTTCCATGGAAAAGTGGCATAAAATAGAAAAAGAACTAACTGAAGAAAATGTGTAAGATCACAAAAGCAGATAGTTCTGAAGTTAAAAAAATGGATAGGGGACTGGGCGCAGTGGCTCATGGCTGTAATCCCAGCACTTTGGGAGGCCGAGGCGGTGTATCAACTGAGGTCAGGAGTTCAAGACCAGCATGACCAACATGATGAAATCCTGTCTCTACCAAAGAGAAACAAAACAAAACAAAACAAAAAAAACATCAGCCGGGCGTGGTGGTGCATGCCTGTAATCCCAGCTACTTGGGAGGCTGAGGCAGGAGAATCGCTTGAATTAAGAGGCGGAGGCTGCAGTGAGCTGAGATTGCACCACTGCACTCCAGCCTGGGCAAGAAGAGCGACAGTCCATCTCAAAAATAAATAAATAATTTTAAAAAATGTGGCCGGGTGCGGTGGCTTACGCCTGTAATCCCAGCACTTTGAGAGGCCCAGGCAGGTGGATCACTTGAGATCAGAAATTCGAGGTCAGCCTGGCCAACATGGTGAAACCCTGTCTCTACTAAAAATAATTAGCTGGGTGTGGTGGTGCACACCTGTAATCCCAGCTACTCAGGAGGCAGGGGCAGGAGAGTTGTTTGAACCCAGAAGGTGGAAGTTGCAGTGAGCTGAGATCGCATCACTGCACTCCAGCCTGGACGACGGAGTGAGCTTTCATCTCAAAATAAATAAATGAACGAATGAATGAATGACTATATGCATAGAGACTAAAATGGAATATGGCATCCTAGATTAGATCCTGGAACAGAAAAGGGCATTAGAAGAAAAACTGGTAAAATCAGAATACAGTGATAATTAATACTTTTGAATCAATGTTAATTTCTTTGTTTTGACAAATGTACTACGATTCTGTAGGGACACAACATGATGGCGATCTGGAGAAGTGGCTATGAGAACTCTGTACTATCTTTGCAACTTTGCTATAAATCTAAAATTATTTCTGAATAAAAATCTTACTTTTAAAATGCATAGAAAAATAAGAGGAAAAAATAGCCAGGAATGGACAGAAACAGAGTTTCATAGGAAATGTCCTATGTCTATGATAATTTAATAAGGGGAAATTTTTTCTTTTTTTTGAGACGGAGTCTCGCTCTGTCGCCCAGGCTCTTGGAGTGCAGTGGCGCGATCTCAGCTCACTGCAAGCTCCGCTTCCCGGGTTCATGCCATTCTCCTGCTTCAGCCTCCCTCGTGGCTGGGACTACAGGAGCCCGCCACCATGCCCAGCTAATTTTTTGTATTTTTAGTAGAGACGGGGTTTCGCTGTGTTAGCCAGGACGGTCTCGATCTCCTGACCTTGTGATTTGCCCACCTCAGCCTCTCAAAGTGCCAGGATTACAGGCGTGAGCCACCACACCTGGCCAATAAGGGGAAATTTTAAAATTAAGGGTTAGTAGCTCACACGCAATAAACTAAGACGAATAAATACAAATGACAAAGCCTAGAGTGAACTGGGATGTGGATAAAGAGGAGTACTCTAGGGATATTACTGATGGGATTATATGCTGCTACAGGCTTTCTGGAAAATTTTGCAGTAAGTGACAGAAGCAATAAAACTGATAGCCTTTGCCCAAGTAATACCAGTTTTAGCAACCTATACTAAAACAATAATTTAAACGAAAAAACAGTCATCTATTTTTATGAAGTTGTAGCTCTGCTCTGTAGTGGGGAAAAACTGCTTCTATGGATGCAGGTGCCTAGACACATTACGGTGCTATTAATTAAATGAAATATTATAATGGAATCAAGAGTGACCAAGCCGAGGGCTACAGGGAGGAGCGTGTGAAATAATTTTTCAAGAGCTCATTACATGCAACATAGTACCCTAGGCTGGGTCCTGGAACAGATAAAGGATGTTAGTGGGAAAAATGAGAAAATGTGAATAAAGTTTATAGCAAATGATATCAATATTAATATCTTAGTTTTGACCGATGTACCATGATTATGAAGAAGTTAATATTAGGGAAAGCTAGGTGACAGGGTCTATGAGAACTCAGTATTTCCAACTTTTCTACAAATCTCTAATTATTTCAAAATAAAAAGTTAAACAGGGAACTCAGAATTACATACAAATACACATACATGGTTATCAAGTACAAAAACTTTACTGTATAAAAATTTTGGTAGGTTCAAAAAACATTTTCAGAGTTAGAAAAAGACTGCTTCTTTGGGGAAGCATGTGTGTGTGCGCGTGCGTGTGTGCATATGCATGTGTGTGTGCATGCACGTGCGTATGCGTGTGTGCCCGCGTGTATGCATGTGTGTGCGCGTGCGTGTGTGCATATGCATGTGTGTGTGCATGCACGTGCGTATGCGTGTGTGCACGCGTGTATGCATGTGTGTGTGCATGCGCATGTGTGTGTGCGTGTGTGTGTGGTGATTTTGTGTTGCCATTGCTAGAGGTTTCATTGAACAACTGATTAAGACGCCCAGATTCAGAGTAGCTGAAGAGGATTTGGAAGTGTCCCCATTCTGACAGTCTAAAAATAATTTTTATTTTTTTCAGCATGTAAGTTTTAAGTAGGGAGTAAGGAAGATATTTTCTATAAAAACTTTTTGAGTAATCATTTCTCACAGACTACATTTAGAATTCCATAGTATATCAAATATTATTGTTAAAGTCAGGATTTTTTGGGGGGAGGGGGCCACTCGCTTCCCTGGTTCTTGGTGGACTGAAAGAATGTAAAGGGGCATCTAAAGTGAATAACTTACTCTACAAAGGTGCTAGAACATCCAGAAAGCCTAGGTCTTGCCACTTCTTCCTCTGAGGTGCTGGCTCTGGCCCCCAGGCAACACAAAACAGGCAGGAATGACTCCCATGGGGGACAGAAGCTCCTCCAATGTGTCTTCATTAAAGTCAGCTCTGAACTCATGGACTTCTCATGGACGGCAGTGCCACAATTATGGCTCACTGCAGCCTTTACCTCCCAGGCTCAAGCGATCCTCCCACTTCAGCCTCCCAGGTAGCTGGGACCACAGGCACAGGCCATACATTCGGCTAATTTTTTTTTTATTTTTTGTAGCAACAAGGTCTCGCTATGTTGCCCAGCTGGTCTCAAACTCCTGGGCTCTTAGTGCTGAGATTAGAGGCCTAAACCACTGTACCGGCTTGCAAAAGTCCTTTTAAGATTCTGATGAGCCCTTCTAGGCATTCATTCCATTCATGCTAGGAATCCTCAAGTTAAATAATCACCAGGAGGCACACACAGAAAACCCCACCTGCAAATCCTGTGATCTGAAAAGCTGTGGGTTTTTCATTCTCCCCAGGCTGATCTTTCCTTACTCTCTGTATTGTTCCAGCCCAGACTGATACACTGATTATTCTCTTACATTTTCTGTGGCTTTTTTTTTTTTTTAAAAAAAACTGTTTGTTCTTAAAGGTCTCCTCACATATTATATGGAACAAAGTAAGACACAGATAAACAATACAATGCATGTATTTTTTGTTGTTGTTTAGAACTAAGCACAGCTTTAGGAACTTTTGACAAAGCTGAGCTTCCTTATTAACATGAACAGACTCATAACAGGCATTGAAATCGACATGCTGGCAAAGACAGGTAGCAGATAAAGAATCCAGTAAGCAATACAGCCGTAAGGAGAAAAGAGAGAAAGCCCAGCCCACTGACTTGGGTTTAATTGAACCAGTCCTCCTATTCCTATTACCAATTCCATCTCCACTCCATGCTTTCCCCCTTGTCAATTTCACACCCTGGCTCCACATATCTCACTGCCCTAGCCCTTGGTGGTGGACAGAGATACTCACTGCTCCTCTTCCAGCCTTTGCTGATACAACTTGTAAAACACCAAGTAGCAAAGCAAGTTGTTCACAACCCGCGTTCCTTACCATAAAACTTATCTTTAGAGACCAGCATGTTAGGAGCAGCCCAAGGACTTGCTCAGAAAGCCATTGGCTCTAGAGTGACCATTATCTTACTGGCTGTGCTTAGAACGAAGCTGACTTGACTAGCAGCAGCAGAGATTTTACTGGGAGCCCTAAGATACTTACAGAACCAACTGGCAATATGGCAGTTTCTGGCAAAGGAGTCAAGGTTTTGAACCTGTATGGTGTTCCCCTCTTAACTGCTAAGAAAACCTATTTGCAATGTTATTTGTAGACACAGATCTGCTTTGGGATTCAGAACAAACAAAAAAAGAATCTGGGAAGATTCCTTCTCCTTCCATGGCACAGGAGGGTGAAGCGGAGGGGAGGGGAAGGTGCTGAAGTAGACAAGGTAGAATTCCATGGTTGTTAGCACCAGAAGTCCAGGTGCATAACTTGTAAATGAAAATGAAATATGTGAAATGAAAATGCAAGCCCCAGCCCCTCTTCAAAAAGCAGGGGGAAGATGCTATAAAAACTATTAAAACAAAGGTTTTTCCTTTCTTCCATATACTTTCTCTTGGCTTGTTAAGATGTTTTGTTTTGTTATGAGATGGAGACTCACTCTGTCACCCAGGCTGGAGTGCAGTGGCGTGATCTTGGCTCACTGCAACCTCTGCCTCCTGGGTTCAAGCGATTCTCCTGCCTCAGCCTCCTGAGTAGCTGGGATTACAGGCACATGCCAACATGCCCGGCTAATTTTTATATTTTTAGTAGAGATGGGGTTTCGCCATGTTGGCCAGTCTGGGCTTGAACTCCTGACCTCAGTTGATCCGCCTGCCTCAGCCTCCCAAAGTGCTGGGATTACAGGCATGAGGCACCGCATCTGGCTGTTAGTGTGTTTTTTAATTGCTATTTAATGTCACAATCCCTCAGGCATGGGGATACTTGTAGAGTAAGTGCAAACCCTTACAAACACTCAGGGCCCTGTCCATATCTTGGTACATGCACACAGACCATCAGCTTCTGGGTCCCTGTTCCCATCAGCTGCTGGGCAGATGCACCATGCACTGACCAGGGCCAGGGAAATCAAGCCAGGAATCCCCTCTTCCCATGGGCCCACAATCTCAACCCACAACAGATGGGTGGCCCATAAATGTATCACAACATCAGTGCTGGAACATGCTAAGTGCCTGGACTGTGGGTAGGCAAAAGGCTCACCCCCACTGAGTTGCCTGCGGAACACACAGCAGTGTTGCCAGCCCAGACTGGGTTGGTCACCACCATGCTCCATCCCAAGATACCCAGGGAGTGTGCACTTGACCCAGACCCTCCCATGCTCACACCCATGTCTCTTTCGCGGTAGAGTGCAGTAGGAATCTCTACGTAGGGAGCGAGATAGGGAGGTCTGGCAGGGCCTGGGACGCCAGGGGGCCAGAAGCTGAGAATTGCCCATGGACACTGGGAGGTGGCAGGACTGTGTGTAATCCGAAGCCCAGTCCTCTCATGGATGTTCCGTTGGACTTGACTTCTAAGATACAAATTCAAAGATTAAGAATTTCTTGACAGCAACCTTGAAGCATTCATCCCCACGCACAGGGGCCTTTTCATTGTGGGGCCTGTGCACCTGCACTGGCCACATGCCCGGAAAGCTGGCTCTGTTAGCACCCTACCAGAAGTCCAGAAACAAAATGGACACAAGTTTGCCCCCACTGTCCCCAGTTTTCCATCATAAAACCTAATTCTCCAATCTGTGTTTATGACAGGAATGGCAACGATATGAGGCTGCTCTGGTGGAGGGAGGTGGGAGGGGTCTCATACCCTATCGGTTTAGCCTCCTCTCCCATTGCTCTGCAAGACAGAGCCTGGTGTATCTTTAAAGACTTCTGAAGCCCAAACATTTGAACAATAATTGTAACTTATTACATTGTGTAAAGAGCTGATGCAGTGAGATATAGGCAGAGTCTTGATGGTTCTAGAAACGCCCCCAAACCTAACTTACCCTAGGGATTTTCTTCAAGTGTCAGGGAGATTAGGAAAGAAAGAGAATTGAGGGATAATTACTTATTAAATGGCTCTGGGTTGATGGTTTGTAAAAACTGGGCCATTATCCAAAGTCATTATTTGGATCTAAGAATATAACCTGGTGGCTGAAAGCAAGTCTCTTACAAACCTTGGCTTCTGGGTCACTGTTGATACTACAAGAATCATCATCGTCAGGGTGTGGGGCATTTCTAGACAGAAAAACAGAAAAGTGGACTTAGAATTCTGTTGCAAACTGTCTGCACAAAGCTATCCACTGACAGCAGGTCAGTCCTTCTAAGGTCCTACCTGAGTTTCAAAGATGCATAGCGTAGGGTTGCTCCTTCAAACTCTTTTAAACTGGGGTCCGGGTTAACAGTAGCTGCATGCAAATCCTAGAGGAAAATAGAACCTTGTTAATGTACAATGGGGGAGGAGTCCATTCATTGCCTCAAATATCAAACGGGAGAAAAGTCTTCCCAGCAAGAGGCAGAGAGTGTATGTGAGCTTAGGCAGAGAAAGGCATGCAAGGACTGTTGAATACTGACTGGTGCAAACGCCTGTTCTTACAAAACAACGGGGAACCTGGGGCATTCACAATGGGAGACACCAAAAAAAGGCAACAGGAGTGTGAGCTGAATGCCCCTAGCAAGAAGCCCGATCACTGTGTCCCTGCAGAATGCATGATATTCACGAAGAAGAAAAATATACAGCCACAGCCATGCAGAAAGGATAAAATATTAAATGATCTAAGATCTGACAATATACTTGCCTTCCAAATGTCACTATTAATCTTTCCCCCATTCAGAACAGCAAAATCACTCCATGGCTGTTTCTAGACATATAATTATTCACATAGGAAAAAAGCACATTGATTTAAATAAAAAGAAAAGAAAAGAAAAAAAAAACACAAGACACTGTTGTTAGCATTGATATTCACAAGATGGGTTAGGGAACAAGTTAACTCTAACAGCAACTTGTTGGCTCACACCCTCTATGTCTAGATTATCACCTGAAGACTGGGGCAGGAGAGTGATGGTGCTTTAATTACTTACCAAATAAACGACTAAACATTATTAGAAGCAGACAGTGAAGTTATTTCCTTAAGGTAATTTTAAAAACAAACAATGTAATTCTAAGTATTCAATAACTAGCATACCTAATTCCATAATAACCATTTCCTCCCTATAAACCAAACAGAACTGTTTTCTGGAGGTGGGGGTAGAAGGAGGGATGGGTACTGTGTTTGTTTGGAAACTAGGGCATGCCTATGGCTGAGGGCCCCAAAGTTGGGAGTCAAGATATTTTCATTTAAAGAAAAAAAGGAGAATGATGGAGAGAGAGGGTTAGTGAAGAACACAGACTGACATCAACATTTGGTGGAAATTTAACCTAACAAAAAACAGCTCTAAACAATCTAACATAAATTCCTCTAATTCATAAAAGCTCTACTTACTTTTTCTTTTTTTTTTGCTACAAAAGCCTCTTCACAAATTAATCCTTGATCATGAAATGATTTTCTAAACATAATTATAGTGCAAGGCATGAAGCTTGGCCTTGTTGGGAGAGCTCTTGCAATAACTGATTTTAAATCTAAACAACTCCTCCATCCACCTCAGACAATGAGAAAATGTCTTTTCTTTCTACTAGGCCTAGTGAATAATCAAATATTTTTAATCTAAGATTTGGGGAAATAAGCAAGCAAGGCTAATAAAACTCAGGAACAGTCTTGTGAATTTGCTTTATCGACTAGTTAGGCAAATCTGTTTGTATAAGAAATTAACCAGCCGGGCGCGGTGGCTCAAGCCTGTAATCCCAGCACTTTGGGAGGCCAAGACGGGTGGAT
>NW_012116154.1:2178844-2180423 GCF_000951035.1 Colobus angolensis palliatus | reverse complement strand
TGCCACTGCACTCCAGCCTGGGCGACAGAGCCAAACTCCGTCTCAGAAAAAAAAAAAAAAAAAGAAATCAATCATCAAAACTTTTCAGCTCAATCACTTTTCAACTGAAGTTCTTTGAAAATGAGAAGTGAATACTGACCCATAACTTCTACTCCCAACATTGACAGTTTTAAAAAACCACTAAAAGCAGATAAAAAGTAAGTTTAAATGTCTTGTGTGTCGAAAGATGCATTTATTTTATTTAAAATTTTTTTTGAGACAGGGTCTCACTCCGTCACCCAGGCTGGAGTGCAGTGGCCCAAACATGGCTCACTGTAGCCTTGACCTCCTGGCTCAAGCAATCCTCCCGCCTGGGCCTCCTGAGTAGCTGGGACTATTCAGGTGCATGCTACTACACCTGGCTAATTTTTAAAAACTTTTTTGTTGAGATGGGAGTTCCATTATGCTACCCAAGCTGGTCTTGAACTCCTGAGCTCAACTGATCCTCCCACTGAGGCCTTCCAAACTGCTGGGATTACAGGCGTGAGCCATGGCACCTGGTGCAACATGCACTTACCAAACTCTGCAAGCCTCTCTGAGAGCAACGACATTGCAAATTTAGACCCATTATTACTACTGCACACGTGATGTCGTTTTCATTTTTGGTCTAGGCACATAAACTACAGTTTTTGAAAATAAAATAGGAACTTAGACCACTGTATTTATTTAAAAAAAAATTTCTCTTAATGAATAAAGGGCAGGAATGTTGCCCATTCCCTTACCTTTCCCCTCACTCCATCCCCAGAAGCAGTGTTCAGTCTTTATGAAGAGAAAATTAACAACCTAGGGCAATCTTAACCTGTTAGCTCAGAGGAGCTGTGAACCCCTGAAACGGGTGCGGGGTTTTGTACACGTACGTTTTCCTGAGAGAAAGATGCCCAATTTTTCTCATATTTCCAGATGGGCCAGTAGACCAATTTTGGTTTGGACCACTGCAGGGCTACTAATAAGGACATGAGATAAGGACCTGAAATATCAAGTACAAAATAAAATTTTAAGCTAGAATTTCTTTTTCAAAAAGAAAACAAGCTTATATGGCCTCAAATTGTCATCACTGTTTACATGTGAGCAATATTTGATGTTAAGTTGAACTTTAAAAAAGGATAGTCAGATGATGAATTAGGAAGACTCAAGATAATTGTGTCTTTGTGGAGAAATTTATAAAGAAATAGGAAAAAAAAAGTTACCTCACAAAAAGAATTTCAGAAATTATCCCCAAGAGACCCTATATGTTGAGACTACAGAGAGTATAAGAAGAGTATTTTCTACGACAAGTACTCAGAAAAGTCTTCAGTACTTAATTAAAACAATTCTCTGCATGTGTGTGTGGTTTTTTTTTTTTTTTTTTGAGACGGAGTCTTGCTTTGCGGCCCAGGCTGGAGTGCAGTGGTTGGATCTCAGCTCACTGCAAGCCCTGCCTCCCAGGTTTACGCCATTCTCCTGCCTCAACCTCCGGAGTAGCTGGGACTACAGGCGCCCGCCACCTCGCCTGGCTAGTTTTTTGTATTTTTTAGTAGAGACGGGGTTTCACCGTGTTAGC
>NW_012116154.1:2127797-2178794 GCF_000951035.1 Colobus angolensis palliatus | reverse complement strand
ATGGTCTCGATCTCCTGACCTCGTGATCCGCCCGTCTCGGCCTCCCAAAGTGCTGGGATTACAGGCTTGAGCCACCGCGCCCGGCCGTGTGTGGTTTTTAAAATTTTTAATGTATTTACTCTTTGGACATAAGGGTATCTGTAAAGTAAAAGCTAACAACAGTACTAAGACTGTCAGAATCCAGCTCTCGTGTTATGGAAACACGAGTTAGATGGCAAATGTCCAACAATCACCTTTTATAGATTTAAATAAACAAAGGCTCCATATCGTGATTTTACAAAAACTTAACACGGGCACTCCTAAAGAAATCCTTTAGCATAAAACTCAGTAAGGAAAATGGAAACTAGCATTATATGTGTTATGACTGGGCCAAAGATCTTTTCTCTCCTTCTATATTTAAAACCATTCATTTACATCAAAGATGACAAACTTTCTCCAATGTATAAGTGACCATAATTTTTCTTTTTCAAAAAATTAAAGTCAATGAAAGACAAAGTCACTTTGTCTTAAATTTCAAGAATTACATGGCTTATTCATCTAATTTTTTTAATTAAGAAGAGAGAATATTTTCTATATTTGGCTAACAAGCTTTGCTAATAATTTTTAGTTAATAAAATTTTTAAAAAGCACAACCCAACAGAGATTCTTTGGTTCTACAGAAAGTCTGTATCCACCTCAGTCTGCAGTCTGTGGGGTAGGGGTGGGAGAGACGAAGGAAGAAGAGAGACAAAGAGAAAAATATTAAAAGAGGAAAGGGCAAGTTGGACAATATGCCTCAGGTAAGACAAACACACAAAGATGGGGAAAGAGCTGGTAACGGACCAACAGGGACCATCTTCTACAAGCAACAAGCTTCCATGAGCCTGGTAACCTTCCAGGCAATGCAGCTGAAGCCTTGCACAGCTGAGGGTCATCTGGTACCACAGTCATAGCTGGCACACCCTCCTGGTGCTTGTCCTGAGCTTGCCCAGGCTGCAACACCCCTTTCTCTGATTACTTGATCCTGCTCAGTTCTGGGAGAGCTCTGGAGCCTTAGCTCCTCAGAGATAGTGTGTCTAGGGGGACTGACCCAATGCCCGGGGTATGGCACTCCTCAAAACCCTTGAGCACCACATAGAAGCTGCGTGAGGCTGGACCCAGTAAGGAGGGAATCCAATCATATAACCTTGACTACTGAGAGTTTTCTTCTTTCATGTTTCTCTTCTAAGGTCTTGGAAAGCAATTCTGCATAGCACACAAAAATGATGCATTATCAGCTGGAAAAAGGCCAAGAATGGAGCTGATTCTTTGACAATGTCAACAGAGTGCTCTTAAAGACGAAGTCTCAGGGGCTGGGTATGTCCCTACCAGGAGGCTTTCTCTAGGGTGCCAAGAAAATCTCTATGAAGTGGTATCAAAATGCAAACCAGGGGGCAAGAGTAGAGAGGGTTGAACCTGCTGAGAACTGGGTAGAGAGGAAAAGCACTAAAACATTCCACAGTGGCAGTGACAGAAGCTATAATCATATCATCTCTGTGTGCACTTGAGAAGTTCTGAAGTTAACACAATGCAATGGTTTGAATGTCTGTCCATTCCAAAACTCGCATCGAAATTTAATCACCAATGTTGCAGTATTGAGAGGTGGGGTCTTTAAGAGCCTCTGCCCTCATGAGTGCATTAATTCATCCATGGATTCATGGGTTATCACGAGAGTGGGACTGGTGGCTTTATCAGAAGAGGAAGAGAGACCTGAGCTGGCATGCTCAGCTCCCTCACCATGTCATGCCCTGTACCCACTCAGGGCTCTGCAGAGTCCCCACCAGCAAGAAGGCCCTCACCAGATGCAGTCTCTTGGCCTTAGACTTTTCAGCCTCTATAACCATAAGAAATATATTCCTAATCTTTATAAATTACCCAGTTTCAGGTATTCTGTTATAAGCATCAGAAAATGAATAAAGACACATTGCCTACTGGAATGCTGGGGTTCAAATTCTGCCTCTGTTCTCACTTGCTCTTTGACCTCAACTCCCTCCCACATCAAACAGGACTAAGAAGGCCTCCCATCAATGTGCAGACAGAGTGAGATCTAGAATGTTAGCTGTTAGCACAGGGACTGGCTGCCTGAGGGTGCCCTGTAAATGAGAGTTTCCTTATGATCTACTCTTTCCACGAAGAAAAAAGCAGTTTGGGGAATACAAACCGTTACAAATCATGCCTCTCAATGCCATTTTGTCAAGGCTTGACCCTTCATTAAGTGTGGCCTTGATAGTAAATGGCAGAAAACCTGGAATGCAAAGGAGTATGGCAGGCAATGTCAGTAAGTGTTTTATCAATTTATATGTGTACAGTTTTTCTTTCTTTTTAAGACAGGGTCTTGCTCTGTCACCAAGGCTGGAGTGCAGTGGCATGATCTCAGCTCACTGTAACCTCCACCTCCTGGGCTCAAGTGATCCTCTCACCTCAGCCTCTTGAGTTGCGGGGACTACAGGACATGCATCACCATGCCAGTAAGGAGGGAATCCAATCATATAACCTTGTATTTTTTGTATTTTTAGTAGAGAAACTCCTGGGCTCAAGCCATCTGCCCACCCTATCAGAAGATTATAGCATCATGGTTTATTTAATCACACAAACATAATTTAGAGAAGTTAAAAAATCAAACTAGTAAACTAGACTACCAAAAGCTTGTGCAATTAAATCAGTCTCTGTGAGCAGCAGTGCAACGCAGAAACCACAACGCAGAGGGGGCCAGGAGACTGAGGGCTCTAGAGCCGGCTTTGTCATTGCAACAGATCAACTAACAGCTTCCTTGGCTGTACGGTTGATTTATTTTTTCATTCAGCAAATAGTTAATGAATGTCGTCATGTACTGGGCCCTGTGCACACGATGAAGAGGACAGGTCCTGACCACCAAGGAGCTTCCTACTGGGAAAGTGACACACTACAGGTTAACAACACTACAATGGGACATGACAGAATAGAGGGCTTTCAAAGCAATGTGGTAAAAGCAGTAGCTCTGGGGAGACGACGAGGTGAATCCAAATAATTTTTGAGGAAGTGACATGCAAATAAAAATAGGGGAGCAATAGTCACTAGAGGACCTGTTGTCCTACTTACTCAGCGTAAAATCACTTGGAGAGCTTACGCAAAGGTTCCCAGGCCCCACCCCATTCTGTGATCCCCAGAGGTTCTCCTGGCACCGTTCCTCAGCTCACTGGCTGAGAAATACCGCCCGCACATTCAACAGGCCCTGCTCCAAGATTCCTTCCAGCACTCAACGTCATGATTACTTGACTGAGTGAAAAAGTTCAGAAAAATGATGGCAGAACGGCCCGTTTATGTTGTCATCTTATTTCTACATGTATATGAGAATACACAGGCTTAAGGTATTCCACTTGGCACCCTCCTGGGGGGTTAGGCTCTCATGCTGCCCCTGAGGCCATGACAACAGGCTGATTTAGGACCAAGAGGAAACCATAGTTTGAGCAACAATTCATTTTCTCGAGCCTCAGACCCGCCTTCTCCATACTTTCCTCTTTAGGAAGACCAAAACACCTTCGCTTGAAAAGACGGGAAGACTTGGCCACAGGCCAATGGATATTCATAAAAATATTTTGTGTGGCTCTCCATTCTCTCTAAAATTCAACATTCAAGGAGTTTGCAAGGTAATTTGGAACAAATAAATGGTTTGGGTGGGAAGGAGCACCATGTGCCAAATTTCAGCAGCAAATGCTTCCTGGCCAGTTTATAAACTTTCAAAAATACTGCTGGCATATGCAGCGGAAACATTATCCACTGCGCTTAACACTTCCCGAGTGAACTTTGGAATGTGAAATGTAAAATTTTCAAACTGTAAGGAAGCCTTCAGTTCTAAACTTTTGTGAAGCCTAGTCAACAGATTTAGCACTTAGTTATTTGGTTCTCTCTTTTTTTTTTGAAGCCAGCTCAGAAAAAAGCTGAATAAAATATGCATTTCTAACACAACACATTACAAGTTTCTTCTGTCCCTTAAGATTTTGCTCTCTTCTCATGCTTGGAAACTGTTTGAAATAGATTCTATTTAGGAATCAAAGAAATGATGTTAGAAAAATAATCATTTCTCTTCAACTGTCATTAGCACCTGAGACAATGATTTTTTTTTTTTTTGAGACGGAGTCTTGCTCTGTCGCCCAGGCTGGAGTGCAGTGGCCGGATCTCAGCTCACTGCAACCTCCACCTCCCGGGTTCACGCCATTCTCCTGCCTCAGCCTCCCGAGTAGCTGGGACCACAGGCGCCAGCCACCTCGCCCGGCTAATTTTTTGTATTTTTAGTAGAGACGGGGTTTCACCGTGTTAGCCAGGATGGTCTCGATCTCCTGACCTCGTGATCCGCCCGTCTTGGCCTCCCAAAGTGCTGGGATTACAGGCTTGAGCCACTGCGCCCGGCGAGACAATGAGATTAAGAGAGGTCATTTTCTAGAAGGCTCCACATGTGACACAGCCTCCCTTAGGGTAAGTTAAAGGGATGCAAGAGTCTCCAAGCCTCCTAGACATATGATATTGTGAAGTTTGGGGTGGAAATAGGGGTCAGGGGACCTGAACTCAAGCTTGACTCTACCATGTATTAGCTATGTGTCTTGCCCAAACTCCTCAACCTCTCTGTGTCTCAGTGTCAAATGCAAAATGAGAAAGACAACTATAATACCAGATACATAAGGATTTTCGTGTGTTTTTTTGTTTGTTTGTGTGTTTTAAGAGACAAGGTTTTACTCTGTTGTCCAGGCTGGAGTGCTATAGTGTGATCATAGCTCACCTGCAGCCTCAAATTTCTGGGTAAAAGTGATCCTCCTGCCTCAGCCTCCTAAGTAGCTTGGGCTACAGGCACACACCACCACACCTGGCTAATTTAAAATCTTTTTTTTTTTTGGTAGAGATGGGGTCTTGCTATGTTGCCCAGGCTGCTCCTGAACTCCTGGTCTCAAGTGATTCTCCTGCCTTGGCCTCCCAAAGCACTGGGATTACAGGCATGAGCCACAGCACCTGACCACATAAGGGTTTTACGGGGAGTGAAGAGTTAAGGCATTAGCCTGGACTGTAAATACTTGATTTCTCTTAATGCCCCTGGTTTAATATTGGTGTCAGCGTCTGTACATCAGCATATGCGGCAGGCTGAGTCTTTTCCCCAATTCTCCTATTCCTCTTCTATCTGCTCATCTCTTTGCCTCTATGACTTATTTATTTCCTTTTGAATCTGCTTGGTTCTTTGACTTAATGGAGGACTTTATGTAGGGGGAGAAACGTGTATGATGTGAACAAGTGAAAGGTCAGCCTGAAGACTTTTGCCCCGTTGCTTTCTGAGAGTGCTGGATATGAGTCCCTGTCTCTGAAACTCCTAAAAATACGCTCCTTCAACCAGCTTCTGTGGAGGGATAAGCCTTTGTCAATACAAATGGCACAGTGAGCTGCAGTAGAGAGGAATGGAACTGACAGAAGGTGGAGATGCTCAGAGTCCTGGGGCTCTAGAGTCCTGGGGTCTGGAGTCAGGGAACTGGATGCATCCCACCCTAACCCCAGCTGAGGGCTACTTAACTCACTGAGTATCAGTTACCTCTTTCCTTAAATGGAGAACATACCAGCTGACTTCTCTGCCCCAGGAGACTCCTGAGAAGCTCAGATGAAATGATGTCTAGGAAGGTATCCTGAAAACCACAACAGATCTTTAAGAGCAGTGAGAAGGCTGAGCTGCAGGGCTGTGTGGGGGGAACACTGAACTCCAGGGCAGGAGGTGCCAAGGGTGCGTCCTTCTGAGCCTGGGAGGGGCCCTGGGCATTAGTTAGCACAAGGGTACGATGCAGGCACAGAGAGGGGAAAGAGTAGGCAAAAATGGGCCCCAGGTAGGGGAGAGATGAACTCCGCTACCCGGCAGTTTTCCCCAGAGCCAGCGCCCACCTGTGCTGCGTTCTTCCCAAGACTTCTGCCCAAATCATGGAAACAAAAGGCTAACGTATTAATCAAAGAAATACAACTCTGAGCTCCGTAAGCCTCAGGATGCCCTCCTTGGAGTCCACACACCCGCGCCTGGGCCTCTGCAGGTGGCCTTTACAAAGGACTTCACCACTGCCAGATGCAGAGGACTGGAGATTCATGGCACAAAAACTGTCTCTCAAAGTTAGTCCAATCTCCCCTTTCTGGGACAGCGAGGAAGCAGAGCAGGTTGAAATCCCAAAGCCAGGGAAGCTGAGTGAGAAGACCTCTGGCCTAGGATCTGGGAGGATTCAGTAACTCTGAGCTCTAGACCCAGAGCTGCCACCAGTCACTGGCCTCTCTGTACCTCAGTGTCCCTGCCTGTAACATACAAATGCTGGCACCAGATGGTGCCTTCTCACCCTGGTGTTCTCTGTATATAGGACACACTCTGCCTGCGAAGATGGTTAAAGGTTTGGAATAGGGGAATGAAGATGGTTATAGGCTTGGAATAGGGGAATGGAGAAAGAGATTCTTGCCAACTGAGATGTCAAGAGAAAAGGTCTACAAGTAAGAAAGGGAGAGCACATCTGTGCCTTAGTGAGAACAGAGACTGATCCTGGCCGGCTCGGCTTCTAGGAGGCCCCCACTGTAGTACGGGGGAATCCCAGGATCCAACTGGGTGGGGACAGAAAGAGGACTCCTCTCCATGCCAAACTCCTTGAGGGCTCAAATGGTGTTGGTTCTTTATCCCCCAGCACACCTAATGCAAGATGAACAAAAGGCTGAATAAAAATTGCCCAGGGAGTAGGAATTATTATGCTTCAATAAAAAGTTGTTAAAATTGCCCAGTGATAAGCAACAAAGCCCTAAATGGCATTGAGCAGTCCTGAAGCATGTGCCTGATGACCACGGCATGGCACAGGTAAACCAAAGTCCTTGCCTACCAATAAGGGTATGGCTGCCCCAGCCCATTACTTTCAAGTTGGAGAATGTGAGGTCCAGGCTGGGTAAATGAGAAGCCAAAGCCCTCTAACAGCAGGAATGTGATGACAGTATAGGACTCACTACCTCCTGGAGAAGAACAAGTACACAAAGATTTAGGAAACAAGACATTATCTACTTTTAAAAACAGGAAGGGTGATATCTGTTGCAAACAGATAAAGAAGCTTCGGCAGGTAGTTCCAATGCCCTCATGCCTCAAAGCAAAAGAAGATGGGCTTGTTCAAAGAACCAAGGACTGTGGTCAGAAAGGGGCAGAAATGCTTGGGTGTCAGGGGTCACAAGAAGTCATTACTTAATTGTGACCTTTTCCAACTCTAATTCTCTTGAATAGTTCGCTTTCGGGATTCACAAAGGTTCACTGCAGGGATCCTTATACTAATAAACACCACAATGAAATTTTTTTAATGCCTCAATTCTTTGTTTAAACATCCAGATTTCTTCCTCAGGGACAGCAGAAATTTATGCTGCTAATTGTTTCTAAAATAATGTCACTTCTGCTAAATAAACATTTTTTATAACAGAAATTAAGCATCTGAGGGCCCTCCAGGGTTATTCTTGCAGACATTCTCTCCATGCTATCAAATGAGCCCAAGGCTAATAAGATACATAGTAATTACAATACATCTGGCCAAGAGATGTTCTTCCATGTGTAAATATTTTATGGAGCCAGCACCACGCAATGCTACCTGCAGAGTAAAGTACTGCCTCATTGAGCCCAAGGGAATCTTAACCACTTCTCATTAATCAGCCCCTCTTGCTTTCTGTACCTGGAATGGTGTTTCAAGAGACCAAAAGCCATTAAAAAATAAAAACATCCCTGAAAGATGGATATTAACACTATTTACTAAGAGGAAGCATTACTGAGATTTC
Source organism: Colobus angolensis palliatus (assembly GCF_000951035.1). NCBI lineage: Eukaryota > Metazoa > Chordata > Mammalia > Primates > Cercopithecidae > Colobus > Colobus angolensis. Next base: position 2,170,997 of record NW_012116154.1, on the reverse strand, counting down.
AAATGCAACATGCACAATAATCAAAAAGCTTACCTCGATGACCTGTTGGGGCAGAAGCAACTAGTGTAAAGAGAAACCACAAGTTACATCTATTCTACTAGGCCGGTAAAAAGACACTCCGTTTTACCTCGTTCTCTGGGGTGGGAGATGGCGTTACAGAACTAAGTGACCCTTTCCTAGAACCCTGGAGATCTGCTGGGATGGAGACAGGCCGTTCCCACTGAGTCGTTCCTGTTGGGATGTGCCAATAATAGGTCCCAGCGATGTCACTGACTCTTTTCCAGCCAGGCGGCAAATCCGGATCAGTCTGAAATGAGTGATCACTCCATATATCTGCTGAAAAATGGGGGGCGGGGACGGGGGAGAAAGAGAGAATTTTATTAAAAGAGAAAGAGCCTTCCAATTTCAGCACTATCTGTCAGGTGAACCCCAAAGGCAGTGTGTCCATAGTCCAAATGATTAGTTCTTCCTGGTATGTTTGTGAAATCCATCCATGCTGATGTGTGCAGCTGTACTTGGTAAAAGAGGTAATATGGAAACAAAGAATTGGAAAGGAAGGCTGACACTTGAGAACAGGGACATGAAAGCCTCACTATCAAGTCATCCTATAGCTCTAAGAACCCTATGAACAAGCTAAAGCTCCAAACCAGAATCAACTTTCCAAGCAAAATTCACATAGTTACACATAGCGGGCTGAATGCTTTTGTCAATTAGTAAGATTCACTGGTGGACATCATGTCATTCCCAGCTATCACTCTAATTTTCTTAAAATGCTTTCTGTAAATGAGTGCTGTATTTCTATCTTTCATGTGCTTTAAGAATCTCTCTCATGTGATTGGGATACCTACAAAATAGCAATAGTAGTAGTCTTCTGTAATACTCTAGAATTTTTTTTTTTTTGAGACAGAGTCTCACTCTGTCACCCAGGCTGGAGTGCAATGACGCGATCTCAGCTCACTGCAAGCTCCGCCTCCCGGGTTCACGCCATTCTCCTGCCTTAGCCTTCTGAGTAGCTGGGACTACAGGTGCCCGCCACCATGCCCGGCTAATTTTTTGTATTTTTAGTAGAGACGGAGTTTCACCGTGTTAGCCAGGAGAGTCTCAATCTCCCAACCTCGTGATCCGCCCGTCTCGGTCTCCCGAAGTGCTGGGATTACAGGCGTGAGCCACTGTGCCCAGCCAATACTCTAGAATTCTAATTGTACACAGAAGATTCCCAAGGAAAGCTGGGCATGGTGATTCACACCTGTAATCCCAGCAATTTGGGAGGCTGAGGTGGGCGGATCACCTGAGGTCAGGAGTTTGAGACCAGCCTGACCAACGTGGTGAAACCCTGTCTCTACTAAAAATACAAAAATTAGCTGGGCATGGTGATGCACACCTGTAGTCCCCATTACTTGGGAGGCGGAGGCAGGAGAATTGCTTCAACCGAGGAGATGCACATTGCAGTGAGCCGAGATCACACCACTGCACTCCAGCCTGGGCGACAGAGTGAGACTCCATCTCAAAAGATTCCCAAGGAAGGCAGACTGGAAAAGCCTAGGAAGTCAACAGTGGACCAGACTGACTCTACGGACAGGCCAGTGATGTAAACATGTGAAGCAGAGTGTGGGTGAGAGATAACAAAGGTGGGTCACTGTGGGAAATGGGCAGGCACCTACAAAGTCCAGTCATTCCAATTCCAGAAAATAATCCTTTAAACACTGTGAGGGCCAAATAAAATACGTCTGCTAGACAATTCCCATCCTATCTGACCTTTCTACATATCTTATCAGTTTACTGAATACCTGCTGGTTTTAAAAAGTCTCATTCTTGGCCTTGAGTTGACTAGGAAATGGGTGACAGCGCTAGAGAAGAGAGAAGAGAGGGGAGAGGAAGTAGCATGAGACATCCACTGAGATGGAGGGGTAATAAGGGAATCATAGGCTGTATCAATGTATGTAGGAAGAAAAACTTTAAAAACTTGAGCTCTAAACCCAGGGATCAATTTTATTCTAAGGATTAGGCTGTTTCCTGTGTGGCCATACAAAAGCAGCTGGAGTGCTTTCCGGCAATTCAAAGGAGAACACAAGTGGGCCTGGCTCTGTGCAAGTGTCACTGCATCATGTGGGCAGGCATCACCGAGGCAGAGTCACCGTGAGAAACAGAGAAATCAAACAAAGGGGCTGATGAAGACTGTGGCCACGGATGTGCATGCATGCAGTCACTTTCCTCATTTAAATCTGCCAGAGGCAAAAGTGCCACTAGTCTCAAATTATGCTGGGAATTTCCCCCTGTCCCCACAGGGAGTGAAGTATAATTAAATAGTTTCAAGTTAACCAAATTTTGCAGAAACAACTCTAATCAAACATGTGTTTACATTTCTTTGTCCTGTCTCCTTTTTAGGGGACGAAGGGGTCACTTCTGCTATTATTTTGTTTTTTGCATCTCAACTGGGACATATCAGGTAAAAGATACAGGTTTTGGGACTAAGTTGGAGAAAACCCTAGCAAGTGGGGTCCCTTGTTCCATTCTAGTGGCTCACAGACAGGGAGCTTTGGGGCTAGAAACTGAAAAGATACAAAGCAGCTGCCTGAAAAGATACAAACCAACATTTCTGTGGTTTATGAGGACTGGAGGCCTGAATTTACAGATTTAGCCTAGTTGTCTTTACCACTGAGACATTAGCGTGTACGAAGAATAGCTACATACACTATCAAAATATGACATCATGTCAGACCAACAGCAGAGGCCAAGGTTGGTGGCTTTCAAGTTGGGCAGATAAGAAGGTACCTAGAGGTAGCATGAGAGGAACTTTATGCTGAATGGCATGAATCGGACTGTTTTATCTTCAACCAAACCCACCCTAGTTTTATTAAGCTTAGGCTGAGATTTTGTTGAAATAAAAAAGGAGGTTTATTCTGTTGCTAGAAATAGGTGGTAACAATGGTGCTGGTGACAGAAGCCAAGTGGGCACACGTACAGTATTATTAATAAGTCTAGAATAATGTATAGAATCCCTTCCATATTATCTCACATTGGTTTAAAGGATTTAAGCCCTGTGAGGGTAGGCAGACACCATATCTGTCTTATTCACCATCATATTTGACACCTAGCGTGGCAGGTATTCAATCAAAATTGGTTAGATGGAGAGATGGGATGGAGAGATGGGAGGGAGGGAGGGAAGGAGGGAGGGAGGGAATAAATAAAGGAGAAGGAAGAAATGAGTGAATCAATTAGGTCTTCCAATGATGGGAACTGAACTTGGCACTTAGCAAAAGAGAAATTCTAAAGAAATCAGTTCTATGCAATTTCACAGAACAGTGCAAAGTGCAACTTCATGACTCCCAAGACTTACAAACATTTATCTATCCCTTGATGGCATATGTGAACATCCTCATGGATAAAAAGAAATATAATACAATAAATTAAGAAGAGTCCTGGGCTGGAGACCAAGAAGTCTTGAGTGAGATTTTGTTTATTTTTTGTACTGAGAAGTTCCACAAGGAAAGGCAGGAAGTATGCCACGTGAAGACTCTCAGCACCATCATACTTCATTTTGTTTAACCTTCATAGCCCAATTTGCTTTGTTCTTCTACATAGAACTACACATTTAGGTCAGGTGCAGTGGCTCATGCCTGTAATCCCAGCACTCTGGGAAGGCAAGGCAGACAGACTGCTTGAGTTCAGGAGTTCCAGACACAGCGAGGTCCCATGTCTACCAAAAATACAAAAAATTAGCCGGGCATGTTGGCATGTGCCTGTAGTGACAACTACTCAAGAGGCTGAGGACGGCCAGGGGCGGTGGCTCATGCCTGTAATCTCAGCACTTTGGGAAGCCAAGGCGTGCGGATCACCTGAGGTCAGGAGTTCAAGACCATACTGGCCAGCATGGTGAAATCCTGTCTCTATTGAAATACAAAAATTAGCCAGGTGTTGTGGTGGACACCTGTAATCCCACCTACTCGGGAGGCTGAGGAAGGATAATCACTTGAACCCAGGAGGCGGAGGTTGCAGTGAGCCAAGATCATGCCATTGTACTCCAGCCTGAGTGACAGAGTGAGACTCCATCTTAAAAAAAAAAAAAAAAAAAAAAAGAGCCTGAGGTGGGACAATCACCTGAGCCCAAGAAGTGGAGACTGCATTGAGCCATAATCATGCCACTGCATTTCAGTCTGGGTGACAGAAGTGAGATCCTGTCTCCAAAAAAAAAAAACAAAAACAAAAAATTACACATTTAAATAAGTACTTTGGACTTTAAATCAGTCAGTGGATTTCTTTTTTTTTTTTTTTTGAGACAGAGTCTTGCCCTGTTGCCCAGGCTGGAGTACAGTGGTGCGATCTCGGCTCACTGCAAGCCCTGCCTCCCGGGTTTATGCCATTCTCCTGCCTCAGCCTCCCGAGTAGCTGGGACTACAGGCGCCCACCACCACGCCCGGCTAATTTTTTGTGTATTTTTAGTAGAGATGGGGTTTCACCGTGTTAGCCAGGATGGTCTCGATCTCCTGACCTCGTGATCCTTCCGCCTCGGCTTCCCAAAGTGCTGGGATTACAGGCTTGAGTCACCGCGCCCAGCCACAGTGGTTTTCAATTGTTATCAAACTGGAGAAGAAAACCAGGCACGGCGGCTCATGCCTATAATCCCATCACTTTGGAAGGCCAAGGCAGGGGGATCACTCGAGGTCAGGAGTTTGAGACCAGCATGGCCAATATGGTGAAATCCCATCTTTACAAAAATTAGTCAGGCGTAGTGGCACACACCTGTGATCCCAGCTACTCGGGAGGCTGAGGCACAAGAATTGCCTGAACCCAGGAGGTGTTGCAATAAGCTAAGATCACGCCATTGCACTCCAGCCTGGGCAACAGAGTGAGATTCTGTCTCAAAAAAAGGGGTGGGAGGGGAAGAAGATAGCGGTACAGGTAGGTGGAAGTCCAGACCTTTCCTGAACTTTTCAACCACAGCAGTACCCGTTTTGTCTGTCATTACACATTGGTCTTTATGTATGATTTTCCTTGAAAACAAGCGTCAGTTTTTCCTTAAAATGTTTACTTAAAATAAAGTTTAAAACCATAGCTAAGCCAAGAGAACAGTGGGGTCAAGTTAGCGAAACACCAAGCAGCTGCTTCTGTAAAAGATTGTTCAGGATACTGCAAAGTCACTTAATGGCCATCCTCCGATTAATGGCCTCGTCCGGCATCACAGCGGACGGACGAGGCGGGAGGGAGTGAGTGCAGACTAAAACAAAACAGGAGTATTCAAAAACACCAGGCGATCTGAGGAGAAGCTTCAATCCCTTTGGTTCTCAGAAAATGGCTTAGTGAGGCTTTGCTGAAGACAAGGCAAGTGGCTGAAAACTGAGGAGAGGAAACGGTGGCTGGCAGCGTCACTGCCCTTCTGACTCTCAGCAGATTGCTTAAACTGGGCGTCTGTCATGCACCCCCTTTTTGATGGATCTGCTTGGAGTTTTGAAATCACAATGTGGTATTCTTAGTTTGCAGTGGGAATATCCTAAAAGACCTCCATCCTGGAGTATGTTTTTCTATTTGGGTGTGTCATGTGCAACAGTCCTCTTGGGGGTGAGATTTGGTACTGGATAGCCTAAAGTGCACCGTGGGAACACATCTCAGAGTGACTCAACTGGAGGACTGGAACTCGGACCAACTGTGGGGGCTACTGAAGACAAGGTTTACAGAAACTGCAGAAATCTAATAAAAAAGCCTGCAGAGCATCTTAAAATGCCTCAAGTCACAACACAATAGATATCCTTCCATACCAGTCAGCTCGGCAAAAATTAAAAAATATTACAATACCAATTGTTGGCAGGCATGTAGAACAATAGGATCTTGTAGATACTACTGCTTGTATAAGGGTAATCTGGTATAATCATTTTAGAAAAGAAAACAGTATTAACTAGTGAAGTGGAAGATATCTCTACTCTATGATCCAACAATTCCACACTTGGTATGTGTACCAGGTAACATATTCATATCAGCATCACTGAAATAACCAAAACCTTCAAACAACCTAGACAACCATTTAAAACAGAATGAATTAGCCAGGCACAGTGGCTCATGCCTATAATCCCAGCACATTGGGAGGCCGAGGCGGGAGGATTGCTTGAGTCTAGGAGTTTAAGACCAGTGTGGGCAACACAGGAAGACCCATGTCTATTAAAAATTTTTAAAAATTGGCCGGCTCACGCCTATAATCCCAGCACTTTGGGAGGCAGAGGCGGACGGATCACGAGGTCAGGGGTTTGAGACCAGCCTGGCCAACATGGTGAAACCTCGTCTGTACTAAAAATACATAAATTAGCCGGGAGTGGTGGCAGGCGCCTGTAGTCCCAGCTACTCAGGAGGCTGAGGCAGGAGAATCACTTGAACTCGGGAGGCAGAGCTTGCAGTGAGCCTAGACTGTCCCACTGCACTCCAGCCTGGGCGACAGAGCAAGACTCTGTCTCAGAAAAAAGAAAAAAATTTTTTAAATTAAAATAAAAAAATAAATAATGTACAGCAGAATAAATAAATGAACAAAAATGAGCTATACACTACAATATGGACGTATTTTATAAACATATCATTGATCAAAAGAAGGAAGACAAAATAGAATATATTAATTAAACATCCATACCAAGTCCAAGAACTAAACTACATTGTTTAGGCATTAGGCATATGGTAAAACTATAAAGAAATGCAAGGATACAGTCATCACCAAAAACAGAGAATGAATACCTGGAGTGGGAGAGAGACAGTGAAGATCACAGAGAGGTTTCTCAAGGGCTTCTGGAGTTTTAGAAATGCTTTATTTCTTCACTGGGCTGGCGGGGCCATCGATGTTCCCTTTATAATTATGTGTTAAGCTGTATGTTTACATGTATGGGTGTTTATGTATGTTGTTTTGCACAATTTAAAAAAATATCTCAGTGGAGTTTTGAGACCAAACGTTTCAGCTGTTTCTTAAAAAGAGATATGCCGGAAGAGAACGCCAGCCTAGCCGGGGTATTTTTCAATACCCAGAAGATAATCCAAGCAAAAATAATGGATTCATTCAAGATGCCTACTGGCTCCAATGAGACCAGGAAACCAGAGGAGAGTCTGCGAAGATGCAATACGGCTCGGTGCAGCCGTGGCTTGCTGCAAAGGGCATGGCAACTGGAAGTGTCAGTGCGGTAGGGACCCTCATATCATGGCTCAGCCACTCCCTATCTGAGTGTCCTTGGATAAGTTACTCAACCTCTTTGGGCTTCAGATGCACATCTGTAAAACAGGGATCATAACAGTACCTACCTCACTGGTAGGTACCCTATACACTACCCTCAATGGGTAGTGTATAAGACACTTAGAATAAAGGTTGGCATGCAGGTGTGTTCACTGCACGGATGGTCACTGTTAAGTGTTATCATCACCATCGCTACAAATTGTAGGTTTCAAGAAGCCAATATTACAGCAGAACACTCGAGTCACTGAAGTCACAATGTAAGAACATGCTTTCATAGGTCCCAAGGAAAATGCTCACTACAGAAACTCTAGGGTCAAATTATCATCATGGTTCAAAGCGAATGATCTCTGTAATCCCAGCACTTTGAGTGACCGAGGCGGGCAGATCACCTGAGGTCAGGAGTTTGAGACCAGCCCGGCCAGCACGGTGAAACCTGTCCCTACTAAAACTGCAAAAAGTAGCTGGGCGTGGTAACAGGCACCTGTAATCCCAGTTACTAGGGAGCCTGAGGCAGGAGAATCACTTGAACCTGGGAGGTGAAGGTTGCAGTGAGCTGAGACTGGGCCACTCCATTTCAGCCTGGGTGACAGAGTGTCTCTGTCTCAAAAAAAAAGGACAAAAGATCATCTTATGGTGACTTTTATTGGATAAGAAGGTCACTTAGGCTCCCTCAGCAGGGCCAGACTTCCAGGATCTGAGGAGGTCAGGCAAGTCCAGACTCCACCCTACCTGCCTTGCTGGCTGTCTTCCTCATATACACTGTGTATGCCCCTGGCTGGTGACATCTCCTCTTGTCCCTCTACTGTGACAAGACATCTTCTCTTTCTCCAAATGTCTCTCTTCTCTTTCAATTAATGTGGAAGCAAAAACTATTTCATAATTTTTAATTTAAATATTTCATAATTTTTTAAATAAAGATTGATGCCCTCATTCTCCACGTTTAAGCAGACTTGTGAAACTTCTAGGTTTCTCTCAAACATAAACCAATCCCAAATGAATAAAGCTGCTTTGCATTTGTACATGATTCTAAGCTTCCCCCGACTGTGGGTCTGAGGCTTTCATTTGGAAAAAAGTTCCCCATTCATAAAGCAAAGCATGTTTTCAAACATATTGCTGCATTTTACGCTCACATCAATGCCAGCTAGAAGGCAAGGGTGGAATCCAGGTCTTTCAGGGCTTGAACACAAGTGCTACCTTACTGCTAGGATGTTATAAAAGCTAGTAACAGTAACAACAGCAAGGACACTGACGCCACTAGGTGCTGTATCACGCGTCCTGCGTCCTTCGTTGCAGGAGCTTGTGGTTTGTCATAGCTCCTCTATGAAGAAGGTACTATCTTTATCCCCATTTCTAGGGCTCAGAGAGGACAGCAGATGGGTTTAAAGCCAAAAAGGTAAACTATATCCTGATACAAAAATGGATTTTAGGCCAGGCACTGTGGTTCACACCTATAATTCCAGCACTTTGGTAGGCCAAGGCGGGTGGATCACCTGAGGTCAGGAGTTTGAGATCAGCCTGGCTAATGTGGTAAAACCCCATCTCTACTAAAAATACAAAAAAAAATTAGCCAGGCGTGGTGGTGGGTGCCTGTAATCCCAGCTACTTGGGAGGCTGAGGTAGGAGAATTGCCTGAACCTGGGAGGTGGAGGTTGCAGTGAGCCGAGATCGTGCCACTGCACACCAGCCTGGGCAACAAGAGCAAAACTGCATCTTGAAAAAAAAAAAAAGGATTTTTCTTTTTCAGAAAACTGAGGAAAATCAGCATAGATAGCATTGGGAAATTAGAAGATGAATATATAGGGGTGACAACATAACCAAACAATGGCTACAAGGCTGAGACTATGACATCCATAGCTGGCTTGACCATGGTCAAATAGTGTGTGATAGCACCGAGATTCGCCCCGCAGAATGGCCCTGAGCCCCAATTCACCCCGACATTCTGGGGATATAAAAAATGAGAACACTTCCAACTCAGGCTTCTATCCAGGGGCCTCCTTTAAATGCCTTTCTCCCGAATTCTGCTCTAGTAAATCCAGGCCAGCCACTCCAGCTGGCCCACATATTTCTAAAACCCTCCTGCTAGTAGAAGCCTTAAAGATCAAACTCCTCTCTCTGCATGCTGCACAGACTGACATCCACATACTTCTCCACCTTCCCTCCTTTCTAGTCTCCTGTCATCACTGCCTCTGACCGAAGGCACTGTCACCTGCTGACAGAGGACAGGTCAAGAGTGGGAGCTGAAAGCCATCAGTGTCCTTTCAAACGGGCTCTGCGGCCCTTCGTAATTTGTGCTTTTTGTTCTTTTGTGAGGGAACAGGAAGCAGGGGCTGGAAGTTAGAGAGTAAAAATAGCAAGGCGAAGAGCCCCACAAAGTCCCTCTTGTGCTGGGAGCCTCTTGGGCCAAAAGCAATACTTGGTCTGAGAACAAGGAGCCCGTTTGTGAGCAGCACGGACTGGCTCCTTCCAGCCACCTCAAGCGCCAGGGCTAGGGGCCTGGCTTCTGAACAAGGACCACTCCCAGGTGGGGCCCGTGTGTGAAGCAAGCCCACTTCTAATCACCCTCTTCCCCATAGGTTCACTTGTAGAAATCCAAGGGTCAAATGAAAACAGATTTGCTTCTAGCAGCAGCTGGAAATTTCCTCTCCTGCTGCGGAGGGCACAGGAAGGAGGAAGGGGTAAGCTGAAAGTCTAAATTTAGCAAGGTCTGTACTACAGAGCACAAGATTTCCCTCGGGTCCTCAGGAAGGCAGTCGCTCCCTTCCTCAACATTTGTGCACTCAGGGCTTTGGGTGTGAAAGGCACTGAGTGGAGAGGAAACAGGGAAGGTGGCTTAATTCATTCAACAAATGCTTCCTGTCTACTCTGTGCCAGACACTGCTTTACAGCTAGTGGTGCAGAGGTGATGACAATAGATAGGGAACTACACACATGGCCTAAGACACTGCTTCTCAAGCATAAGAGTCACCTGGAGGGCTTGTGAGAACGCACACTGCTGGGGAGCCTCGGTCACTCTGGAGTGGGGCCCAGGAATCTTCACTTCTAGCAATCCCCACTTTTGAGAACCACTGGCCTAGGAAAACAGAAAAGGTACTCATTCTTTTCTTTTTCTTTTTTGAGACTGAGTCTTGCTCTGTTGCCCAGGCTAGAGTGCAGTGGCACGATCTTGGCTCACTGTAACCTCTGCCTCCCAAGTTCGAGCAATTCTCCTGCCTCAGCCTCCCAAGTAGCTGGAACCACAGGCACGTGCCATCACGCCCACATAATTTTTTGCATTTTTAATAAAGACGGGGTTCTGCCATGTTGGCCAGACTGGCCTCAGGTGATCCGCCTGCCTCAGTTTCCCTAAGTGCTGAGATTACAGGCATGCACCACCGTACCCGGCCAGGTAGTCATTCTTTTTCATCAAACTCCATCTAACTACTGGCTCCACAGAAGAAGAAATGTGACCAGTGTATTCAGTCATTCATTCATCCACTTACTCATTCTTCTGTATTGATGACCTCCTATAAATGCCAAATATTATCTAGAAGCTGGGAATACAGCAATAAATAAGAGAGGCAAACTGGGTAATGTGATCAGTCATGTCTGGGGATAGGGTGGGCTATTTAAGAGGATGGTCTGGGAAGGCCTCTGAGGGAGTGAGGTCTCCCTAAAGTAGCAGAAGGGGCCAGCCTTGGGAAGGGACAAGAGAACAGCATTCCTGGAAGAGAGAACAGCAAGGGCAAGGTCATGTGGCTGGAAAAAGCCTGTATGTCATTACAACAGAAAAGTCACTTGACTGGGGTGAGAGGTCTGTGGTAAGGCGTAAAGCCCCATTGGCTAAAGATTCATCCTTTAAGCAAAGGATTATCTGAAGCTATTATGTGATGTGATTTGTATTTTGAAAAGATCAGAAGAATAATCTGCACAATGTTCCCATTCTTGAAGGGATCTTTCTGATCTCTTACAAAGTCTTTGTGGCAGCTGCTACTACTGACTCTTTTGAGCAATGTTATTCTCGACCGAGCTTAATGCTTCAATCCAAACTATTTGAATTTAGCCTTAAAACTCTTTTTCAGGCTGGGCACAGTGGCTCGTGCCTGTAATCTCAGCTACTCGGGAGGCTGAAGTGGGAGGACTGCTGGAGGCCAGCAGCTTGAGACCAGCCTGAGCAACATAACAAGATTCCATCTCCCTCCCCTAACCAAAAAATATTTTTCTTTTTCTTTTTTTTTTCTGTGAGATGAAGTTTCACTCCTGTTGCCCAGGCTGAATCCAATGGCACGATCTCGGCTCACTGCAACCTCCGCCTCTTGGGTTCAAGTGATTCTCCTGCCTCAGCCTCCCGAGTAGCTGGGATCACAGGTGTGCACCACCGTGCCTGGCTAATTTTTGTATTTTTAGTAGACGGGGTTTCACCATGCTGGCCAGGCAGATCTCAAACTCCCGACATCATTTGATCCATCTGCCTCGGCCTCCCAAAGTGCTGGATTTACAGGTGTGAGCCACTGCATCTGGCCCAAAAAATATTTTTCTAAACACAGTGGCTCTCCTCTTTTGCCTCTTTTTCTCTCTCTCACTACTTAGTCCCTTTATTTTTTCTGGACCAAGGTTTGTGTTGTCAGAATACAGCAAGTAGGGCTCTTCACTTCCTCCAGCTTCACCACCAATTTTGGAAGACAATCAATAGCCCAGAGCCAGGACTCTGGGTTTAGATCATGAAAAGGTTTGCTGAGGGTTCCAGGCAGCAAACAGAGGCTGCTTAGAATCTGAGGTGAAATCCTCCTCAACCAAACGAACGGGCAGAAGCACTGACTATGGTAAGAAAGGGACAGGCCCCAAAGTGTCCAAAATTTGGGAGCGCCCAGAATCCTGACCCACCGGCCTACCAGAGGGGAGGAAAGCCTGTCCGCAGAGTTTCAAGGCCCTTATACTTCTTAATATGTCTTTCCAAGACATAATTTAGGCCTTGAAATGTCTACCATAGCCTCAGAAAAATTGCACTTTGTATTCAATTGAGCTTCCCTGTGGTAGCATTATTTTAACAGTAGTCAAAAAAAGAAAAAAAAAAAAAACCTTAACAGTTCTGGGAGTGTTAATTTCCTAACACCTTTCCCCATATTTTTCATTACAAAATTAATGTTAAGATTTCTGAGTATCTTTGAAATAGGAAGCTATTTGTAACTGAGGATTTTTCTGTTGAGGATTCTTGAGTAAATATTCCAAGAACTCAATACTTAAATGGTCCTTAAATTTGGGCTTTTTAACATTACATACTTTGTCTATTTTTATCAAGCATGTTGGCATAAAATCAACACAAAAATTTCTTAATTTAAATGCTTAGAGGTATAGTCTTTGCTGGGCTTACTCAACTACATTTTTCTTAGGGCTGTATTACTATCAGGAACAGGAGCTCTGTAGCCACACCAACAGCCTGGAATTGAATCTAGCCCCAAGCCTGCTAGCTGGGTGACCTCAGAGAAAATGGCTTAAATTCTAATGACCCATCTGCTCTTTGTAAGACAAGACTGATTTCAGCTCCTATCTCACAGGGTGGATGGATGTGGAGCAAAGAATGCAGCGCAAAGCCGAGCGCATAGTAATCACTCAGTAAATGTTTATTATCGTTAGCTATCAATTGCTACATTCATATGTGACTTTGGAAAAAATATTCTGTAATTCAAAACATTTTTTGAAATGCCATCAACCACAGTGTGTTTCTTCATTAAAAAATATGATTTCTGAGAGTCTGCAACAACCACTTTTTTTTTTTTTTATTAAAAAGGTAATTTGTACTTAGATCAAGAAAACTAGATAATAACACTGGCCACCCACATGTCAATTTAGAAATGATGTATCGCGTGTGAACACATTTGTTTGAGTATATCATGCCTCTTTCATCAGAATGTGGCTGTTTTCTGTCATGTAGTTGATCCCTTAAAGAAACAGAAAGGAAGTCAGAACAAAATAGTTTAAATCTGTTTTCTATTTAAGACATCCTTGATGGGGGACTGCTTCTGCTCCACCTCATATTTCCTTTCTTTTTTTTTTTTGAGGCGGAGTTTCGCTCTTGTTGCCCAGACTGGAGTGCAATGGCGCGATCTTGGCTCAACCTCTGCAACCTCTGCCTCCTGAGTTCAAGCAATTCTCCTGCCTCAGCCTCTCAAATAGCTGGGATTACAGGCGCCCACCACCACGTCCGGCTAATTTTTGTAGTTTTAGTAGAGACGGGGTTTTGCCATGTTGGCCAGGTTGGTGTGGAACTCCTGACCTCAGGTGATCCACCAGCTTTGGCCTCCCAAAGTGCTGGATTACAGACATGAGCCACCGCACCCGGCCTCCACCACAGATTCTCATGAAAGTATGCAGATAGGATGTGATCGGAGGTTGGTAGAAGATAAAAGAAAATTATAACTCTCTGTTCATAGACTATTAACCAAAACCAAACACAATATAGTCAGGAGGACTCTGCACATAAACTTAAAACTAAAAGGCATGAAATGTAAGCAGCTAAAAATTATCCGGAAGGAAAATTTGTATTTGTAAATATTCACCCATCCATCTGTCCATCCATCCATATACCTATATATAATTAAGGTTAATCAGATGACCTGGTTATAGAATATTTTAGATGTAATAAAATATTTTAATATTTTAATTATCATGGAACGTCTAATTCTAAATACCTCCACAAACAATAAAACATGTATTTTCTAACTAGTGATATTAAAAGTCTTGCGATGAAGTGAAGTATAACCTAAGAACATTATTTCCTTTTAGAGTGTGCACATAGTATACAACACAGCACTACTGAGAACCTCAGGTTTAAGGGTCTTCCTTCCAAAAAAGTTTAATAAAAACTTAAAATCTGAGTAAAGATTTGTATTTTACTTTAAGAAAACTAGAGACAATTATGGTAATCTCAATTTTGTCTTCTTGAGAAACATCGGGAAAAAAACTGCATTGAAATCACAACCCTTAAAAATCCAAAAGCCAAAGCATAATAATGAAAGAAGAATGGGTGTAGGTGAGCATGGTCTTGAAATCAGCGATTTTTGATAATCTCCTATCTCTCTCCCTTTCTTCCTTTTTTGAGACAGGGCTTTGCTTTGTCACCCAGGCTGGAGTGCAGTGGCATGATCACGACTCACTGTAGCCTTGACCTCCTGGGGTTCAAGCGATTCTCCCGTCTCAACCCCCTGAGTAGCTGGGACTACAGTTGCCCGCCACCATGCCCAGCTGATTTTTAAATTTTTTGTAGAAATGGAGTCTCATTGTTGGCCAGGCTGGTCTTGAACTCCTGACCTCAAGTGATCCTCCCGCCTCGGCCTTCCAAAGTGTTGGGATTACAAGCGTAAGCCGCTGCACTCAGCCTTAAGTTTTGATAATTTTAAAAAGTAGAGATCACATCGTATTTAGATAAAATAGCCAGGCAGGCTTTATTACTTTTTCCTCCAGCTGTCTGCCTATCCTACTCCCCTAATGAGTGACAGCAATACATCCTGTTCAACACCAGGCAGGATTATTTAGGTTTGGCAGGAAGACTATCTAGTCACTCGTCCTAACCACAGTATTCCAGAAAGATCTATGATTATATGGAAATTAAGCTAAGGGTAACTGCACAACATCATTCAGAGAATGTGCCCTGCTGTCACATCCTCTGTCAACTCAACCTTTCAACTTCATTTTATTATTATTTCAGAGTGAGCAGCAGGAGAAGAGAAGACAAAACACAACCAGGGGCACAAATCTTTCTTTGGCTTCCATAAACAGAGAGAATTACTAGTGGCATCACACTCTTTCAAGGTAGGCAGGTTTGAAAATATATTAAATGGAGACAATTTTCTTTTCTGTTATTTTGGCAGGATCTTCAATATGCTTTTCTCTTAGAGCTGCAGTCCTCTGGCTAGTATACAACAGCAACGATCACAAAATGGAAGCTACTTTAGAGGTTGCTTTGATCAGCTCCAACGTCATTACTCTTCTAAATGGTGGCATGCCAGGACTTGATTTCCCGCTTAAGTTAAATACTTCAACAAAAGATCATTATGGAGAATTTGGGCAACAGACACAGTATTCAACGACAATTTAACCTTTTATCAGCATATTACAAGCACAAGCTGAAGTGGGCGTCATGTTTTGTAAAATCAAAATCTGTGTGTGGGAACATTATTATACTACACTCTCATAGATTAGAATGCATATTATATTATACATATGCATAGACCATATACATTTTATTTCTGATATAAGAACTATAGCATGCACTTCCAGAGCACTACAGGACTTCCAAAGAGCTATAATTAATCCAATCTCATCTGATTCCACAAAATCTTGCTACAGATGCAGAGAAGGTATTATTCTCATTTTACTAAAGAAACAGATTTCAGCAATGTTAAATAACTTGATCAAGGTTAGGAAAATGCTTATCATTTGGCTGTGGAAAAATCTTGGTGTATTTTTGTTTGGGAGCCATCCTATTCGCTTAGTGTATTTTAAAGGTTAAGTGCCCTTAAAAAAATCAGTAGAACGGAGGTAAACTGTTCAGCCTGTCAGAGTGGTTAACGGACAAGCTTTAATATTTGATGTAAAAAAAGGATTTTAGACTATGGATGGGGAGGAGGAGTACAGAGAAAAATGTTTTTCTGAGATTATGTTGTAAAAACATACTTAAAGGGATCAGAGTAAAAGCTTCGTTCTTATTACTCCTCTGAGTAATAAGTGGAGTACCTCTACCTACATTAAAAAAAGAATTTGAGGCAGCCTATAGAAAACATATAAATGTATTTCCTTCAATAAATAACACAAGAGAATAGACCCATGGGGTTAAGATATTTAAATTACTGATTAAAAAATTTACAAAGTTTTACTTATCTAATAAAAGAAGTTCATCAAAAACAGTGTTCATCAATAGCCAGTCTGTCCTACAGCAATATAAACTTTTAGTTGGAAACATGGCCACCCTATATAAAGGCTACATTTCCCAGCCTCCCTTGCAGCTAGGTGCGGCCATGCAAGTAAATTCCAACCATTGAAGTGTGAAGCTCAAGGACTATATGGCAATTTCCAAGAGCCCTCCTTTTGGAAAAAAATGCAGTCGGGCATACTGTTTCCTTCTACCTGCAACAGAGATGCTATCTTGGACTATGAGGACATAGCCTAGGGACAGCAGAGCAGGGAGGTGGAAGAAATTTGGTTCCTGAAGTCTTTGTAGGGCAGAGCCATCATATCAGTGGACTGCTACTGCCAGGCTTCTATGTGAAAGGGCAACACATTTTTATTGTAATAAGTCACAGTCATTTTGGAGTCTTGTATTACTAGTAGTTGAAGTTCATCGTATTTCATTCATCTCACAGCAGAAAACTAAATTTCCGACCTAGTATCTAGGAAAGAAATAGCTTCTAATGGATTAGTTTTGCAATCTCCTATTCAAACACAAATATATAAGCATCTAAATTATACAGTTGGGTTAAGAAACCTGATTCCTATCTGGCCTAAGACTCTTTCTAAAACATCGTATTGTTGGAATATAACTTCATCGGTTATGACTCATTCACTTACCACCACTCACCAATCCAAGCATCTTAACCTCATTTCCAAGCATTGTCAAAAATGCAGACAAATGCAGATCAAATGCAGACACTGCATTGGGCTTATTTTTCACAAACTTCAAGAAACACCTGTAGGATTCAGTCAACCACAAGCAACATGCAGTCATTAATCTGACTCAAGGCTTTTAATTCTTTGATCTATGCCATTCTCCTCCTCAAGCCCCTCCAATTCTAGGTCAAGAGAGGAAAGCAAACATTCTCTAGGGGTTAACAAAATGGAAAAACCAATTAGCTGCCACACACCTGTGGAATACCTTGGTTTTTCTTTCCCAGCAATGAAAATGTGATATGCAGAGCTCTGAGTTTTTCAAAGATGCAGGAGCTATTGACAGAAAGGAGGCAGGGGTATTTGTGGATCCCATCTGCCAGGGATTCATGTATAGAAACTGCCATTTTTTTTTTTTACACTTCTCAAAAATAGAATCTAGCAAAAGACAATATTAGGTAATTGAGCCAAAATTCCAGGAAAGGACCAGTAAACGAAATAATTATTCTCAAAATTTTCAAACAGTAATTCATGCTCAAAGTTTAGAAGGACATCCTCCTTTCTGTAAAGATGAGAATATGGAACTGTCTGGTGTTTAAATTGCAAATTCTCAGTTGCAAAATGTTCAAAAAGGTCTCTTATCGATGCCATTAATCATAAATTGAACAGATCTAAGTTCCTTAAAGCAAAGACCAGATTTGTTGTTCTTTTTACTATAATTAACCAAGGTACTGCAAACATGTCCCATACGTCATAGGTGGGCAATGTAAGTTTTCTGAATATAAGAGAATGTATTTGGGAGTGGTCCCCTTTTCTTCCTATCTCATTCTGAGAAACTACAAAGGTTGCCTAGACAATATCTATATGAATGGGAAAGAGGAGGACAAAGAAGTGGGGGAAGGAAGGAAGGGAGGAAGGGAGGAATGGAGGGAGGGAGGGAGGGAGGGATTCGGGTGGGGGTTGGGGAGTACATACCACCATACAGCCTGCTTGGGGAATCTGAGTCCTCCTTTGCTATGACATCCAAAAAAGATTCAGAAATGCTCTTTGCTATTTTTTATTCACCCACAAATGTACTAGTTAACCCACTAGGCCTCAAATTCCAGCCAGTAGCTAAAATTATTTTCCTATGAGAAAAATGCTCTTGAAGCGTTAGAGGTTTCTTATCTGCAGGGTCTCTGGGAAGGTTTCCAAATCTGTTACACTACAGAAATACTTTGGTTCTTTTTTCCCCTTCCTCATTGCAAAATCCAAGCCTCTCGCTTGTGAAAATTATGATTTATACCAGGTTTTTGTCCTGGGCTAGCTCCAGTTCCTTCTTTCTGGATCTACTGGTAGTTAGTGTCCATTTGTTAATGATGGTCTTTCTGCTCTTGAATTCTGGAATGTTCTAAGCATCTTCCTCCTCAAACTCATTCCATTACTTTTTCCTTTTCTTTCTTTCTTCTTTTTTTTTGAGACAGGGTATTGCTCTCTGTTGCCCAGGCTGGCAGGCAGTGGCACAAACATGGCTCACTGCAGCTTCAAACTCCTGGGCTCAAGCAATCTTCCTGCCTCAGCTTCCTGAGTGGCTGGGACCACAGGTGTGCACCACCACACCCAGCTAAGTTTTTTGATTTTCTAGCGAGACAGGGTCTCACCATGTTGCCTAGGCTGGCCTCAGATTCCTGGGCTCAAGCGATCCTCCTGCTTTGGCCTCCCAAAGTGCTGGGATTTCAGGCATGGGCCACCGCGCCCGGCCTCTATTACTTTTTCTCTGAAAGGAATTACTATAAATGAAAGGCCTTTGAGAGAAGACTCTGCTCATCACACATAAATGATCCTTAGATCTCAGAAGTGGGAATAGAGAAACATTCTTTGGAAGTAAATGAAGCAGATGCTACATCAAAGTCTTCCTCACTGCTGACAAAAATACTGACAACAATCGTCTATTTTGGCAAGCATCAGTGGGACCAAATGCATGGCTATGTCAAGAAGTTTGTCCTAGACAGCTGTTTGCGCTTTCTTCCTCATAGAAACAAACATTGCGTGTCTTCCTGTGTTGCAGATGTGCTTTGATGAATGAACTGAGTGCATCTACCCTTCTCTTTAGAAAATATTACAGTGGGAAGTACCCAACCATGGAGCCCAGAACAGAAAGGAATTGAAAGAAAATACAGAATTTAAAAAATTTCCTTTGAAGAATGCAATGGTACAAGTTACTTTTAAAAGTAAGAGTGCAGTTTCACTGTAAATTTTCCATGGGCTTTTTTTGTTGTTAAGGGTAATACAATTTTTTAACCCCCCAACCCCCCCACCAACTTTCTGCTTCCATGACTAACTCATTTAAAAAAAAATAAATTCTGCTCTGCTGATAGAGCAAGAACTGAAGATTTTCTTACTGTGAATAAAGGCTACATACATTTGTACTTGGCCCAGATTTCAACTGGTCACCCTGGAAAAGCTTGACCCTCTCTTATGGCCACTGGGTCTGTTTGAGAAACACACCTACAAGCATTGAACTAGTAAGCTACCCTTGTAAAAAACAAGCCATAACTGTTTCACCTACCTGTCATCTGATTCAACCAACAATTGCAATGCTGTTATTTTTCACTGAGCAAAACCACATAAAATTATATCCATACATTCATCAATAAAAATATGATAAATCATTTTTTCCCCAAAAGAAGTAAACAATATACACCCTATGGCCCAGCAATATCGAGTGTGTATGCCACATGCCTTCTCATGTAGTTCCATTAGAGGAATGTGCGGGGTGCTCCCTGTCATGCTAGGAAAATGGGGGCAATCTGTGAGTCCATCACTGTACCAGGGGAAAGGTAAAATGTGCTGGATTCACAGCATGGAGCACCATCCAGCCACTGGAAACAATGCACCTGATGTACACATAGCCTAAGGATACATCTCCAAAACACAGCGGGGAAAAACACCCTCTGAATAAATTAAACACACACACACACACACACACACACACACACACACAAATGCACACTGCAAGTATAGTTCTGAACAAAAAATTGCTCATTAAACACATTAGAATAGTAGCTGGGAGCAGTGGCTCACACCTGTAATCTCAGCACTTTGGGAGGCTAAGGCGGGCAGATCATGAGGTCAGGAGATCAAGACCATTCTGGCTAACATGGTGAAATGCCATCTCTACTAAAAACATAAAAAATTAGCTGGGCATGAAGGCACGTGCCTGTAGTCCCAGTTACTTGGGATGCTGAGGCAAGATCGCTTGAACCCGGAAGGTGGAGGTTGCAGTGAGACCAGATCATTCCACTGCACTCCAGCCTGGGCAACCGAGTGAGACTCCATCTCAAAAAATAAAATAAAAAAATGGTTGACTACGGGTGGAAAAACGTGGGAGCTAGGTAAGGAAATAACAGCAAGTAAACAAGCAAGTACATTAAATAAGAGGGATGCTTTGTATGCATGGAGTAGGGATGAAAATATATCATGAATTATGACATATAATTAACTGCTTACAATTTAGGTTCAAAACAAACTTGCATTTTTAGATTTATATATTTTTCTTAACTGTAAAAATACTAATGAAAAGTCACTAAAGATACAGACATTGTTTAAATCATTACTGAAGGGGCCCAAGGCTCTGAAAAGCCCCAAGTTCTAGAGCTGTGCTGTCCGATAGAGGAGTCAGTGGCCACCTGGGGCTACTGAGCATATTAAACAAGTCTAGTCCAAACTGAGATGTGCTGTCAGTATAAAACACACATGAATTTGGAAAACAATAAAAAGGATATAAAATAATATTTATATGGCTTCTATGTCAAGATAATATTTTTTATATAGAGTTAAATAAAATAGATGATTAAAATTAACTTCATCTATATCTTTTACTTATTTTAATGTGGCTATTAAATATTTAACACTAGGGATGTGGCTCACATTGTACTTCTAATGAATGGCAGTATTTTAGAAGCTTCCAGTGAGCCAGAGGTTCAAGAGAGATTCTTTTTATAAAATCTATTTAGAGCCTCAAATTGGAAGGTCCTGGAAAACATCATGTGGTCCCATGACTGGAAGGATATAAAACTTATCCTGAATTATATTAAAATTCTAGGTAAGGAATGGCCAACAATTTTGAAGCACTCATAACCTTCTATTGCTCTCACTTTCCACACTTTCACCTTTCTCTAGAATTAACGCTGCTCTTTAGAAATTCAAGCCCAATCCTTGAAACTAAACACAAAGAATATCCTAATATAACTCATACTGAAACTATGATTTAAATAGGAAAAAAACTGATAATTTATCAATATAGATGCACAAATATGTGATTTAAGCATCTACTACTGGGAGATATTTTTAAAATCAAAATGACCTTTGTATTAACAATTTAGAGACTATATATGCAGTAATCCCTCCCCCCTCGTTCTGTCTCTCTGTCACATGTGGACTATTTTCCTCAAACTCCTTTGTATGCACCAACTGCTATGTAGTAAAGGCTGCCACACTCTTTTATGACAAGATTCTTGCATTTTCATCTTTGTGATGGCAGCGGTAGCCCATCTGGAGTGCTGCTATGATGCTGGCTGTAATGGAGGAGGCACGGCCAGGGCTGTGGACTCCACCAGCCAGAGGGAGCTGGGAACAGGCGGACGCCGCCCCACCTTCCAAGTTGGAGGGGCGGGTGCACCACCCTCCTGGGCGCAGCTGCAGCCACCCAGCTGCTAATGTGGACCCAGGCATCTCTGTACTCTTGGGGGCCTAGAAAGACCCACTGCCCCTGCAGGCTCAGAAGTGCCTGTTCCTGCTGCCTGGCCTCTCCCCGCTCCAATTTTAGAGCAGATGTGGCTGAGTCTGGGCACTGTCACAACCTGGATGGGCATGTGCGTGCTTGAGGCAGTGCTGGCATGCCAGCCCCCTGCTGCCTCAGCCCCCTCCGAACTTTGGGCACCAACAAGCACAGGAGAGAGGCTGAGGGGAGGTTAAGGGTAGCTCAGCACAGGTCTGCAGGCATCCCTCAGCATGAACAGCCTGGGCACCATGGTCACTGTGAATGGCAGGTTAACAGTGGCAGGAGGCAGACAGGCTCCTGGGCAGAAAAGGTCGGGTCCCCAGTGAAACTGTACCTTTAGGCCAGGGACAACCAGAAGCCTAGAGGCTGGGCTGCCAGTTCCATGGACCAGGGTGAGAATTTATGGTGCTTTTTTAGGCCTGCCCATGGTCACTCATGGACCAATCAGCATGCACTTCCTCCTCTCTGAAGTCCATAAAAACCCCAGGTTCAGCCAGACTCAGGCAGATGACAGGATCAACTGCCTGTGGAGAGAAGCTAACCTAGCGCGTTTCCTCTCTGCTGAGAGCTGGGCAGATGACAGGATGACCTGGCTGCAGAGAGGAGCTACCCACTGTGGGTCTCCTCTGAGTTGTTCTGTCACTCAATAAAGCACCTCTTCGCCTTGCTCACCCTCTACTTGCCTGTGTACCTCATTCTTCCTGGACATAGGACAAGAACTTGGGACCTGCAGAATGGCAGGGCTGAAAGAGCTGTAACACAAACAGGGTTGAAACATACCACTTGCTTGCCACATTGAGGGCAATGAGAAAAAGAGCTGCAGCCCTTTAGACAGCCCAGGCCTACGAGCTCCCTGAGCCAGGGCTGTGACTCCCTCTTTGGGGCTCTGTGGTTCCTGGCATCTCCAAGCTTCTGGGCTCCACCACGTTTACCGGTGCCAGCCATGGAAGCTATTTGCAGTATGCCTGGTCCAGCCACAGCCTCACAGGGAGCCAGCGCCCATGCCAGCACCTGAAGCTGCCTGCTCCACCACAGCTGGTATGCCTGGCTGTGTGCAGTGGCCAGACCCCATGCTCACTCACACAACCCTTGCCACTCGCATCTGGCTCACTTTTGGCAGGTGTGGGATCCAGGTTAGAAGCGTGAGCCAAGTGCAGCCTCCCAGGCCAAGTGGGTGGAATGAGCCCAGCAGGCCTGAGCAAAACTCAGGCAAAGGTATCACCAGTCAGAGGTTTCAGGTCAGAAAAACGACACTCCAAGGATCCTGTGACATTTGTACCCCCAGCACTAAGCACAGTGCCTGGGACATAATGGTTAGACAAGAGCTATCCATCCAGTGGAAGGGAGGGCTTTTAAAGGGGCAGGCTGAGACACTGGGTAGAAATAGAGTCAGGTAATTTACGTTCTTTTATATAAGATAGCTTTTAAAAAGCATAAAAAGTGCCAAACACTGAGCAGTATTTTCACATTTCATCAACAACAGCAGCCACACTAACATTTACAGAAGCTCTGACAGTGTGCCAGGCACTGTTGTTCTAAGCACTTTCTATGTATCAGCAGCCCTTCAAGGTTGGTGTCATCTTCCCATTTTACAGCAGAAACATAGAGGAGGGAAGTAACTGACTACGGTCCCAGAGCTAGTAACAGTGGGCTGGGATTTCAGCTGGGCAGTCATATACCAGAACCTATGTTCCTGAGTACCTATGAGTCAATATACAAAATTCTATTTCAGAAATTGACTCCAGAAAAGTACAGTGCTCTTAGATGCATGTTCTGCTTGCTAACCTCCTTAATACTGCCTCAGTCTACACTTTCCAGGGCCTCGCTTGGATTCAAAACTGGCTTCATGACTGCTTCCTGTGACTACAGTACTCCCTCTAATCATACAGCAGCTATTAATTTCTCATAAACATCCATTTCAACCAATTCTTGTTCCTCTTCCTGTACAAAATGAGATTTCCTTTAGAATGGCACTGCACGCAATGCCCTCTTCAATATGGCTTCTCCTCTCTTTGCCATCTCATTTCCTGATGCCCCATTCCAATCTAGTATCCAACTGGACACTCACCGGTCTCACAACATGCCTTACATTTCTGTATCCCGGGGCCTTTGCTGGGCCTCTGGGCTAGAATCTCCTGTTTCTCTATCTGACACTAAAACCTGTTCATTCTTCAAGGGTCACTTCCTTCACAAAACTTTTCCTAATCACCCACTGTTGAAATAAACCTGTTCCTCTCTTGACACGGTTTGGCTGTGTCCCCACCCAAATCTCATCTTGAATTGTAGCTCTCATAATTCCCACATGCTCTGGGAGGGACCTGGTGGGAGGTAATTGACTCACGGGGGCAGTTTCCCCCATACTGTTCTGATGGTGGTAATAAGTCTCACAAGGTCTGGTGGTTTTATAAGGGATTTCTCCTTTCTCTTGGCTCTCATTCTCTCGTCTGCTGCCATGTAAGACATGCCTTTTGCCTTCCACCATGATTGTGAGGCCTCCCCACCCATAAGGAACTGTGAGTCCATTAAACCTCTTTTCTTTATTCACTACACAGTCTCAGATATGTCTTTTTCAGCAGCGTGACAACAGACTAACACATCTCTGTACTACCATCTCCCTTTAGAGACAAATTATTCAGGGCAAATTTCGACTTAGCATTATAGTTTCTAGTGTGACACACCCACCTCCCTTAGCTCCCACACCCTGAAGTTAAGGACTGTATATGTGTGAGAGCCATAATAAATGCTTGTGAGAAGAAAATCTAATGAAAAGTGGAAGCTGTTTTTTTGCAGGACTCTAAATACCACATTCATGAATTTAGAATTTATTATACAGGCAACATAATGCTATCAAGAGTTCGGAGCAGGGAAATCCATATGTTTTCAGATTATTATTATTGACAACATAGACAACAGATGAGATGAAATTGTATTAGTGTAAAAGACTATCCTAACGTGTTCAAAAATTACATCTCAATACGTGAAAATATAGAGCCAAATAACATACAATTATGAATTCTGCATTCCCATTTAATTTTGCTATCAATATAAATCAGTGATTAAAAACCCAGTCCCTGGATGTTTTAAAAAGTCCTTCCTCCCAGTGTGTAACTGTTGTCATGACAACATGACTTTCAGCTGTATCTCTGTGAACAAGCTTATGTTTAAAGGGAGAGGACAAGAATCAATCAGGTTAAATAAAGAATACATTGACCAGTTTTGGATTGTAAAGGGAACATGTTTCAACCCAAAGATATCCAATATAATCTTTAAAATCCCTGTAAGTAATAGAATCAGGCTGGGCTTTTTCAATCACATATAATGATAACACAAACTTAAGTGCTACATAACTGCCCTGTAATTAGTCAGGGATTTTTCAAAACATATCCTGCCCTTACATGTACTGATATTATCCTAAATCTGCCTACGTCAGATTTTCACTGACTGATAAACTCCAGCAAAACGTAACAACAGGGGGATACTAACACGATTCTTTCTTATGAAACCCAAACTCTAGGAGGAAGAAAAAAAAATTAATCCTAAAATTTAAACATACTGAGAGACAGACCAGTGACTTTTTAAACCTGAATTCTCTTATCTTTCACTTCTTTCATTAATTTTTTTACAAGTAATTTCCTCCATTACTTTTAAGCTGAGAAGGTATGTTACACTACTGACAAGTGTAAAAACTAAATTCTCTACTTATTCATTCGAATAAAGTACACAATAATTGAAGTGAGATCTCTAAGGATTACATTATACATCTTTATGCAGAAGCAGGAGAAGCTTTCTCTGAGAAAATGGTTAAGTCAGCTGCTTTCCATTCTCCTTAAATTTTCCCATTCTGAGGCTATTAGACAACATAACCACTCATGGATTCTGCAATATTTTTCCCAGAAATGTTTTCCTTATATGGTCATCAGAGGAGCACTGATCTCTATTTAGTAACAGAACTTAAGAGGTCTGAAGGAGTTAATATCTCAGATTTAGTACTAGAAAATGTTTCAAAAGTAGAGCAAGAAAACCTATCATATATCCCCTTCTTTTGACACCTTTTGAATCCTAATCTGACACCAGGTGGCAGATATTTTGCTTTAACATTAGTGAAAGTAATCTCTTAAATTCTTGGTCTACATTCAAATGACTGACTTATTAATAGGTATGAGAAGTCTGTAGTGCATAATGAATCTTTTCACGTTCAGATTTGAGCTTCCACTTTAGTGTGTATCCTTAGGGGACAATTAATTTATGAGAAGAGTGACCAGAGAAAACTAAAATATAATATTTGGTTTCAATCTCTAAAATCAAATGAAAGTGCTCTCAACAAAAAATAAAATTCCCACAAATAAAAATCCACACTCAGATAAATTATAGACTATTTTTACTGTTCGATTTTATAGAGGATCAATCCAACAATCCTTTAAAATAGCAAAATCCTGGCAGGGCACGATGGCTCACGCCTGTAATCCCAGCACTTTGGGAGGCCGAGGCGGGTGGATCATGAGGTCAGGAGATGGAGATCATCTTGGCTAACATGGTGAAACCCCGTCTCTACTAAAAATACAATTAGCTGGGCGTGGTGGCGGGCGCCTTGCCTGTAGTCCCAGCTACTTGGGAGGCTGAGGCAGGAGAAAGGTGTAAAACCGGAAGGCGGAGCTTGCAGTGAGCAGAGATCGCGCCGCTGGACTCCAGCCTGGGAGACAGAGTGAGACTCCGTCTCAAAAAAAATAAAAATAAAAATAAATAAATAAGTAAATAAAATAGCAAAATCCCTAATATATTTAATTTGTACAATTTGATATACTTTAAGCCTCCACTAATTTTCAGAAACTCCTAAATAGTAAATATAAGGCACTCGTTCATTCATTCATGTATTGGTTCATCAGTTCATTCAGTGCACATGTGCCAGGAATCAGGCACTGAACTAGGTGTTAGAAGTAAGCACAGGCAACCACACTGCTGACCTCATGAAACCTGCAGTACACAGGTTAAGAGTGGAATCTAGTTAGTAATTTCCAGTTACACTGTGTGTCATGACAGAAGTAAAGAATCCCATGGAAGTTTTAACCCTAGTGAATATAGGTGGTGACATTAGACTATTAGCTCAATGAAGGCAAGGATAGAGTCAATTTTGCTCAGTATTTATCCCCAGGGCCTAAGATTTGGCACTATAGTGAGTGCTTAATAAGAATTTGCTAAATGAATTCCACAGCCTGGAATCTTAGACTCCAACATAAACATTTCTAGATATTTTATATCCTCAATCAGAAGTATTTGTTGAGAACCAGTAGTATGTACAATAAACACTGTCTTAGACATTAGATTCTTTCCTTCCCATAAACATGAATTTGAATGATATATAAATACCCCTTTTATCCCAAATGTGCAGAATATTCTCCAATTTCCCTTTCAGATCAACTCTCCCTCTTTTCCACCCTGCTGTGTATCCTGAGGTAAACTCTATGGACTACATCAATGCACTCTCTTGGCAGGTTCAACCAATGAGAGGCTCAGCAAGTGATCAGAGCCTGGGAGAAGGAGGTCAGAATATTAATACCCCAGCTTCCTCTCTACCATGGCACAAGTTAGCTTGGGCTACAGTCAGGCCATCCTCTCAAATTCACAAGTGTCAATCTAGCTCTACCTGGGTTCCAAGAACCTTCTCTTGACTTAGCCCTTCAGGGCTGGACGTGCTAATGAAAACCTGCTAGTGCCAACCCTAGAGGCCTTCACTATACCTTGCAAGTTTTTCTTAAATGTGCTCTCATCCCTGTGTCTCACTGGAGTCACCATCTATTTCCTCCAGGTCTCTAATTCATACAGAAATGTATTACAGTTGTATTTATTTCCTAGGGCTGCTGTACCAAAGTATCACAAACTGAGTGGTTTAAAACAACAGAAATCTATTGTTTCATAGTTTTGAAGGCAGAAAGTCTAAAACCAAGGTGTTGGCAGGGCCATGCTCCCCTGCAAAGCCATTAAGGAGGGATTCTTCCTTGCTGCTTTGAGCTTCTGGTAGTCCCAGACATTCCTCGGTTTGTGGCATCACAAC
Source organism: Colobus angolensis palliatus (assembly GCF_000951035.1). Lineage (NCBI taxonomy): Eukaryota > Metazoa > Chordata > Mammalia > Primates > Cercopithecidae > Colobus > Colobus angolensis. The sequence continues at coordinate 2,143,412 of NW_012116154.1, read as the reverse complement.
TGCAATCTCTGCCTGTCTTCACACATCCATCTTCCTCTGGATTAACCTGGCATTCTCTTCTCTGTGTGTATCTCTCTCCAAATTTCCTTTTTTTTTTTTTTTGAGATGGAGTCTCGCTCTGTTGCCCAGGTTGGAGTGCAGTAGCGTGATCTCAGCTCACTGCAACCTCTGCCTCCTGGGTTCAAGCAATTCTCCTGCCTCAGCCTTCTGAGTGGCTGGGATTACAGGCACGCACCACCACACCCAGCAAATTTTTTTGTATTTTTAGTAGGGACGGGGTTTCACCATGCTGGCCAGGCTGGTCTCAAACTCCTGACCCTGTGATCCACCTGCCTCAGGCTCCCAAAGTGCTGGGATTACAGGCATGAACCACTGCTCCTGGCCAAATTTCCTCTTCTTACAAGGACACCAGTAATATTGGGTTAGGTCCACTCTAATGACCTTACCTTAACTTGATTACATGTGCAATGACTCTCTTCCTACATAATGTCAGACTTACAGGTACCAGAGATTAAGTCTTCAACATATCTTTCTGGGAGGACACAATTCAACTTATTAATACAGTGAATGTACTCAGAGATGCCAGAACTGTTTGAGGGCAGGGAGAAATTTTCACCACACTATACTCTCAGGATCTAGCCCAGGGCCAAGGACACAGAAGGTGCAACACATGTGTGCTCAAACAGACAAACAAATCAGTAAACCAGTTAATAAATGGCATATACAGCTACTTTTTTAAAAAGAGAAAGATTTAGAGTTTTATTATAGTAAACAGAGACTAGAAGAACAGAAGTTCCCTAACCACTTCTCCTGTTATAGAATTATAAAAAGGGATGCCGAACTTACAGCTTGCCTATACATCCAATTTCAGGCATATCTAATTCCAGTATTTCCATGAAGATCTGTCTGGAGAAATAAACCTCTTTAATCTAACAGGATCAGAGAATATCTACTGAACGACTCACTACTTTGGGCGGGATTCTAAGATAAATTCTGAGAATACATAATAAGAATGAGATACGGTCACTGCCTTTAAGGAACTCACAATTCTAGTGGAGCCAAAACAACCTTACATTACAAATGCCGAGGGACGCATGCAATGATGCTCATTGCTTATTTCTCTGCTTTATTTAAAAAAAGTGCCCAAAACATGATTTTACCAAATAGCCCTTTTATCCCAAATGTGCAGAATATTCTCCAATTTCTGCTACAACTGCTAACTGCTAACGAGAGACACTTCAACCCTTTATCTCTACCACTGCTAACTGACATGTCCTTTCAGCATTTAGGGTTTGGTCTGGGTCCCTCTCCTTCCTCCCCGCCGCAGTGCTAGGCTATCACTCGCTAATACCGGAGGGCTTGGCTCTATCTGCTTCTTTTTTCTGCGGATCCTTCCTCCCACCATCCACTCTCTTCTAATCCACTGCAAATAATGTCTTGTCAACTATGAAACCATGTTAGAAATGTACAGAAATCTGAGTAAACAGGCCTTGAGTAAGGGCCTGGAGAGTCTTCAAAAGTGTACTGAAGGTGTTCCAGTATATGGACAACAGGGCATCTATCTTTGGTTTCTAAAAAGGCTTTCGCCCTTTTTTCGGCTTCAAATTACTAATTCAGTTCTCTCCTCACTCCCCTGCACCACGGTGCTTTTTCTATGTTGAGTACTAATCACAACCAATTTTGTCTAATTATATGTTTAATTATTGTCTGACTTCTGCAACAGAATTTCAGCTCCTTGAGGCTACAAACCTCATGGACATATCATTAGCACAATCCCTGGTACATGCTGCACGTTATTAACAAATACCTTCCTCTTCTAACATTTATGAGTCCTTACTGCCCCAGGCACGGTATGAAATACTCCACATGCTTTATCTCATATAATCTTAGAGTTGGCCTAGCAAGAGAAACATCACGCCATAAGGCCTTCCCTACAGTGCACACAAACAGCTTTCAGGTAAATAAAGAATTTAAATGTAGTAAGAAAACGCACGCGCGCACACACACACACACACACAACAACCACCCTACTTTCTCCTATATAAACCTCATTCTCTACAAAAACAGAGAACAAATTCTCTACTGATTTCTTATTTCTTTTTTTTTTTTTTAAATATTTATAGCTCTTTTTTTTATTATTGTACTTTAAGTTCTAGGGTACATGTGCATAACGTGCAGGTTTGTTACATATGTATACTTGTGCCATGTTGGTGTGCTGCACCCATCAACTCGTCAGCACCCATCAATTCATCATTTATATCAGGTATAACTCCCCAATGCAATCCCTCCCCCCTCCCCCCTCCCCACGATAGGCCCCAGTGTGTGATGTTCCCCTTCCCGAGTCCAAGTGATCTCATTGTTCAGTTCCCACCTATGAGTGAGAACATGCGGTGTTTGGTTTTCTCTTCTTGTGATAGTTTGCTAAGAATGATGGTTTCCAGCTGCATCCATGTCCCTGCAAAGGACGCAAACTCATCCTTTTTTATGGCTGCATAGTATTCCATGGTGTATATAAACCATTATGGAAAACAGTATGGCGATTCCTCAAGGATCTAGAACTAGATGTACCGTATGACCCAGCCATCCCACTACTGGGTATATACCCAAAGGATTATAAATTATTCTACTACAAAGACACATGCACACGTATGTTTATTGCGGCACTATTCACAATAGCAAAGACTTGGAATCAACCCACATGTCCATCTGTGACAGACTGATTTCTTATTTCTTAATCCAGAACTTGGATTAACTGATTCTAGGGACTCTCATGAATACTTTAGTTCTCATTTAATCCAAACCAGTAAATTTACATTACTCAGAGACTTTTTTTTTCCTTTTTTTCCCCCACACAATATAGAAATATGGAAATACTCAAAGACTTTTATTAAATGAATTTTTATCCTTCTTTCTGGCCAAAATTATTAGGAAGACTATCTGTAGTAGGAAGATTTATACAAACTCATAAAATATTAATAATGTTTAAGGCTATTTTTGTTTCACATAAAAGCTTCATTATTTCTCTCATCTATAAAATTCAGTGCTACAGAGTTAATAGCATATAGAAAAGTTACTAAAATTAGACTTTAATTTCAAATTATTATTTAGACATGAAAAAAACCAACAATGTTGAATACAAGCCAAAAATCCCAGTTTCATAGCAGCGATGGCAAGTTTAAAATGGTGCTTAATTTTAATTTTATGTGCAATGTATAATTTACTGTAAAAACTAAATCATATAATTAATGGAACCCACACAGTATGAGAATTAGCTAAGATGCTAGTTGTTGATCTGACACCAGGGGGCAGACATTTCGCTTTAACATTAAGGTTAGCTAAGGTATTCTAAATCCTTTAGTTAAGGGACTAGAAATCTTTCTTTGGGAATCATATTACCATAGGAATTTCCAACTTTTAAAAATTAGTAAAGTGCCTAGAGATTAAAGAGCAGTTAAAAACACTTAACAGCTGTGATCATGGAACCTCTGACCTCTAATGTGTATTGAACCTACTATGTGAGGTTCATCAATCTGTTCAGCAATAGGTCCTAAACAGACACAGCCCTGGGGCTCAGGAGCTTCCAGTCTAGGGCTGGAGGTGAACATTAATTTGATATTTATTCAGATGGGGCAAGGTGGCTCATGCTCGTAATTCTAGCACTTTGGGAGACCAAGGCAGGAGGATTAGCTTGAGCCTAGGAGTTTACGAGACCAGCCTGGGCAACATGGGCAACACAGTGAGACCCCATCCGACAAAAAATAAAAAAACCTAGTTGAGCATGGTGGCTCATGGCAGTGGTCTCGGATACTTGGGAGGCTGAGGTGGGAGGATCACTTGAGCCCAGGAGGTCGAGGCTACAGTGAGCTATGATTGAGCCACTGCACTCCAGCCTGGTGACAGAGACTTTGTCTCTCAAAAAAAAAAAAAAAAAGATTTTCATTCAAATTATTAGAGAACAGAAATGGTTATTAGTGATACAAAGGAAACGCACTGTCCTTCTTCTTCACATACCTCACGGAAGAAACATAGAGCCAAGAAGGCTTGAGATGAGGAAATATCTCAAAAGGCAAAGCACCCTGCTAGATGCTGAAGGGCAGTGGTTCTCAACATGGAAGCATGTAATGTCTTTTATTTTATTCTTAGTAAATACTAATTGAGAAAAGAACCACACTGTAATGAATTCAATACAGCGTGTTTTTTGTTTTTTTTTTTTTTGAGACAGAGTTTTGCTCTTGTCTCCCCAGCTGTGCACTGGCACAACCTCGGCTCACTGCAACCTCCACCTCCCGGGTTCAAGCAATTCTCCTGTTGCAGCCTCCCGAGTAGCTGGGATTACTGGTGCCCACCACCATGCCCAGCTAATTTTTGTATTTTTAGTAAAGACAGGGTTTCATCATGTTGGCCAAGCTGTTCTCGAACTTCTGACCTCAAGTGATCCTCCCGCTTTGGCCTCCCAAAGTGCTGGGATTACAGGGGTGAGCCACTGCACCTGATCTCAATATACTTTTAAAGAAACTTGTGTTTTAATAGTCTCAAGAGCATTTGTACATAAATATTTGAAAAAGAGTCACACACTTAAAAAACACGTGGTGTACATACAGACTGAAATATCACCTGATTCCCAAGAGGTCTGAGGCTAGGAATGACTACAGTGTGTGAGAGATATAAAAATGATCACCAGAAAGACACTGGAGACATTGCTCTTACCTCAAAGAGCCTTAGTTCTAATGGAGATAGAACAAATGTGCACAGGAGTTTCATATAAGATAGAATGTAAAACACAAACTCCAGCTCCAAGGCTCAGGATGGTGTGACACAGTGATGTGGCAGGCAATTAAGAGGCCTCATGGTAGAAGCAGTGGGAAAATGGTTCAGCAACTCTTGTGTAAATATAATAGAGGTGTTCTCTTTTGTACCTTGTAACAAAGCGCTCAAATAGAAGATGGAAGAAAGGGTGGCCAGAAATAGCCTATGCCTGCATTGTTTTCTTAACCTTAGGGATTTAGCCCACAGCATACTTGACAACTGTCAAAGATGTGGTGCCCAGACCCAAGTCAGCAAGCAGTACTTTGCTTCGCCCCAAATCAGGCAGCTTGGAAACTGGACTAAGTCACATATTCTTCTAGTCACACATTCAGGCTAAAGACATTTGGCTCCTACCTGACCACAGCCATGGTCTCCATGCTGACACATAACTTAAAGTTTCATTTGGTAACAGTCACTTTTCAAGATAAATGTGCATCTACTAGATTTGTATTTGGTAACAGTCACCTTTCAAGATAAATGCATCTATCCACCTGTGAGGCCATTTAGTGAGACTGAAGAGGAAGCCTGAATACAAACCACTAGAGAAAAACACCATCCTGTCAACAAGATTTTACTCTAGAAAAACACAGAAAAATATTCAATCATATTTATAATTAAATTCGTGTTTTTTTTTTAATCAAGCATCCCTTAATATTTCCCTTGGGGAAAAAAAAGCATGGAAAATTACTTAACAAATGTCAATCCAACTGTCAGTCATGAAAAGGGTGTTTTGCAAGGTAGCTGGATCATACAAGCTTTCTGTGGTTCCTATCCCTATCCTCAGTTCCATAATTCTTTGACTGTATGAGTCATCATGAAAATTATGAAGATTTTATACTGACAAATAAACAAGCAAAAGCTCATTTTCTCCAAGATTCCATTTCACTTAGCAACTAATTCATATACACATTAGATGAAAAATGTTCTAATTCAATACAATAATGGAAAACAAAGAAAACTGCTCATTAAAGTCAATGAACTCCAGATTAATAAGAGTACTTGCAGCTCATGATTCTTTCTTTTTTTTTTTTAAAGAAAACGATGAGATACACAGGAAAAGTAATTATAGAAAAGGCCCTAAATACTGGAGCCAAAGGATTCTCAGCCTTTCCTGGCTCCATGACCTTGGGAAGTTTCTTCTACTGAGATGGTTTCTCATCTGCACAATGAGTTCGGGTAACTTGACGAGCTCTGAGTTTTTCTAGCACTCTCTGGTTTAAGAATCTGGAAGGAAGGCTCAATACTTTCTTCTGCTTAACAACCTGTCTCAAAAAAGCTGTATAATAGCATCTGTACAATTAATTTGAGATCTCTAGAAATTAATATTAATATTTTTATGGAGTTGCTAACAACTAAAAGAGTTGATGTCCAACATACAACAATCTTTGTACATATAAAAGAATTCTAAGATGGCCCTAAGATTCCTGCATCCTGGTACACATGCTCTGAATAGTTCCCTCCACCTAACTATAGGCAAGACCTAGATATATCTTTTTTTTTTTTTTTTTTGAGACAGAGTCTCACTCTGTCACCCAGGCTGGAGTCCAGTGGCACCATCTTGGTTCACTGCAAGCTCCGCCTCCTGGGTTCACGCCATTCTTCTGCCTCAGCCTCCTGAGTAGCTGGGAGTACAGGCGACGGCTACCATGCCCGGCTGATTTTTTGTATTTTCAGTAGAGACAGGGTTTCACCATGTTAGCTAGGAGGGTATCGATCTCCTGACTTCATGATCTGCCCGCTTCGGCCTCCCAGAGTGCTGGGATTACAGGCGTGAGCCACTGTGCCCACACAAGACCTAGAAATAGCCTATTGTGATTATGTTGTGTTGTAAGGTGAAGGGATTTTACGTATTTATTTACTTATTTTTATGAATTCTGAGCATCAAAGGATTTTACATATTTAATTAAGATCTATAGTGAGTTGTCTTTGTTCTAATTAAAAAAGAGACTATTCTGTATTCTGGATGTCAGGCAAGCCCCTAAGAGAGAAGCAGCAGCAGATATTCCCGTGCTGGCCCTGAAGAAGTAAGCTGCCATGTATAAAAGGAGGCCACATGGCAAAGACCAAAGGGCAGCCTCTGGGGATGGAGAGTGGGCCTGGCCTGTAGCTAGTAAGAAAACGGGGACCTCATCACACAATCCCAAGGAAATGAATTCTGCCAACAACAAGTGTGCTTGGAAGAGGACCACATGTCTCAGAAGAGATCACAGTCAAGGCTGAGCTGTTGATTTCAACCTGGTGAGAATCCCAGCAGAGCACACAGCTCATCCATATTCAGAGTTCTGACACACAGAAGCTATGGACGTTGTTTTAAGCTGCTACATGTGTCATTATTTGTTATGCAGCAACAGAGAACTAATATAGGACACCTAGGTTTTTTGGAACAAAACCAGAAACTACTTCCCTATTTCACCACCAGCTGGAATTTTCTTTCTTTTTTTTTTTTTTTTTTGGAGATGGAGTCTCGCTCTGTCACCCAGGCTGGAGTGCAGTGGCATGATCTTGGCTCACTGCAACCTCGACCTCCTGGGTTCAAGCAATTCTCCTGCCTCAGCCTCCTGAGTAGTTGGGACTACAGGCACACGCTGCCTCGCCTGCCTAATTTTTCGTGTTTTTAGTAGAGAAAGTGTTTCACTATGTTGCCCGGAGTGGTCTTGAACTCCTGAGCTCAGGCAATCTACTCACCTTGGCCTCCCAAAGTGCTGGGATTACAGGCATGAGCCACTGCGCCTGGCCCTAGCTGGAACTTTCTTAGTCTTTTCTAGTCCATGCATTTCTGGAAAGCATTCTCTATTTCCCCATTACTTCTTTTGCATCCACTTTCGATTCATTTACTTTTCTACCACCCTGGCTGGAGAGAGCAGTAGCCAACCCACTATGGGCATGAGAGAAAAGGGAGAATGTCCACATAGGACCCACGAGGGGGCACTGCAGAGCCAATGGGTATCCAACTTCGGTACAACTATTTGTTTCAAGGATGCGTAATACCAAGCAGGAGAAAGTTTGGGACAGTGTCAAAAACAGTAGAAATTATAGCCCTAAAGTTAGATGGATCTCTTCTTTATTTTGTGCAATCTAATGGACTGTGCTTATGGTCTCAAGGCTTAACTGCTGCACATGGGCACAAAATGAAATTGAATTGTATAGCTTTGGGTATAAGGACCAAAGAAGGCAATAAGGAATGTCCAATGGTACTATTTCCCCAACTCAGGCTTTTTCTCAACTCTATTCCAGCTCCCAATCTCTTTCCATGACTAGGAGAGATTTCAAGTAAGTTTCTTGAAGTGGGATGAGAGAACCACCTGCATTAGATTCATTTAGAAATTCTGGTTAACAATGAAGATTCTTGGGCCCAATTAAAGACCCTGCTGAATCAGAATCTCTCTGGGATGAGACTCAGGGAATGCACCTTTTTAACACATCGAATCTTCTGCACACTAAATTTGCAAGTCAACAGTCTACCTTGGCCAAGCCCATCCTTTTATAAATGAAGAACATGATGCCAAGCAACTTGTTTATAGTGCCAGGGTTAGCAAGAAAGAGAAACAGAATTAGCTTTGGGAGGCTGAGGTGGGCAGGTCACGAGGTCAAGAGATCGAGACCATCCTGGCCAACATGGTGAAACCCCATCTCTACTAAAGATATGAAAATTAGCTGGGTGTGGTAGCACATGCCTGTAGTCCCAGCTACTTGGGAGGCTGAGGCAGGCGAATTGCTTAAACCTGGGAAATGGAAGTTACAGTGAGCCGAGATCGCACGACTGTACTCTGGTCTGGCAACAGAGCGAGACTCCATCTCAAAAAAAAAAAAAAAAAAAGAGAGAGAGAGAGAGAGACCCAGAATTAGAATCCAGAATGTAAAACCCACTGATGTTGATGGGGAAGCTGAAAATGAATCAGTGTTGTTACATTTTTCCCCACTAATATTCTCCTCCATTAGTACAGATAATTAAGCATTGAAGATAAAATGACTTCGTAGTGACAGCAATATGTAAACACATTAGGGGAAAAAATTCCACTTCACAAAGGTCTGTGATTAGTTCATTTGGGTTGTATGCATGGTCTCTGCTACCCACAATGAGGCCACCGTGATGATGTACCTCATGTGGTCTGCCCATACTCACTCCAGCTGGAGCCCCTGTAATTCTTCCACTGCAGCAGTTACATTCTTGTTTGGGGGCTATGCTTCTCCTACAGGCAGAACAAGCAGTAAAGTGGAATATGCCTTAAAATGCCAGTCAACTTGCCAGGCACAGTGGCCAATGCATCCCAGCACTTTGAGAGGCCAAGACAGTAGGGTTTCTTGAACCTAAGAATTTGAGACCAGGCCAGGCACAGTAGCTCCCGTCTGTAATCCCAGCACTTTGGGAGGTCAAGAAGGGCGGATCACTTGAAGTCAGGAGTTCGAGACCAGCCTGGCCAACATGGTGAAACCCCATCTCCACTAAAAATACAAAAATTAGCTGGGCGTGGTAGCACATCCCTGTAATCCCAGGTACTTGGGTGGCTGAAGCAGGAGAATCACTTGAACCCAGGAGGTGGAGGTTGCAGTGAGCCAAGATCACACCATTGCACTCCAGCCTGGGCAACAAGAGTGAAACTCCATCTCAAAAAAAAAAAAAAAAAAAAAGAATTTGAGACCAGAGACCAGCCTGGGCAATGTAGCAAAACCAGCCCCCAATGTAGCAAAACCCTTGAGAGGTCAGGGTGGGTGGATTGCTTGAGCTCAGGAGTCCAAGACCAGCCTGGGGACCATGGTGAAACCCTGTCTCTACAAAAAATACAAAAATTAGCTGGGTATGGTGATACACACCTCTAGTCCCAGCTACTTGTGAGGTTGAGGTGGGAGGATCATGTGAGCCTGGGAAGTTGAAGCTACAGTGAGCTGTGATCACACCACTGCACACCAGCCTGGGCAACAGAGACCCCATCTCAAAGAAAACAATAAATATCAGAGTTCCAAAAGTCCTTTCACTTATCCAAATGCAGCAAGTACAAAAGTAGCAAACCATTCCCCCTCAACATGTGACAGGCTCCTGCCATGTACCTGACCTCTATGAAGTCACTCTGTCCTCTCTAGGGAACTGGGATGGCCCTCTGCCATGCCCTTCTAGCCTGACCTACAGGGTGAAGGAGGATAAGCATGAAGCCAGACATGGGAGACCCATTACCTAGATTTGGGGCTATAAAAATACTAAGCCGCTGACATTTTATTGAGCACTTACCATGAACTAACTAGACGCTGTTCTAAGTATTTCACGTCTGTTACTCATTTAATTCTCAAAATTTCCCATTTCACAGTCCAGGGAAATGAGGAGCAGGGAGGCAAAGTGACTTGCCTCAGGTCATGGAAATAAACGGTGGTGCTGAGATTCAAGCCCAGGCAGTCTTGCTCCACAGCCTGTGCTCTTCACACTATTCATTCTTCTTTCAGAACAGACAACGGAGCAAAGACGATTTAAAAGTGTTCTTGCAGTAATCTACTGTCACATCCATATTCTGAAGAGGACTGTTTCTCGAAAAAAGAATGAAATGCACATTTTTATAATTTAAATGTAAAATATTGGGAAATAGCAGATATTTCACAGAAATTCTCTTCCCTATCATTCTAGGAGGTAGGTAAACATTGTTTCTCTCAGTAGTGGACAAAACAGCAAAGCTGACTTAGTACAGTGTCACAGTGAGTCCAAGTTTCTTAACGAAGAGTCCTGTTTATTATGATTTTTATTTTTATTTATTTTTTTAAGACGGAGTCTCACTCTGTTGCCCAGGCTGGAGTGCAATGGTGCCACCTCTACTCACTGCAACCTCAACATCCTGCATTCAAGTGATTCTCTTGCCTCAGCCTCCTGGGTAGCTGGGACTACAGGCGCGTGCCACCATGCCCAGCTAATTTTTGTAGTTTTGGTGAAGACAGGGTTCCACATGTTGGCCAAGCTGGTCTTGGAACTCCTGAACTCAAGTGTTCCTCCTGCCTCGGCCTCCGAAAGTGCTGGGGTTACAGGCGTGAGCCATTGTGCCCAACTTCTTTTGAACTATGGTGTTTTTGATCCCTGAATCATGAGGTTTCTTGTAAGGGAAAAACATTTGTAATTGCAAAACCGCTAGCAAGTTCAATGGTTAATTAAATGATCCAAAGAGAATCCATTGTCAGCAACCATCTGGTTAAAGTACTGAGGGTGGACTAATCCTGAGACTATGCATAACTTGGTTTTGATCTTTAGAGGCAAAAGAAAGGAGCAGTGCACAACTACCTGTGCAAGAGATGGCTGGATGAGGTTTAGAAGCTGAGGGCTCATCAGTATATACACTGTACAACACAGACATAGAAACCCTTTCTCGGTTGAAGCAGGGCAGCGGTTGTCATGGATGAAATCCCAGCAGCTGCACTCCTGGGAAGCTGACCAGTGTGTGGATCGTTAACATTTGTGTGTCTTACAAAAGTTCATGTGACTGAGCCCAGAGTCGGTTACCTTTGAGTGAGTTCAGAGCCTTCTATGTTTCAGGGAACTTAAAGAACTTAATTTCTGAGAAAAATAGAAGTTGATTATGGAAAATAAGCATCAATTTTGGGATTTTGAAAGAAGGTTAAGTGGTCCCTAGCCAAAGGACCTCCTCCACCAAAGAAAGTAAGGGCAGGGGGTCAGGGAGGTCAAATTCTCTGACACCCCTACTCAAGAACATTTTATTCTGTGAAAAGAATACAGGCCAGAAATGGTTTGCTGGTTCACCAGAGTGATAAGCGTTCTTCTAGAGCTACCTAGGCCCCTGGAATGCTCAAGGGGTGGAGTAACAGCTAACAAGTAGCAGAGGGGCAAATAAAAACTGCCCAGACAAAGCTGGGAATTCAGTACATTGCCTATTCTTTTTTTTTTTTTTTTTTTGAGATGGAGTCTCGCTCTGTCACCCAGGCTGGAGTGCAGTGGCCAGATCTCAGCTCACTGCAAGCTCCGCCTCCTGGGTTTATGCCATTCTCCTGCCTCAGCCTCCCGAGTAGCTGGGACTACAGGCGCCCGCCACCTCGCCCAGCTAGTTTTTTGTATTTTTTAGTAGAGACGGGGTTTCACCATGTTAGCCAGGATGGTCTCGATCTCCTGACCTCGTGATCCGCCGTCTCAGCCTCCCAAAGTGCTGGGATTACAGGCTTGAGCCACCATGCCCAGTCAAATTGCTTATTCTTATTTATTTTTTTTTGGTAAAGAACAGTTTGCATAAAGAGGCTGACATACCCCAGTTCTCAAGTTGTAGGGAGTATATGAAATGAATTTTAAAAATACATAGTACTAGATATTTTTTTAAATCACACCCTCTTGGTGAATACCATATTTAGCATTTACATAACAGTTTTGATCTCTGTCATAGTTACAGATGATTTTTTTTTTTTTGAGACAGGGTCTCACTCTCTTACCCAGGCTGTAGTGCAGTGGTGTGATCATGGCTCACTGCAGCCTCAACTTCGTGGCTCAAGTGAGTCTCTCACCTCAACCTCTCAAGTAGTTAGAACTACAGGCACCACCACACCCAGCTAATTTTTTTTGTAGAGATGGGGTTTCACCACATTGCCCAGGCTGGTCTCAGACTCCTGGGCTCACACGATCCTGTTGCCTCAGCCTCCAATGTGTTGGGATTACAGGCATGAGCCACTGTGCCCAGCCCCAGACGACTTTAAATTTTACATTTATCTATGTTGCCTATCTTTGTCTTCAATTAGTGTGTCTTTCTTTTAAAAAATGCAGTTAATAAATTAATAAAATTTCAATCTATCTATTTAATTATTTAAAAATAATTAAACAACCTAGTGGTAGGAAGCTATGTTTAATTGAGTTACCTATGGTTCATTTCAGCAGGATTATTTATTCTTAGTAGAAAAGTAGAGTTTTTCAGGCGGTTACATGAAGAACTGTAGCAACTAAGTGTGCAGCAACAGAGAGCACATGGCCAGTTGTGGGTGGCTCTGATGAAGACAGGTCTTTTCAGGTTAGTATTGATTTCATTATCTTGTAAAACCCACTTTAGTTATATTGAATTTCATGTTCAATACACTGACTAATCCACAAACTGTAATAAAGAGGAAAACAAAAACCAGGGCCATTTCAGTCATTAGTAAAGGCAGATTTCTTACCAGAAACACTGAAATTAAAATAATATTTTTTTATTCTGTTGCAGTTTCACCACACCAACTCTCTTAAGTATTAAAACAACAGAAAGATAATGACACAAAATTATTCAAATTGGAGTTAGAACAAAGCTGGGGAAAAAGATGAATATCAGTAATTTCTAGAAAGTTGAGCAAAGTGTTTCTAGATATAAGTCAAATTGGGTGAGAAAAACATCGCTGATAATGAACTTGCTGATCCAGATTATCTTGAGTACAGACTTTTTCAACTCAAGTAATAGGTTGTCCCAGAGAAGAAATTAGTGACAAATAAATGAGAAAACAGAAGTTTTGTAAAGGCTCCTAGTTCTACTTGAAAAACCTTTAAGCTCCACAGATCACAATTTTCAGACTTCAATACCTGATCACAAGAAAGCCAAAAACTTGAATTTGAGACAATCTTCTCAAGCTATTCCATCAACTCAAAATTATTATTTCCTGTATTTATGATTCCCTTGCTAGTCTAATAAAATAATAAGGCTAGAAAAAAAATTCCAAAACAATCCAGAAGCAAGATATAACCAATGAAATACTGTATGTAATAAGAGACTACTTACACTCTCTGGTTGTCACCATGCAATCCACTCCCAACTCATCTGCTACCAGCATCCTTCGGGTTTTTGAGCTACATTTCTCGGTAGTTTTCTATCCTTCACATGCCTCCAAATCAGTTTTCCATTCAAAACAAAATAAACAGCTTCATGTGTAAACAAGAATTTAGTGAATTAGCCCAAGCAGAATCAGATTTTGTGTGGGAGAGTACAACAACCTCTCCCATACACATTTGCCTGGACATTACATTGCTGAAGTTCCATGTGTAAATGGTATCAATGCTTCCTTGTCTGGATGAGCTGGGAACAAGGCCACTAAGGAAAAATGTGTTCACACTGAACTGCCTCCAGTTTAAAAGACACTGATGCAGGATCTGACTTACTCCATTCAAGAGCTGAGATCCAGAAACAGGGACATCTGGTCCCGGAATCTACTGCATTAATCCATCACCCATGAGCATGTGCCACCTAAACAGCAAAGCCCCTCACACAGCCCTCGTGAAAGCACTGAAGAAATCATTCAAAAAGATCTTTATTTCAAATTGCCTGAATAAACACAGAGGTGTAAAATAATGAAAAATTATTAAGATAAATTTAGGAGGCAAAGATTCTTTCCAAGGTTCTTAACCATCAATACGGCAAAGGAGTACAACAGGAATGGGGAAAAATTGATTTTGTGAAAGGCTATTAAAGAGAGTGCTATTCTCATCAGAAAGTCCCTCCCCTTTTAAAATGTAATCAATAATTTAAAGCAAAGCCAAAAATCACATCAGTTAAAAGGACTAGGACATTTCTTTTTGCACAGTATAGGAGGAAAATTAAACTAGTCTTTTAAGAAATTATTATTATTTTTAAGAGAATTAGTAGGTAAAAATTTTAACTCTTTTCCACAGCTTGCCATTTTATTCACTTTAAAAGAAGGGGTTCAAAGTTAAACAATATGATACTAATCATATCATCAAAATAATAATAAATTTCTTTTATTACTCAGATATCTGATTTCCTGCCAAAGTTTAAAAGATTGATTTAAAACTTAATGGGCACAACACATACTTCAGCATTTGGCAAAAGTTGTTTTCTTTCTCAGTTTAGCAATTTTTAAAATGTAAAGTTACAAAATCATCAGCGGGAAGCTTTGACAGTTTGATTACAAATGATACTGAACCTATTCTTCATTTTAATGTGCCTCATTCTCTTTAAGTATTGGTTTATGCCCTAAAGGATAAGATAGTCTATTTCATATTTCATAAATTTTTTTTAGATTTGACCTTTCAATCCAATGGCTAACTCTTTGAAATGTATTTAAAATTAGATAGTCATCTTTTCTGCAAAATGAAGAACTGCACACAGTCTCTGTGTGTCTAACTCTCCGAATTAGGACGTGAGAATTCTCATGAAGCTTCTGGTTGATGGCCACAAAATGGAAAAGGCAGAAGAGCTTCGGTAAGTAGATATGTACCATCATTGTCTGTGAGTGCCCTGTTTCCAGAACTCTTTAAACTATGAATGATTCTGTGAGCCACCAAGCCTCTCTCTAAGAATCTAGCAGATTCATAATGGAGCGGAAGGGAATTAGAAAGGAGAGAAGGGTAAATAAAAACCAAGGTCCCTCAAATGCAAAGATTCCGTGGTCTTCCACCACATTAAAATGAGATTTTTATATTCAAACATTAGTGTTCACCAGATAAAACTGATCTCTCCAAATCTGAGTGTCCTTGTCTGAAAAATATGAATAATTACAAGCAGGATTATTTTATGAATTAAATGAGATAATGGAAGTGATTAGACTGTTCATATGGTGAGAAACAAATGGTCACCATGACCAAGTAACTATGCCCCAAGGATAACTCAAAGCCAATTATGACACAAGAATTCCAAAGTCGTATCATAGCCACACACAATCCCAACAGCACTAGAACCAGACTCAACCCAAATATGTTATTCCCATTGCACTTGTGCTGGAAGTCTTTATTTTTATACATACCGTACTTGAAATCGAATTAATTAAAGCTTACTACTTCCCAACAACCCACTCTTTTGTTTTAAAATGCCAGGGACTAGGTCAGGCATGTGGCTTACACCCTGTAATCCCAGCACTTTGGGA
>NW_012116154.1:2120385-2127492 GCF_000951035.1 Colobus angolensis palliatus | reverse complement strand
GAGACAGAGTCTCACTTTGTTGCCCAGGCTGGAGTGCAGTGGCATGATATTGGCTTACTACAGCCTCTGCTTCCTGGGTTCAAGTGATTCTCCAGCTTCAGCCTCCCAAGTAGCTGGGATTACTGCATGCACCACCACACTCAGATAATTTTTGTATTATTTAGTAGAGATGGGGGTTTCACCATGTTGGCCAGGCTGGTCTTGAACTCCTGACTTCATGTGATCCAACCCGCCTTGGCCTCCCAAGAGCGAGGATTATAGGCGTGAGCCACTGTGCTTGGCCCCAAAGTATTTTTTTTCTGGAATTTTCCATGTTCATTAAATGAGTAAGAAAAAACTGATAACCTAACTCCCTCTTCCACCTCACTTACTGGTACACGGTATTAACAGTCCACTGATCATTACTGCTTCACTGGTCTCATATAGGAGGCGGCTGTCCCATGTTGTGATGCCTTGCCTCTTCCTGTACTTTTCAGGGGCTTGGTGGCAGAAGGAAAAGCCAAGCAAAGCTCAGAGAGAATGGTTTTCCCCCTCCACTGGTTGCTGATCACACTAGATTGGACATGAAAAATGCCTTCCAGAGGTAGATGCCTCCTCTGCAGAAAAGGTTCATTTCCTGGGAGCAAAACCACAATCTCTGCATCTAAAAATCTATACTTCCAAAAATTATGGCCCTTCTGTCACCATTTAGCTTTTGTAAAAACAATGTGCAGATAAGCTTAGAGGAAATCAATAAAATGCAAGAGTTTTTAATTTCCCTTGAGTAGAAGGAGAAACTACATTTTTTCCCAAATCCATCCCAAATGTGGCCAGTTTTTCAAACTAGCTACCTATTTGCTTTGTTAATTTGCTTGTTTGGTTATTTATTCTCTACTGTACTCCAATAAACAATTCATCATGATGTGCAGAGGTGCATGCACTGCAGAGACTATGATACAGCCTCCTACTGAGTCCACGTCTCTGTTATTCCGAGCTTGAAGCTGATCTCTGCATCATCAGAGCTCTGTCAGAAGGGGAATGTGTTTGTTTAGGGGCAGTGTCGCAGACAACATATTCATAGATTGAATATTGCAAACCAGACTTTCTAATCCAATGGCAACAAAGATAACAATCACTGGGTATTCAGGAAAAGCAAATCTGGGCCTCAAAGAGATCTTCAATAAACTGTCTGCTCAACTGGGAAAGAAGAGAAGAAAACCAAAGAGTACATATAAAATGCTAAAACTTATAGATAGGAGCCTTTTATTAAAGGATACTTGGGTTGCTGCTCCGCAAGGGTTCTCAAAAGTGGGAGTAGTACAATGTGGAAACCACCCAAGTGTCCATGCATAGATGACTGAATAAGCAAAACGTGGTATATACAGACAATGGAATATTATTCAACTTTAAAGTGTAAGGGGTCTATGGCCACAAAACCCTGAACTTGACAGATCTCATCTGATTTGGGAAGCTAAGCAGGGTCGGGTCTAGTTAGAACTTGTATGGGAGACCACCCTGAGAATACCAAGTGCTGTAGGCTTTCTCTCTCTCCTCTCTCGAAAGAAAGAGAGAAAGAGAGGCAGGCAAGGGAGGGAGGGAAGGAAGGAAGGAAGGAGGGAAGGAAGGAAGGAAGGAAGGAAGGAAGGAAGGAAGGAAGGAAGGAAGGAAGGAAGGAAGGAGGGAAGGAAGGAAGGAAGGAGGGAGGGAAGGAAGGAAGGAAGGAAGGAAGGAAGGAAGGAAGGAAGGAAGGAAGGAAGGAGGGAAGGGACTGTCACCCAGGCTATAGTACAGCAGTGCAATTTTGGCTCACTGCAACCTCCACCTTCCAGGTTTCAGCAATTCTCCTGCCTCAGCCTCCCAAGCAGTTGGGATTACAGGTGCTCACCACCACACCCAGCTATTTTTGTATTTTTAGTAGAGACAAGGTTTTACTATGTTGGCCAGGCTGGTCTCGAACTCTGGACCTCAGATGATCCACTCACCTTGGCCTCCCAAAGTGCTGGATTACAGGTATGAGCCACACGCCCCACCTGTAGGCTTTAAAATTAAATTTAAAAAAAATGGAACGAAATTCTGACATATACTGTAACATGGACGAATCTTGAGGACATTACACTAAGCGAAATAAGTCAGTCACAAAAAGGCAAATACTATATGATTCCACCCACTTACATGAGGTACTCATAGTAGTCAAAATCATAGAGACAGAAAGTAGAATAATGATTGCCAGGGGCCGGGGGAAAAAACACGGGGAGTATCAGTTGTTGTCGTTGTTGTTGTTGTTGTTTTTCAATTTTTTTTTAGAGATGGTTCTTGCTGTGTTGCCCAGGCTGGTCTCAAACTCCTATGGCTCAAGTGATCCTCCTGCCTCAGCCTCCTGAGTAGCAGGGGCTACAGGTACACGCTACCATGCCCAGCAGAATTATCATACAGTGGGTATAGAGTTTCAGCTCTGCAAGATGAAAAGAGTGTGGAAGTGGATGGTTGTGATGGTTGCACAATATTATAAATTTACTTAATATCACCAAACTATACATTTGAAAAGAGTTAAGATGGTAAATTTTGTCTTATGAGTATTTAACCACAACTTTAATAAGTGGAAGTGATCTCACAATAATCCACTGAGATTATGAAGAAAACATCATATTTTCTATTTATACTTAGTAGTTACTCATTTATTTCTATTTCTGTATGTTATATCTATGCATGTATTAGTACGATGCAGATATGTATGATTTATAATATACATATAGTCACAATGCACTGAAGTATAAGAATGGACAATGAAAAAAGTCTGCAAAGTATTAAGATTTCCTAGAAATAAATGTGGGTTTCAAGGCTACCTTACAAGGTAGGCCTATATACATCCAGCTGTAAAAAATGTAAAACTGACACACACTGCCTAGCTGTTGCTGGACATCAGAAGAATATTCCAGTTGTATCAGGTGTCTCCTATGAAAAAAAGTGTTCTTTTTTGCAAAAGTACCAGAAAGGACTGGTGAGATTCATCCCAAGCTAATCATTTCCCATGAAAGACACTGTGCCATAACCATCTTTTACACACACAAGAAAGGAGAAAGGGAGGAAGGCAGGGAGAAACTCAGCAAACAGTTCAGGATTTCCACAGCCTACCATTCCAAACCCTTCACACTTCCAGAAGGCTTCTTGATGGAGCTGTGGCACACTTCCAGAAGGCTTCTTGATGGAAGCTCATGGGGGAAACGCTTCACCCCAACATAATCTGGAGCAAATATGCCATTGCACAGAAAATGGGTGCTGAGTCCAAGTGTGTCCATATGAGCAAAGTAATACAGATTAAACAATGATTCATTTCATCCCAAACGACATCCATCATTTTTAAAACTGTGTGTCATCATCCTACTACAAACTGTATATGGCATCTTCTCTTCCTCTTCTGCCAAGCACAGCAAAGACTAGGTTACAGCTCATGAAGGTGTAAATTGGGTTTATATGCTCTATGGAGGCAAATGGAGGAAAAAGAAAGGAAGGAAACCCTGAATGGGGGTAGGGGGCAGGGAGGGGGAAGATTTACTCTGCTGACTACATAGACTTCTGGTCATTTGGACCGAGTTTCAGTTGTTTTTTTTTTTTTTTTTTTTTTGAGGCAAGGTTTCACTCTGTTGCCCAGGTTGGAGTGCAGTGGTGCAATCTTGGCTCACTGCAACTTTCGTCTCGGTCTCCTGAGTAGCTGGAACTACAGATGTGTGCCACCTCGCATGGCTAATTTTTGTATTTTTTTGTAGAAATTAGGTCTTACCATTTTGCCCAGGCTGGTCTCAAACTTCTGGGCTCAAAAAATCTGCCTGCCTCGGCCTCCCAAAGTGCTAGGATTACAGGCGTTAGCTTCCATGCCTGGCTGGGTTTTGATTTTTAAATTTTTTATTTTGCTTCCTGTTATTGATTTTTAAAGGTCCCCTGAAAAATGTCTTGCATTTAAAAACTCTCACACCCCTTATATTAACCTATTCTGTCCCTAAGATTAAGACCATAACTTTCGAAACACTTTCGATGAAATTGTGCTAGGCCAGAGTAAGTGATCCTATTTATTTTTTAAAAAATATGTATCCAAAAAGTACAGGAAAAAAAAAAAAAAACCTATAGTGTTCTAACTATAGCAATTTCCTCCTGCTTTTATCCCTGTGTCTGAAGTGAGGTCATTTTTGTTTGTTTTTGGCAAGTGAACAGAGAAAAGAAGAAACACACACACACACACGCACGCACACGCCCTACACTTTTTAGCCCCTCCTGCTAAAACAGACACACTTGTTAATTTACAGCTTTGAAAATCATCTGGGTAGTTCTTCCATAATTCACCATCTTCCTTGGTTTTCTAGGATTTTTTAAAAGAACTTTCAGACCCCAGAGGGCATTTCACTGGAGGATGCTACTTATCTCATACCTTCAGAAGGTGGGCTGAGGTTTCCTTAAGAATCTTCTATGAGAGTGGTCCGCAACTAGAAAGTTATAAAAATTCTACCTGTGATGGTGTTCTCCAATCAGAACATTTCTCTCACTCTCACTCTCCCTCCTCCTCCCCATCTCTCTCTCACACTCACGCACAGACACCACACACACCACACTCACATTGAAATTAAGCGTGAAAACTGTTAAGGCTAAAAATACTACAGAGAGAAAAGTGTCTTTGCTAACACTTAATACTCAGAACAACTTTTTGAGAGTGAAAACGAGGATGCTTTACCTGACTGATTATCAACGCAGCTGCTTTTTTTGTTCGTTTTTAAGAGACAGGGTCTCACTCTGTTGCACAAGCTAGAAGGCAGTGGCATAATTATAGCCTTGACCACCTGGGCCCAAGTGATATTCTCCTGCCTCAGCCTCCCAAGTAGCTGGCACTAAAAGTGCACGGCACCACACTTAGCTAATTTTATTTTATTTTTTGGTAGAGATGGGGCTCTTTCTATGTTGCCCATGCTGGTCTCAAACTCCTAGCCTCAAACAATCCTCCCACCTTGACCTCCCAAAGCACTGGGATTATAGACATGAGCCACTGCACCAGGTTGACACAGCTTTTTAGTTCACTTCAGGAGCTCTAGATTTATCTTCTGATGTAAACAACATTTTAGATACGTGCCGAACAACAGTCTTGGACACCTCATTAACATATAGCAAGGAAGAGAGCAAACCAACACTTCGAAAATTGTTCAATGAGGGGTATGAAATGACTGGATGGAAATGCTGGTAACGCCTGAAAGTAATGCTGGTATGAAGCCAGCGAGCAGGAGTGTCACGAACAGAAGACCGATCCCTGATGTCCAGGCCAGGGAGCTGCACCACCCTCAGGACCCATCACCTTCCTCACCCCTTCAGGTAAGACCCAGGCTCACGGGTAATGACGAACAAGCCAAAACTACAGGGCCGGATGGAGATCAGGCTGGCCTGCCACGTGCAGGATCCCTACATTATGCAACACTGTCTCCCTGCCTACATATTCTAGTCTCTTCTGCTGCTTATCTGAAGTTACTTTCTGTTTGTGTACACAGTCGTAGTCCCTCTTTTGCTTTCTCTGTGCTTTTCCTTTAGTGGCGGAGTTAATTTTCCATACCAGAATATTTATAAAATCCAATTTTGGCTGAGCCCTTACTGCACAGCAACCACTATGTTCTGTGTCCCGCATGTCTTGTTTCAGTTAATCATCACAGCCACCCCACGAGGCAGAGACTATTATTAACTCTATCTGACAGAGGAGGAAACGTATGGTGTTAAGTGACTCAGCCACAATCGTCTATTTAGTAATAACACAGCTGGGATTTTAAATATTCAGTGTTCATAGTGCAGTAAAGCTTATGGCACAAATTCCATTTTAGGGTCAAGAACCAGGTAAGAGACTTCCAGTAGTTTAATTTCTGGAGCACAGGAGCAATTAAGAACTCTTCTCCTTTTTAAAAAAAAAAAAATTTTTTTTTTTGAGACAGGGTCTCCCTTTGTCTCCCAGGCTGAAGTGCAGTGGTGTGATCTTGGCTCACTGCAGCCTTGACCTCCACCTCAGCTTCCTAAGTAGCTGGGACTACAAGCACGTGCCATCATACCCAGCTAATTTTTTGTTTATTTTTTGTACAGATGAAGTCTCATTATGTTGCCCAGGCTGGTCTCAAACTCCTGGCCTCAAGTGATCCCACTGCCTCAACCTCCCAAAGTGATAGGATTACAGGCATAAGCCATCATGCCTGGCCACTTCTACTTGATTCTACTGAAAAAAAAAAGAAAGAAAGAAAGAAAGAAAACATTATTTTTTAAAAGAAAATAAATGTTTTCCACATGTTTTTCATGAGGGCTGTGATTTTTGTTAAATGTTAGCCAGACCAGTATCCATTCTAATAGGAACACAGCACTTTAAACACAACAGAAGGCCCTGACTACAGCAATTCCTGTGTCAGAATCTGAGCCATGCTTCTCAAACTTGGTGCATAGAGGAGGAAGTTAAAATGCAGGTTCCTGAGACCCACCACCTGCGTCTGAGTCTGTAAGGCACAGGTAGGACCCGGGAATCTGCATTTAAAGAAACACCTAGGAGTTCTGATGCAGGCAGACTACCGGCCAAACTTACTAGTTGCAACAAGATTTCCTCCAAGACTTGTAAATGAGGAAAATAAGATTGCTCTTGAAGTTAAAGTATGATAGTTGAATCAGCCAACGGATCAACACCAAGAAATGGAGTAAGACTGAGATAAGACGGCTCCCAAACATAGTATGATTTATCTTTCACTCAATAGAAAATATTACTGTATCTTGGGCTGGGTGCAGAGACTCATGCCTGTAATCCCAGCACTTTGGGAGGGCGAGGTGGGAGGGATCATGAGGTCAGGAGATTGACACCATCCTGGCTAACACGGTGAAACCCCATCACTACCAAAAATACAAAACATTAGCCAGGCGTGGCAGCACACGCCTATAGTCCCAGCTATTCGGGAAGCTGAGGGAGGAGAATCACTTGAACCTGGGAGGCAGAGGTTGCAGTGAGTCAAGATCTTGCCACTGCACTCCAGTCGAGGGTGACAAAGTGAGACTCTGTCAAAAAAAAAGAAAGAAAGAAGAAAGAAAGAAAGAAAGAAAGAAAGAAAGAAAGAAAGAAAGAAAGAAAGAAAGAAA
>NW_012116154.1:2090477-2120295 GCF_000951035.1 Colobus angolensis palliatus | reverse complement strand
AGAAAGAAAGAAAGAGAAAGAGAAAGAAAGAAAGAAAGAAAGAGAAAGAGAAAGAGAAAAAGAAAGAAAGAAAGAAAGAAAGAAAGAAAAGAACGAAAGGAAAAAAGAAAGAGAGAAGAGATAAAGAAAGAAAATATTACTGTATCTTAAGAAAGACTGTATTGATCAAAAATGTAAGTACCTTAAAAAAAAGCAATCATTCCATTTTCTCCGAAGAAGGACTCTTAGGCAATGCACTTCAAGGATTCTAGGTCCCAAGTAGCATTATCTCAAGGGAATGAAGGACAACACACCTCAGACTATCCTAGCCTGAGACCATTTAAACATTTGATTCATCTAACTCCCCTTTGGCTGAAACCAAGTTCCCCAAGCAACCAAGCTTATGCTTGGGTTTCCTATGTAGTTGAGTAATTATTTCTATTTGGAAAATAATACACTGGCATTGAGAATGTGCACTGAATGTGCAGTACCAAGAAATCTAACACCTAGGAGAGTGGTAATTCTCATAACAAATTAATAGATTCTTATTTTGGATTCAGTGTTTTTTATTTTGGCTTTAGTACTTCTCACGAAATTGATTAATAAGTTCATCTCTCAAAAATGGATCTTTTTTTTGAGAGAGTCTTGCTCTGTTGCTCAGGCTGGAGTGTAGTGGCACCATCATAGTTTCAAATGCCAGGGTCAAGCGATCTTCCCGCCTTAGCATCCTGAGTAGCTGGGACCACAGGCATGTGCCACATCTGACTGTTCAAAAAAAAAAATTTTTTTTTTTTTTTTTTTAAACAGAGTCTCACTTTGTTGCCCAGGCTGCAGTGCAGTGGCACAAACACAGCTCACTACAGCCTCGACTTCCAGAGTTAAATCCTCCCACCTCAGCCTGTAGCTGGCACCAGCACGTGCCACCATGTCTGGCTAATTTTTTAATTTTACAGAGACAGGGTCTTGCCATGTTGCCCTGGCTGGTCTTGAAATCCTGGACTTAAGTAATCCTCCCGTCTCACCTTCCCAAAGTACTGGGGATTACAGGTGTGAGCCACCGCACCAGCCCTTAAACATTTTTTTAAACAGAAACAGAGACTCACTATGTTGCCCAGGCTGGTGTTGAACTCCTGGCCTCAAGAGATCCTCCTGCCTAAGCCTCCCAACATACTGGGATTACAGATGTGAGCACCGGGCCCCGCCATGGATCTGCTTTTAATGCCTGGTTTTAGAGCCTCTTAGCTAGATTGTTGGTCAGTTATTTCACTGAGGTTACATCTGTTGAGTGTCTCACTTGGCAGAGATTCTCAACATCAACTTGTTAGTGCTCAAGCATGCTTGTCCTTCTACATGTGGCCCCTTCACTACTTCTTTACTGCAGAGAAGTAGAAATAAGAGAAATGGGATGTGTCATCACTGTATTTGAGAGTGCATCGGTGAATGAGGTATCTAGCCATTTTTCTAGAACTATGGCTAAGTTGAGTTTAATATTTAAGATGAGGAAAAAAGAAGACTGGTTAAACCATTATAAATATCTCACTGTTTTTTGTTTGTTTGTTTTTTGTTTGTTTTGTAAGGCAGCTCTCTAATAATACCCAACCTGTTTAAGCCACCCATGTTTCCACCTCAACCTCATCTGATCACCCCTCTAAATCTTGGTTAAAATAACAACACACACCAAAGGACATACACGAGTCCTAGACAGGGTGCAGAAATTTGATGTCCAGGTGACAAAGTCTGAATCTCTCTGACTTCTCCCTAAAAACAACAACTCTATCTTCAGGATGTCAGTCCTTGGCTATTATTCCCACATCACCTCAACTGACACGTCTAAAATCAAATACATCATCTTTCTCCAACAATTAGTTCCTCCTCCCATCTCTACTATTTCTGAAAACCAACATTTTCTTAGTCTTCAAACTGAAAATCTGACATTTTTGATTCTACTCATTCCCTCTCCACCCACATCCAATCAATCACTAAATTCTAGAGATGCATCCTTTCCCCTACTTCCACTCTATTTTTAAAACTACTAGTCTTGTCCAGTCCTCATAATCTAAACAGATTACTGTAAAATTCTCATAATCGCCTGCCTCCTTTCGAAACTGACCCAATTGTCCCATAATGCTGATATTTATGGTTTCTTTATTCTGAATAAACATAGAAATTGATCCTCCCAGTCTTAAAACTTGAAAAAGATACTTTTGTCTGAGCTGAGTTCCTCTTTCAGGAACTCAACCATCAGTCCTCCCAAATAGCATAAAGCAGCTGAAACTTACATGATCACTGCATTTGGACAATGAGATGCCAGACCCCTCAACCTCACCTATCATGATTGCCTATCCAACCACCTGCTTCCGTTGACCAGCTCCTCTTCCTTACACCTCCCTAATTCCTGTTTTCCCACATGTGGTTACATTTCTTCCCTGCTATATAAACCCCTAATTTTAGTGTGTCTGGGAGACACATTTGAGACTGATTTCCCATCTCCTCGGCTGCAGCACCTGATTAAAGCCTTCTTCCTTGGCAATACTTGAATGGCTTTCTGTGCAGCAAGCAGCAGGTCCTAGAGCAAACCTCTGGTGTTTCAGTAACATTAACACTTTACCCCACAAACATAATCTAGCCACCAATATCAGATGTAGTTTCTTCAAACTCCACCTTACAAAGGTTATTCCTTTTCTCATAAGCATCAATCATGTTTCATGAACAAAAGCAAGGTCAGTTAAGTACATTAGCACTTTCTCTGGCCTCCACCTACCTATTTGACTTTCTCTCTCACAGCTATTATTCTTCAAAGACTCTTCTTTCCAACCAAATTGCTGAGAGCACTGATCCTCATACCTAGAGCAGAAGTTCCCAAAGGGAACTTCGAGGAGTCTCAGAGATTGAAGCTATTTTCATAACACTCAGATGTTATTTACAACCTTTTCACTATGTTGACATTTAAGTGATGGGGCACAAAAAATAAATAACATTGCTGGCATCTCAGCATGAAATAAGACAGTAGCAGAAGCTATATTAGCAGTTATTGTGTTCCCCAATGTAATGATGTCCTTGAAGCAGTAAAAATTATTAATTATATTAAATCTCAACCCCAAAGTATATGTTTTTAATGAAGGTACACATAAAGTGCTTCCATGGCATACTGAGGTAGGACTGTCATTTCAAGGAAAAGCAGACGTGATTGAGTTGCAAGCTGAACTAACTGCTTCTCCACACAATACCTTGTTTACGTGAAAGAACAACTGACAGACAAACTATGGTTATTCAAATTTGGGTATTGGGTAGACATTTTCACAAAAATAAACGAGGTGGACCTGTCACTTCAAGGAAAACAACTGACGCTATTTGTCGGCAATGATCAAATGCAAGCTTTTAAGCAAAAATCAGAATTTTGGAAAACTTGTATCTATCACAGTGAGCTTGACAGCTTCCAAATAATGGAAGACTTTTCTAATGAGATAGTAAGATTCACAAATGTAATATTTTCATATTGCATAATGAAATGTTTCAACATTTGGAAGATCTTCATAACTCACTGAACCAGTATGTTCCAAATAACCAATGCATGATGTTATAAAATTATGTATGGATAAATATCCACTCAAAATGTATGACATACCAATAGATTTTAATATAAGAATGCAAAAAAGCTTATTATTATCATTTCACATTCCATATTGAAACTAACCTTTAAGAAATTACAAATTATGGAATTTTGGTGTAACATCAAAAAAGAATATCCACAATTGCCTGAACGACTATTAAAATAGCTGCCCCTTTTTTACCTATGTATCTGTATTAGGCCAGCAGGGTTTTCTTCACCTACTTCAACCAAAACAATTTACTGAGATACACTAAGGATAAAAGCAGATAAGAGAATCCAGCTGCCTTTGATGAAGCTGTACATTAAGGAGATTTTCAAATATATAAAACAACATCACTTTACGGCTTTTCTTTGGCATACCTGAATTGCCAGCGTCACTCCTCTTGTGCTTTGGGCCGTTATTAAGTAAAATAAGGGTGACTTGAGCACAAGCACTGCAATGCTACAACAGCTGATCTGGAAACAGAGACAGACGGCTACTAAGCAACTCACAGGTGGGTTTCACAGGCAGACGGGGTATGCAGGACAAAGCAATGATTCACGTCCTGGGCGGGATGAAGCAAGATGACACAAGATTTTATTGTGCTACTGAGAATGGTGTGGAGCTTAAAACTTATACACTGTTTATTTCCAGAATTTTCCAAGGAATTTTTTCCAACCTCGGTGTACTGCAGGTAACTGAAGCCACAGAAAGTGAAACTGTGAACAAGGAGAACTACTATATTTTGAGGTAATTATATTTATTCCGCAATATTTAGTGAACACAGGAATGTCTCAGGCGCCGCATATCCTGAGATATAGTATCCCACTACTCTGTATCACAGTTGTATCTCAGTATTCTGGGAGGTTGAGGCAGGAGGACTACTTGAGCTCAGGAGTTCGAAACCAGCCTGGGCAATATAGGGAGACCCTGTCTCTACAAATCAAAAATTAAGAAACAGCCAGGTACAGTAGTATATGTACCTGTGGTCCCAGCTACTCAGGAAACTGAAGTGGGAGGACCTTTGAGCCCAGCAGGTTGAGGCTGCAGTGAGCTGTGACTGCACCACTGGACTCTAGCCTGGGCAAAGAGTGACAGATGCCCTGTCTCAAAAGTCAATCAGTAAAAATAAAAAGAATGTCCTGGGCACTGTTTATTGTAGGCATTAAGGATATGGCAAGGAACAAAGACTGGATTCCTTCTTTCTGCAGCTTACAGTTCAGTTTCACCACTCAAGTGTCTAAGCACCAGGGATATCAATATCACCTGAGAGTTTATTAAAAATGCAAATTTCTACAACTGAAAATTAGATTTTTTAAAATGCAGACTCTCAGGTCCCAGCCCAGACCTACTGAATCAGCGTCTGCATTTCAGTAAGATCCCTAGGGCATACTCCTGCACAGTTTGAGAAGCAAAGGATTTATGCATCTCCCTAACTATTGTGAACTTCTTGGAGGTAAGCTATTACTTTGAATTTGTTGTACCACTAGTATAAATAATAGTTTAATGTTGTACTAATCATTCAAACATAAATACCTATTGTATGAACTTATTTCTAGGGCTTAACAGAAAAAAAAAAAAGACACGGAACACAGTGGTTCACATCTGTAATCCTAGCACTTTGGGAGGCCGTTGAGCCCAGGAGTTCCAGACCAGCCTAGACAACATGGTAAAACCCTGCATCTACAAAAGAAAACTTATGTGTGTGTGTGTGTGTGTGTGTGTGTGTGTATATATGTGTGTGTATGTGTGTGTGTGTGTATGTATATATATGTGTGTGTATGTGTGTGTGTGTGTATGTATATATATGTGTGTATAAGTGTGTGTGTGTGTGTGTGTGTGTGTGTGTGTATAAATTAGCCAGGTATGACGGTGTGCACCTGTAGTCATAGTTACTCAGAAGGCTGAGGTAGGGGGATCACCTGAGTCCAGAGAGGCTGAAGCTGCAGTGAACCCTGATTATGCCACTGCACACCAGCCTGGGTGACAGAGTGAGACCCTGTCTCTAAATAAATAAATATTAAAAAAAGAGCAAAGGCAAACTGGCCTAGATCCTGGGAAACTTTCCATCTCCTAGCAGAAATAAGGCAGTTATTCTAATAACAGCTAATATTTCAAAAAATGCTTTCTGTGGTCCAGCTGTTGTACCAAGGACTATATGTGACAATCTTGTAAAGCAGATTACTAGTATTACTACTCTCATTTTAGAGATTAAGAAACCTGGAGCTCAGAGGTTAAGAAAGTGATGAGGCTAGAACAAGCAGGATGTCTGACCCTAAACCACAGAAAGTGATAAATGTCCTAAGAGTTGAATCTTGAAGAAGGAGCCCACGAATTCCCTGATGGAAATATTGTCCCTCAATCTTGAAATCATCCAGAGCATGAAGCTCAGTTCCTAGCACATAAGAGACACTCATGGACTGCAAGGAACTCAGTGAATGGATTAAGGTTAACCTATCACATTCTAGATTATTACCAATCCAATAATCCTCCATTAAAGATATAACGAGCCTGAGATGAAACGGCTTCTCTCTGATGTGTTCTACATAGAGTCCATTCTCTAACTTGGGGCCCTTGTTCCAAGCACACAAAGGAAAAAAAAGGAGACAGAGAGAGAGACAGGACATGAACTAAAAGATGAAAGCCACTCTGAAATTCTGGAAGAGGCTGAGGCTCGTTCTGGAGAAAGAAGAGAAGAGCACAGGCCGTGCAATAGCTTCTTTGTCCACAGTGAGCAAGGGGTGAATGGAAACGTTGGTCAAAGGTCCCCCAGTGTAAAGCAAAGCAGGAACTGCAGAGCTGGTCCAGTACTGAGAAGTATCCCTAGAGGCCTCCATCAGTTCTTGAACTTCCTTTGGTATACTTCCCATCAGCCCCTTCCCAATGGTATGGAGTTACAGTTATCTGCACTCTCACTTTCTGACAATTCTACATGGAATGGAGACATTTTCCCCTACAACATTTTGGGGAAGGGTTCTATTAATAATACTCTTCATGTCTATAGAGATTAAATAGACTTTCATGGGCCAGCCATCTTGTATACCTTAACCATCACATACACCACTATATATATGAGAAAATGTGTTCTGGTAATAAACAACACAAAATCAGCTTCTCCAACAAGACATTTATAGGATAAAGATCTACCTTTATAATATCCCGGATATACCAATTCAGTGTAGTTCCATATGAAGAATTCTTCAAGTAACACGCAGGGACAAAAATATCAACTAACAATGTCTAATTATACTAAGGATGAATTTTTCTGAGGATCAAATTCAATCATATTCAAGAGTAAATCTATGAAAAGTTAAAGAAAAAGACAGGCCGGGTGCGGTGGTTCACACCTGTAATTCCAGCACTTTGAGAGGCCATGGCAGGCGGATCACCTACGGTCAGGACTTCAAGACCAGCCTGGCCAACCTGGTGAAACCCTGTCTCTACTAAAATTACTGAAATTAGCCAGGCATGGTGGTGTGTGCCTGTAATTCCAGCTACTCAGGAGGCTGAGGGAGGAGAATCGCTTGAACCCGGGAGGCGGAGCTTGCAGTGAGCCGAGACTGTACCACTGCACTCCAGCCTCGGCGAAAGAGCGAGACTCTGTCTCAATAATAATAATAATAAAGACTAAAGCTTACACACAATAAGCATCAGCTTACCTCTTAGGTACCAACCAATGGCTGGGTTCATCTCATTCTCTCACTTTCTGACATTCCACATGGAATGCTAACCATATATGGTTTTCTAATAGCCAAATGATTTGATTTTTCCAGTCAAATCTGTTTGAACATGAAGCTTTTATTTCACTGTTTTGTACCCAAGGGTTCTAATAAGGAAACACAATAAATAAATTACAAGGGTAACTGGTAACTACCCCTACATTTATGAGAGCAAACTGGGCATATTAACTGAGTCAGACTTAAGCACAAAATTTACGAACCACCCACATCCTAGGTTTTGAAAAGCTAATGTTTTCCCTCTTCTTAACCAGATTAACAGATGGAAGACTCTGAGAAGTCATCTAGAGATGTCTTTAGAAATTTCAAGCATGTTTTACTTAACAGTTCATGTCACACTTTATGATTCTACCAGAAGGCATGGGACCGAGACTAGGATGACTATGATTAAAAGAAGACTGTAGATCCAAGGATGTCGCTACTATGGCATCACACTTGTAATGCAGCTGTAACAGGCAAGATCAACATTAGCCTGGTTCTTGTACCATAACAGTTCCATGTGCATACAATGGCTAAGTCCATTGATGGTAAGAGCAAGGGGTCGCAAGCTCAATGCCTTGAGCTGGAAAGGACAGGACCCATCTAAAAGGGGCTGCTGCTGACTGTTGTCTCTTTGGTATTTGAGCTCAGCATTGTGAGATTTCTGAATTTACAAGAGGAATGAGCGGTCCTCTATTTTTATGTAAAATATCTCAATTTCTAAGCACTGGCATCTAATTAAGCATTTTCTATAACACTGTCTATGGAACAAAATCTGCCCGTGAGTTTGTGCGTTCTTCAGTGCTGCTGTTTGTGATCTCTGATGCTTTATGGCATCATATTGCCTTTGCAGTGACCTAAAATCAGAGTCATATCCTTTTATTTTATATTCTGCATAGCTCCTTAAGAAAATCCTGTATGTTTGCTAAGAAATAAATGTCTCTTGAACTAACGTAAGAAAAACATGTCTATTATTGATAGTCTTGTCTGTTTTTAAGCTTTGATCAAAGGAATAAAGCCTTCCATATGCCAGCACCCCTGAACTATGCCGCCCTCCAGAACTGAGCTGTACTGCTAAACATAAAGCTTTGCCATGTCTTTATCATGTTTTTATCTTTTTATCTTTTATTTTTATCATGTTTTTCTATCATTTCCACACTTACTCCCAATCTCAGTTGAGGTTATAGTTTCAGGTTCACCAGTCCACACCAAAATTTCCTCATCTTTACAATGAAGACTTTGAACAAAGGTAACCCCAAACTATCTAGAAGTCCCTTACAGTATATTCCACTCACTTAAAAGTCTCACAAGACATGCAACTATGAGCTTTCCTTCTTGAAAATTTTGAATATAATTCTTGCAAACATTCTTTCACATCTCTTCCATGTTGCATCTATTAAGGAATTATCTGTAAGATGTCTGTACTGGGTTGAACCATATACCTACCAAAATTCATGTCCACCCAGAACCTCAGCATGTATCATCTTACTGGGAAATCGAGTCTTTGTAGATATAATTAATTAAATTGAGGTGAGGTCATACTAGGTTAGGGTAGGTCCCAAATCCAATGACTTGTGTCCCTAGAAGAAGGCAGTGTGAAAACAGAGGTATAGCTACAAGCCAAGGAATGTCACACATTTCTGGGAGCCACCGGAAGTTTGGAAGAGGCAAGGAAGGATTCTACCCTAAAGCCTTCAGAGGGAACGAGACCCTGATGACACTTTGATTTTGGACTTTTCTTTTGAGACAGAGTCTTGCTCTATTGCTCAGGCTGAGTGCAGTGGCGTGATCCCGGCTCACTGCAGCCTCTGCCTCCTGGGGTCAAGCAATTCTCCTGTCTCAGCCTCCTGAGTAGCTGGAATTACATGCACCTGCCACCAGACCCAGCTCATTTTTTATTTTTAGTAGAGATAGGGTTTCACCATGTTGGCCAGGCTGGTCTCGAACTCCTGACCTCAGGTGATCCGCCCACCTCGGCCTCCCAAAGGGCTGGGATTACAGGTGTAAGCCACCACGCCCAGACTGATTTTGGATTTCTGGCCTCCAGAACGATGGGTGAACAAATTTCTATTGTTTTTTATTATTATTATTATTATTTTTCCAGTAGAGACAGGGTTTCACCATGTTGGCCAGACTGGTCTCGAACTCCTGACCTCAAATGATTCACCCGCCTCAGCCTCCCAAAGCGCTGGGATTACAGGTGTGAGCCACTGCGCCTGGCCACAAATTTCTAATTGTTTTAAGCCACCAAGTGTGTGATAATTTGTTACACCAGCCATAAGAAATCAACAAACCATCTTAATATCTCCTCCTCTTCTTTGCTTAGGCTATCCAGGGTTTGGAGTGGGCTTTATCTTTTTCTTACTTGCTGAGGTATGATATGCAAAATGGAGCAAAGAGTACAAAAACACATTTTTTCAGGCACTCTGCATATGGTAAGGGCTTCATACATAGAGACAGGAAACTTTATGTGAGCTATGTGACATCACAGACTGGTTTTAATCTACTACTATGTCTCAGGCACCTAGTACAGCACACAGAGTTGACTTTTAAAAATGACTGGCATGTGGCTGGGCGTGATGGTTCACGCCTGTAATCCCAGCACTTTGGGAGCCCGAGGCGGGTGGATCACAAGGTCAGGAGATCGAGACCATCCTGGCTAACACGGTGAAACCCCGTCTCTACTAGAAATACAAAAAAATTAGCCGGACGTGGTGGCAGGCGCCTGTAGTCCCAGCTATGCGGGAGGCTGAGGCAGGAGAATGGCGTGAACCCAGGAGGCAGAGCTGAGATCACGCCCACTGCACTCCAGCCTGGGTGAGAGAGAGCGAGACTCTGTCTCAAAAAAAAAAAAAAAAAAAAAAAAAAAAAAAAAAAAAGGCACGTGTACATATATATGAAGTAAAAAATGAAAGAATGAATAAACAAACTAATGAACATCAACAAAGTCATGATGAACAAATTCACAAGTTCTTGAACTACTGTTAACTTATATGAACACTACTACTCAGTGAAAAATCATGGTAAAGTTACAGATGCATTTCAATTCTCCACGGATGTAGAGCTGTTCAAGTTTGCTATCTGAATATTTCTGTAGCCTCTTTTATTACCTTAAGGGTTTTTTGTTTATTTTGTTTTTGTTTTTGTTTTTTGACATGGAGTCTCACTCTATCGCCCAGGCTGGAGTGCAGTGGGGCGATCTCAGCTCACTGCAACCTCCATCTCCTGGGTTCAAGTGATTCTCCTGCCTCAGCCTCCTGAGTAGCTGGGATTACAGGCGCATGCCACCACACCCAGCTAATTTTTGTATTTTTAGTAGAAACAGGGTTTCACCATGTTGGCCAGGATGGTCTCAATCTCTTGATCTTGCGATCTGCCTGCCTCCGTCTCCCAAAGTGCTGGGATTACAGGCATGAGCCACCGTGTCCGGCCAGCTTAAGGGTTTTTTTTTTGTTTGCTTGTTTTTGTTTTTGGTGAAGAAAACTAATCTGGGCAAATAGCTCATGATGAAATTTGACCAGAAAATTTCTGAAAGTGTCCAGTAGTGTTTTTGTTTCTGATCCCACTGAGCCACTCCCTCACAATCTTGGTGGCTGCATGCCTTCCTCCAAGGTGTGAGAGCATCACCTGGCACTTCTGGGAGGCTTCACACAGGACTCCTAGAGGCATACATCCAGGTGCTTCCTAAGCTGCCACTGTCCACTGGACCCTCTCCCCAGAAGCTAAACAACTAGCCAAACTAAGAACTAAAATTGATATTTTCAAAATATCAGTAGAGATAAGAGAGAAAAAACAATCATAAACTTCTTTAGTGGTTAATTTTTTAAAAAGAAAAAGATTCTTTACTTTTCAACAGCTCTGAGGGACAATGCTCTCCCCAGATCTCCATCACTGAAAGTCTATTCAATCTCCAGTACAGATAACTTCAAGTGTCCGAACATCCACATCCCAACTGACTGACATTTCTTCCTTTTCATAGCACTCAAGCCTCTCACAGCCCTCCTCTGGTTCCACCTTGAATATATCTGCTGTCTTGCGCTCATTAACTATTGTTAGACTCTGGCTGCCACTCATCTCATTGTACTCACCTGTCCGTCCCCTGAAGTACCTCATATGATACTTTATAATGGAAGGCAACCCAAAACTACTTTATTCACCGGAACATATATTTCTGCATAGAACTTTCCGAAAACACAAAACTGAACAAAATCTTTTCTTTCTTAAGTTCATGGGGTAAAATCAAAAATATTTTTATGCCTTTTACCCCTAAAGTGCTAAAATCTCACTTGGAAAACACACCATCTACCCCAGAACACAGTATGCCTAAACTATTTTGGAAACATCTCACATCTGCCTTCTTGAATTCTTCCTGTCGCATCATGGAACTCTCTACTGAGAAGACATAACAGGAAGGCTAGTGAGTCATTCAAGGTCCTTAAAAGATTAAAATTAATTCAGCACGGCAAACCAGCTGAAGACTGGGCTTAGGAATTTTTTTTTTTTTAGATAGAGTCTCGCTCTCTTGTCCAGGCTGCAGTGCAACGGTGTGATCTTGGCTCACTGCAACCTCCACCTCCTGGGTTCAAGCGATTCTCTTGCCTCAGCTTCCCAAGTAGTGGGGATTACAGGTACGTGTCGCCACAGCCGGCTAAATGTTCTGTATTTTTAGTAGAAAAAGGGTTTTGCCATGTTCAGGGTGGTCTCAAACTCCTGACCTCAAGTGATCCAACCTCCTCAGCCTCCCAAAGTGCTGGGATTACAGGTGTGAGCCACTGCACCCAGCCATAGGCCTAGGATTTGTAAGAAAAAAGGGGGGAAAATATTTATAGTTAAAATTACCAAAAGCCATCTGAGATAAAATGAACAGTTAGAAGAGGTTTCTAAAAGTGTGAAAAATACAGACTTATCCAAAGCTTTAACACTCTTCAGCTAGCTAAAGCCAGAAATAAGAGGTGCTGCCAGTTCTGTTGACATAATTAGGTTTGTGGCTCTCACAGTCATCAACTATGCAAAAGAGTTCCACTTTGCCTCAAAACTGGAAACCAATCAATTGAAGTCATCAAAGGATTCAAACTCTAAAGCAACACTGCTATGGTCTAAATGTGTCCCCCATATTTCATGTAATGTTGGAAACTTAATCCCCAAATTCATATGATGATTGGAAGTGGGACCTTTGGGAGGTAACTGGGATTAGGTAAGGTCATCAGGGCAGGGCTCCCACGGTAACAGGTATCTTTACGAGAAGAGGAAGAGAGACCTAAGCTGACATGTATTCTCTTTCTCTCTGGCCATGTGATATCCTCGCCATGTCATTCTGCAGCAAACACACTCACCAGATGCTGGTGTCATGCTCTTAGACTTCCCCGCCTCCAGAACTGTGACCTAAATATATTTCTCTTCATTATAAATTACCCAGTCTCAGGTATTTCATTATAACAACAGAAAACAATCTATGACAACCATGGATCAATCTCAATTTAAGGCAAAGTGTGAAGTCAACTGAAACCAAAATGGCCCTTTTCCTTGGCACTGACCCTTCTAACATATAGACTTACAGACTCGAATAAAACAATATTTGTGGTAGACTGAATTACTGGCCCCAATTCTTCATCCTTCCCAGGAGCTTAGAACATAAATAAGAATCACCCTATCCAAGTCTTCTAAACAATTATTTTATACAAATTGTTCTTACTTTTTCTATTTCTACAGGTATACTGATGTAGCAAACATCAGACAGCATGCATTAATGATCACAAATCCATCCATCCAACCAGCAAATGAGTAAGTTTATGGAGACTTTTACTATGTGCCACATACCGTGTGAAGAAGTTCACATATACACATAATGAAGACCTGGACGCTGCTTTCAAGGAGGTCTAAGTCTAAATGGAAACTTATGAGTGATGTAGAAAGCCACTAAGACAAACATGATGGCAGAAACTTAGAAACATTTCTTTGAGAATACAGAGAAAGGACTTTATACAGTTCAGAGGGTCTAGAAAGATTTCACAGTGGAGGTGGCATTTGATCTAAACCTCAATTGCATAGAGGAATGGAAAGATCCCCTAAAATAAAATTTTCTACTTTCTGGATTCTCAAGATACTACTATATGCCTCCAGTTGAACCAGACTAAATCTGATATATTTAGCCTCTGTGGTAAAACACCAGATGCTGTGTCGGAAGACCGAGGGTCAAGTCTCAGCATGGCCACCTGACAGTGAGAAAGTACCACCAACAGGATCTGGCACATGGTAAACCCACAGAATCTCTGTGTGCCTTCCCCAGTAACTCGGGTTATTCAGCTTCACCAACAGATCATTATAAAATACGTAGCCAACGCCAAAACCAGGCATTGACTAAGACATAACATCGAGTATCTTACTCAACACATCAAGTTCATTTTGTGATATGTACATGGCTCCCATTTTCATTCAATTAGTCATTATTTATTTATTAAGCCCACTTGCCATATTCTAGGCATTGAAAATACTAAGATGACGATGAACCAACCCTTGCTCTTAAGGTCCAGAGAGTCTTAACTCAGAGTCCAAAATATAGGTTATTCATAATTAAGAGAAAAGCAAACTTTTATATCCCACCACTGTACCGATACTGATGATCTCTAATATAATAATCACCAATATTCATTAAGCGCTTGCTATATGCCAGATACTGCTCTAAAAGCTCTTTGAAGATGCTTTTTTTTTGAGAGAAAGTCTTGCTCTGTGGCCCAGGCTGAAGTGCAGTGGCATGATCTCGGCTCACTGCAAGCTCTGCCTCGCAGGTTCACACCATTCTCCTGCCTCTCCTAGAGGTGCCTGTCACCACGCCCAGCTAATTTCTTGTATTTTTAGTAGAGATGCGGTTTCACCATGTTAGCCAGGATGGTCTCGATCTCCTGACCCTGTGATCTGCCCACCTCAGCCTCCCAAAGTGCTGGGATTACAGGCGTGAGGCACTGCGCCCAGCCTAAGATGCTCTCACTTAATCTTCACAGCAGGTCTATGCCAAAACACTCTTATTATCCCCGTTTTATAGACGAGAGGCTATGAGAACTGCCTAGATGTAGTAGAGCAGGGATTTGAACTCATGAAGCTCACTCTAAAGCCTATGCTCTTAATGACAAGTTAATGGATCATGAGGCCCATTGCCACATCATCTGGACTTGGTTTTCTCTGCGTATAATTCTGCTTTTGTACACTTTAGCAATGAATCTAATTTGAAACAGTTACTACACAAGATCCATCTAGTTTCATATACTGTGTCTTCAATTTTGTTAAACCCCAAACTAAACATAAAATTACATGTTGGTACCACCGAAACCTGTAGCCAGGAAGGTTCAAAATGATGCATCTTTTCAACGTTTTCATAAAGCAAACATGAAACACCAAGTGATTAACAGAGAGACTGTATACAGTATGAACAACCGGTATTTATTTATCTGAGCCATCATGCTTACCTGGGGCCACTGAGGGAACTGTATCTCTGAAAAAAACTCTAACTAGATTCCAAGTTCTCACTTTGCAGTAGCAAGATACAACCCTTTCTTTTAGTATCAGGGCCAAGGCACTCTTTAACTTTTCTTAACTCCTACGAAAATAGTCATTTCACAGATGCTTTTCCTTTTTCAAACAGCCTCTTGTTTTCTTAAAGGACAGACTACAGGGGAGGAAAAGGGCAGCCACATATTGTATACATGACTGATTGTACAAAAAGAAGTTACTAAACAGCTGGAGGGGGCGATTCAGTAGTAAAGGAAAATAGAAAGTAGTCAGTCTCTGGGTTAGCCATTGGATTTTATTGTATAAATAGCATTCTAACTTGGAAAGGATGCCCCCGAGGAAGAAATGAGTCTATTTTTCTAGGCTCCCCAAAGTGCAGTCTATGATCCAAAGATAACTGCATCATGATTTAGTCATAAAACACACACCACTGTGATGAGTATGTACTTAACACACAGCAAGTCAGCAGGCAAATACACACTTTATATATGTACTATGGCATGCCATACTAAGACGTCACAAAATATTTGCTCTCGTTTTCTCTTTTCTTTCAACTGTTAGTATTTGTGTTTACTTTATACATATACACATATATATACTATATAAAACATACATAATAAACACTAACTTTATTATTACAAGTGAAACAAAAACTGCTTATTTTATTTCATTCACTAATCTACATGTTACCTGAAACCTGAAGTGTGATTATAAGCAAAGAGATTTCATTTCATGGGGATCCGCAGCAGACTCTGAGGCAATTCCAAAACAGGACTCCCAAAATGATGATGATTAATATTGAGACATTGCAACATGCTGAAGTAGATGCAGAGATTCCAAAGTGAACATTTGCAAGGCTGGCACAAGTTTGGCTTCTAGTATATATTTTAAAAACACAATCTCATTGCTTTTCATTCACAGCTAATACATTCTTTTGAGCATATTTGATTTGAAACATCTATCCTTAGCAACTTATCAAGGGCCACCATCATCATCCTGTCAAAACCAACTTTCGAGAGAAAACTGAGCGTATCTTCTTAACATGTCAAAAAATGCTAATCCAGTTCACATCACAGACCAAGCACTGTTAAGATGTTCTGTGGAAACCCAACAGCAAGTAATGTCAGGACACTGAGCAAATGAGTGGTAAGTGTCACATCAGAGGGACCCCTGAAAGCCTTCCTGGAAAGAGGGAGTTACAGGAGCATTTCAAGAGTCCCAGTAGGTAGAGTGGAGTGCATACTTCAACTGTACCCTCTCCACAGGCCCTTACCCACACCAGCACTCGGTAAGCCAAGGGGCTACGGACAGAAAAATACCTAAATACTCATCAGCAGGGAACTTGCTAAATAAATCGTGGAACTTGTATATACTGGAATAGCATACATAATACTTAAAAAGACTTAAGTAGAAAAATGGATTGATCTACAAAATATGTTCTTACATGAAAAAAAGCAAAGCATTCATAAAACAATCTAATTAGGATAACTTTTTCCTGGTTTTAACTATTGTGGCAAATTTTAAACATACAAAATTAGAGAATAGAATAATGAACCCGCACGTACCCATAATGCAGCTTTAACAATCAGCAGCTTATGGGCAATTTTGTTTCTTTTTTTATCCTTCTAATCCCAATTATTTTGGAGGAAAATCCCATATACAATATTGTTTCTATCAGTATGGGTTATACTGTATTATATATGTTATACTATGACATAGATTAGTATTTTATATTAGTATATTATCTCTAAAACATAGAGATTCTAAAAACATCATCACAAAATTTGTGTAAATTTTAAAATTTATTTTTTTTTTTAATTTAATTTTTATTTATTTTATTTTTTTTTAAGTTTTTTTTTTGAGACAGAGTCTTGCTCTGTTACCCAGGCTGGAGTGCAGTGGTGCATCTCCGTTCACTGCAACCTCCACCTCCCGGGTTCAAGCAATTCTCCTGCCTCAGCCTCCTGAGACTATAGGCATGCACCACCACATCCACTTAATTTTTGTATTTTTAGTAGAGACAGGGTTTCACCATATTGGTCAGTGTGGTCTTGAACTCCTGACCTGGTGATCCACTGCACCTGGCCTAATTTTTATCTTTTTGAGATGGAGTCTCGCCTGTCACCCAGGCTAGAGTACAGTGGCGGGATCTTGGCTCACTTCAACTTCCGCCTCCTGGGTTCAAGCAATTCTTGTGCCTCAGCCTCCAGAGTAGCTGGGACTACAGGCACCCGCCACCATGCCTGGCTAATTTTTTATGTCTTAGTAGAGAAGGGGTTTTGCCATGTTGCCCAGGCTGGTCTCAAAATCCTGACCTCAGGTAATCCACCCACCCTGGCCTCCCAGAGTGCAGGGATTACAGGCGCGAGCCACCACACCGGCCTTAAAATTTATTATTAATATGTGGATATATGACTCAAATATTTTCTGAGAGGAAATAAAAACATAAGCTAATGGTCATCATTGGGGAAGGGGGCTAGGATGAAGGGCAGAGACAGCTTAATTATTCACTTAAAAACATATTTATGTTTTTTGAGACATAGTCTCCTCTATCACCCAGGCTAGAGTGCAATGGCATAATCATGGTTCACTGCAGCCTCAAACTCCTGGTGTCAAGTGATCCTCCTGCCTCAGTCTCCTAAGTAGTTGGAACTATAGGCACATGCCACCGTCCACCATGCTCAACTACTTTTTTTGGAGGGTGAGAGATGGGGTCTTGCTGGTCTTGAACTTGTGGGCTCAAGTGATCCTCCTGCCTCAGCCTCCCAAAGTGCTGGGATTACAAGCATGAGCCACCGTGCCTGAACAAAACTTTAGGTTAGTTTAAAATCTAACTAAAACAGAACCGGCTATGCCAGGAAGAGCAGCAGAAAGGGTGCCATGACCAGAGGGAGACAGCAAGGTGTCAGTAAACGATGAACACAGGAGGTAGAGCTTGGCTGGAATATGTGCAGTAAGTCTTTCATATATTAATAGATTCAAACTCTAGCAGGTGACAACGTCCATCAGCTGCTGAATACGAATTCTCTAAATGGGTAAAAAGTGTAGAGAGCTGTGAACTCAGGGACATTACTGAACATAATTATGATTCCAATAATGTGCAGGGCCAGACAGTTATGAGATGAAACGGCCTCATCTCAACCTCCCTACTGCCACATCCCACAGCAGTATGCATCACTGAAAGTACTGGGATTTTAAAGGGCACTTCAAAAACGCTACTTTTTTTCTTCTTAAACAAGTTAATGTCTTAACTCCTCTTTTCCTTATCTTTAGTCCTTGTAATTTATCTTCCTTATAGGTTGTAAAAATGTGATTTCCTTCCGTGGTGGTTCTATCTGTTTTCTCTGTTATATCTATATTAATACAGCCCTGGGACCCACTAGGGGAACTGCTGGACTACTTTTTAAAAAACTAGCCTTTCTGAGTGCTTG
Organism: Colobus angolensis palliatus; assembly: GCF_000951035.1. Lineage (NCBI taxonomy): Eukaryota > Metazoa > Chordata > Mammalia > Primates > Cercopithecidae > Colobus > Colobus angolensis. Next base: position 2,102,076 of record NW_012116154.1, on the reverse strand, counting down.
TTTACGCCGAATTCAGATACAATAAAGTTCTCCAAATTTTTCAATTTTATGATCAGTATAGTGGGAGCTATGAGAAAATGATATTTAAAGTAGCTGACTCTTAGGATCCTGTTCATTTCTGTCACCATTTTAACACCTCCAACAAATCCAAAATATTACAAATATATACAAAAGTCCAGAAAGACTGGTATCAATTAGACTAGTTAAAAGCCTAAACTTCTGAATGTATTTTTCAAGAAATACCATTTTCCCACTTTTAAATATTACTTAAGGCTAGTAAAATCCTCCTCAGTAAATGTCAAAAAGAGAAATGCCTTTAATGAACAGACGGCCAATGTTTTAACTTTTTATGAGCTTCACCATAAGTAAGTTCTTTTGAAGACTTTAAAATAGTTCTCTTAATTGGGTTATATCCTTCCCCCCACAACTTTGTTTATTATTTTGCCTACCAAAACCCAGCATTTCTAGATAGCATAGAGAAATGGTCTACCTATGCACTGGAAGTGTAATTTCTAAATAGATGTTATTTTACTGTACTTAACACCAAGGACCTGTCTATTTTACAAAAATGCTTCCCAGAACAAACAGCTTTATGTACGATCCAAAATGAAACTAACCTAAGATATGGTTAGGAAATGCAATAATATTTTGCAAATAAATTGCCCAATTTTACTGCAAGAGGCTCACGTTTCTCTCTGCATATAAATGGACATTTTTGGTCAGTCTAGAGATTTACTCCACCAATAGCTGAAAAGACCAAAAGAAAGTGCCAGCTGAGGCTATGCCTTCCCCAGGGGGTACCTGTTTCATCCGGGGAGCTGGGTGAGGCACTGTCTTGGGACAGCGTTGTCCAGCTGGACTCCTCATCGCTTGGTGCCAGGTTCTGGATCCGGTGCAGTGCACAGTCGGTTTTGGCCCCTGTTTTCGGATGATCCTTCTTGGTCTCTGGGCTGGATGACACTGTAGCTACTTGGCCGTCTTCAGGGCTGGACTGGGGTTTGTTTGGTTTCTGCAGCAGCAAATCACCATTCCCAATGATGGTGGAGGCCTGGCCCTGGCCTGGATGGGATTTCTCTTCCGCAATCCCATGGCGGTTGCCTCGGTTCTGCTCTAGTTCTCTGGCTGAGGTTTCCAGATCTGCATAGTAATTTAGGAAGCTCTTAGTTCTCCTGGGCTGGGAGGGTAAAATCTCACAGCCGGAGGAATCCTGTGGGTGGGGCTCTTTACCCTCTAACTTCTCAGAAGTTATGTTGATGACTGCAGTGGGGCTCAGGTTTTTGTTGGGGTCCTGCTGCCCTTGTTCTGCAGCCTTCCGGAGCTGGTTCTCCCCATTTTTCACCAGCTTGATGTTGGCAGAGCCATTTCCCAGCAGGGGCTGTGCAGCTGGATCTGAGAGGCCCATGGCCGCCTGGATGTTAGTTAGTGCATATTTTTTCCTGCATTTGGGAGGTGTGCTGTTCTTGGTTTCTGTGTGTTTTATTTCAGCGTTCAACAGTTCATTGTGGGAGGAACGGAGGTTAAGGGTGTTTGGTGGTGTGGCTGGGCTGTTCCGATTTGTGACGTCTGTAGTTCCGCTGCTGGCCATAAACACTGCCAAGGTGTCCACACCTGAGTCAGCTGGAAAAAAAAAAGGTCATTAGACACTTGCCGTGATTAAACTACTTAGTATATACTGTGCAAGTAAATATTTTTATACAGAAAACTAAAAGAAGAAATGCTTCCACTGCACATACATTCCCATAGAATGGACCCATTTTCCTCTTTATTTCACCATTTGTTCCTATATTAAATAGGAGCAAACAAAGGGCTTAACGTGGATAACCAAAAGCCAATTTATAGAAAAGCTAAGAAGTCTGAGGACCTAAATTTTACTTAATATAAAAAAAAATTTCTCTTTGAATTCAAATAAAAGCATTTTCTTCTGGTGGCTGCTCTTCATTTTTTACAAGCTTGAAAAATCATCCCCTTTCCAAATATTCCCACTACATTTTTATTCTTTGGTTCCTTCAGGCAACAACAACACAAAATTGCTCAAGATTCCTCTGGGGCTTCAGCATTCTTAGTCAACCTGAAAGGTCATTGTTCAATGATGCTCCATACCTCCAAGGTAATTGTTCTCAACCATGTTTAGAAACTGTGTTCTGAATGCCTGGAAAACCAAACCTCCATTAGAGTTTGCTAATGTCTTGGTGAACATTTTTGACCTGGGCTTACTGTTTGTACTAAACAGAAATTTTGAAGAAATGGCTTAATTTCTGAAGAACCCGCACAAAACTATTACTGTAGCATTGAAACCTTGGTTACAGACAACATGTTAGAGCTCCCAGAGGAGTCTGAATATATTCCACTGAATTAAAATACAGACTCAGCTGTTTGCAGTCATCACATGCCTCTGCAGAACTCCTAGGAAACTATCAGACAATTGCATTTATCACAAATATTGTTTGCGCTGTTAGTGATTTATTCTATATGTCTCTTGCTAGGAAGAAAGAAAGGTTTCTTAGACTAGAAGGGAATAAAATTCATCAGCAAGAATTCCTAAGGTTTCAGATTTCTCAGTCTATGAGGAATGACTTCTTTCTTATCTGATCCTTTTGCCCTCCACAGAGACTTTGATTATCTCTGCCTCAGCAGCAGATCAACCAAAACACAGCTCCTAAAATTCCTGAAATTGTATTCTGACAATTCCCTCTTCCTTCCCCAGGCAAAACAGGGATCTTCACAGGAGAGGAGGGCAAGAATTTCCCTGTTTGGGAGCTTAGACGTATCTCTCCATCATCAAATACTTAGGTTGGGCAATTTTACTAAGTTACTCATTCTAGAGTCCCTATGCTTCCAGGAAGCAAGGCAACATCCATTCTCCATTCCAGACCATGGCCATTTTTATACTGAATGACCATGTGGCCCATAAGAGAGTCAAGGGCTGTAATCCCAAGGGTTAGGATCTTGGGCCCCATTCTTTAACGTTACTATTTATAAGGCTTCCTTCTTACCCAGCACCCCACCTTAGTTCTTAGGCCTCATTTTACAGAAACAGAGAATGTAGTGTGGTTTTTCCTTTTGCCAAATTTCCTTTTCTTCTACCCAATCCACTGGAAGGTTTCTGTCTTTTAAACAGTACTCTTGACAATTAAATTTTTTAAAAATTGTTTCTTTATTACTGTTTGACTACAAGTATTATACCATTTTATGGGAAACATTATGTTTCAATTTATAATTTAACTTCACTCAAGAGTAGCATTTCATATGAGAAGGGCCTACCTGAAACCTACATTAAGTTTTCCCTGAGACACACATCCAGAGCATAGATACATGAGAGAAAGTTATTTTTAGACTCTTAGGTATTTAGAGTGACATTACGAGAAAGTGCAAATCTGTTGGTTTCCTAAAAGGGATGGCAAAAAATTTCTGTGAGGCTGCTTTATGATGCTAGGTACTATGATACATTCTAGCAATGTTATTAGGGAGATATTTTTATTTACTTTGTTTATAACCATACATATTTTCTGAAAGAATACCATCAGAATTTCTAGGTGATTTTTAATATTTAAGTAGCTTTTATATCCTGGATATACAGATTAAGACTTCTAGCCACAGCCAGGTGTTGTGGATCATGACTGTAATGCCAGTACTTTGAGAGGCTGAGGTGAGCAGATCACCTGAGGTCGGGAGTTCGAGACCAGCCTGACCAACACGCAGAAACTCTGTCTCTACTAAAAATACAAAATAAGACGGGCAGATTGCGCATGCCTGTAATCCCAGCTACTCAGGAGGCTGAGGCAGGAGAATCGCTTGAACTTGGGAGGTAGAGGTTGCAGTGAGATTGTGCCATTGTACTCCAGCCTGGGCAACAAGAGCAAAACTCCGTCTCAAAAAACAAAAAAAGAAAAAAAAAGACTTCTAGCCACATTTTCACAGTCTTTGGTATCCCATTACCCTCTCAGGGGCCATGTAACTCTTTTGCTAGAAATAATGGAAGGCAGGCAGGAGTGGGAAGAGGCTGAATGGAAAAGGACCATCCAATACAAACTGGATGAACAAATGCAGCTCTGTATATGCCATATTTATTGGTTTGTTTATTTACTTATTTATTACTTTTGAGGCAGGGTTGGTTATTTATTTATCATTACTTTTGAGACAGGGTCTTGCTCTGTCACCCAGGCTGGAATACAAGTGGCAGGAACATGCCTCACTGCAGCCTCAACCTCCTACGCTCAAGGGATCCTCCTACCTCAGCCTCCTAAGTAGCTGAGACCACAGGCGTACACACCATACCTGGTTAATTTTTTGACTTTTTGTAGAGACAGGGTCTCACTTTGTTGCCCATGCTGGTCTCAAATTCCTGGGTTCAAGTAATCCTCCCACCTCAGCCTCCCAAAGTACTGGGGTTACAGGCGTGAACCACCAGGCCCAGCCTGTATATGCTGTTTTCATATATTAAAACCTGAACACAGTTTGAGTAATATCTTAGATATTAAATAATGGTATCATGTGGAGGCAAAAGTAAAAGTTCAATCCTACAGCTAAGGCAGCCAAGCTAATCCCATGAACTATAGAGTTCCTCCAGGAGTTACATATCAGCTGGGAAGTCCTTGGGCTCAAAAGGGTCATGAAGTAGCTAGAGGTTAGCAAAATCCTAGAAAGATCAAGGCTGCAAGAAAGCAGCCCCAAGTGAGAGGCAGTGCTGTAAGGGTTAAGAGCACAGATCTCATGGTCAAAGAGAGAAAGGCTCAAGACCTATCCGAGCTACTTACTAGTTAAAAATGGGGACAATAATAGTACCTGGTTTACATGACAAGTAAAATGAGCAATGCCTACAGAGAATTTATAACAATGAATGTGAGCTCCAGTCATCACTTTGTACCCAAGTAATATAGCGCAGGGCAGCCTGCCAGGGACCCCAGATTACCCCCTACTCTTATTGGTCTGAGTGATTAAAACGGTCTTGTTGCAGAGACACACAGGGAGGAAAGGGACTAAGAAGGAACAAAGAAGTTGGGTCTATGAGGATTTAATTATGAAAAAAAAAAATACATTCCTCAGGTTTAAGAGGATAGAGGTTTGTGTTTCTCTTTAAATAAAAGAAAATCTTATAATGTTTCTTTAAACCTTCTAATATTTAACTGTTTGCTTTGGAATCAAAAGGCCTAAGAAATAAGACCAAACTCTTTAACACAACCGACAAGTTACCTAAACTCCCAATTTCTTTGCTGTAAAATGAAATTATAATAGTATCTACACCTCATTGAGTTTTGCTAGGGACTAAAACAGATGACTGTCAAACCTTTGACATAATGGCTGGCATACTGTAAGAGCTCAATACATGTTAGGGATTATTATGATCTTACAGCTCCCTCCTTCCTTGCACACTTTTATTTCTGACCACCATACCTCTAGCCACCACTGACTGAGCACTTTCTTCTTGCTGGGTACTGTGCTAGGAATTGGAAAACCAAGGAACATAAAGTCCCCACCTCTAAGTGTTTTCAGACTTGTAGAAGAAAAATACACAATAAAGTCACAGAAATCACCCAGTGTGGCGGGTGGCAGGTGCAGGGGAATAAATGGGCTACTCACCTAGGGTTGGAGAGGATCTTCAGGGAAGGGAGGATTATTATCAAGGGAGCCTGAACAAATCAAGACGTGAAAGGAGACGCGTTATGATGGAGGGGAAGGGCAAAGGCAGGGATTCTTCTGAAGCATGCTCTAACACTTTGGACCTGACCCTGAGGCAACAGCAGGAAGAACGAATGGAAGGTTGATGTGTACATTCTGAGTGTGTGTGTGGTATATCTGTGTATATGTTGGGCCTTTTTCCTCTAGCATATTCTTCAAGAAGGCAATGACTATGATGAAAAGACATTAAAGAAGTGATGTAAACCAGGCAATTAAAACATCAGTGGTCATCAGAGAAACAGTGGAAAGAGGTACACAGACAGTGTCTCCTGAATCAGCCAAAGAGGTAGGCTGGCCCCATTTTTAGGCTCATTCTTTGGCCTTGGACTCTGTCATTTACCAAAGGGAAGCAGGAGCAGTTGGGAGGCTCTTTGTAATAGTCCAGTCAAGAAAGTGGGAGAGGACAAGGTAGTCACAAGAGACTTAGGTATGGGGGTGAAAGTCTTACTCTCCACTACTGCAGTTCCAGCTCTGGTCATCCCTTGACCCGGGTAGAAAGATAAGGTTCCCATTAGCCACTTGGATTCAGAGGTGAGGATTGAAGAGTCTGGTGAATTGAGTAATTAGAAAGACACTGGTGACTTCTATCATATCAGCTTCAGGAGAATGGCAGAGGTGGGCAGAGAGTGAGCTTTATTCAAGGAGCTTCACTAAGAACAAAGTTCGGGGACACAGGACAGTAGCTGGAGGATGACCCAGGGTTATGGGGAGGACTTTTTACTTTTGAAGATGAGATTCTTAGTTATGGTTTATTGTTTAAAGGCTCTAAAAGCAGAAGGCAACAAAGAGAGGAAAAGTGGAAACATGAAAGAGGAACAGAACAGTAAGGTAGAAACCAGGTGATGAGCGAAGAGAAGGGACAAGAGCGGACTGGAAACAGTCAGCCCTGCCCAAGATAAGGGACACTTCACGCTAGGAGGGAGGAGAGGCAGTAAGGACAAGGACACGTATGTCACTACAGTGACACAAAACTGAGCAAAAGCGAAACTGACAGACTTAATTTTATCTATGAAGAGAAAGTTTTCCCAGAGAGGAAACAGTCTAGGGGTATGGTGTAGCAGGGAACTTAAAAGGACCCCTGGACCAACCCGCTGGCCCTTTCAGTGGCCTAAAGAGTTCCCCTCTGGAGAACACCATAACTGCAGGGCCCCTTCTTTGCCCCCATCCAGCAGGAAGTAGCTAGAGCCGTCATTGCCCAATTCCCAACAGCAGTTGGGGTGTCCTGTTTAGAGGGGCGCTTGAGAGGTAAAGCCAGCTGGACTTCCTGGGTCGAGTGGGGACTTGGAGAACGTTTCTGTCTAGCTAGAGGATTGTAAATGCACCAATCAGTGCTCTGTGTCTAGCTAAAGGATTGTAAATGCACCAATCAGCACTCTGTAAAAACGCATCAATCAGCACTCTGTGTCTAGCTACAGGATTGTAAATGAAACAATCAGCACTCTGTAAAATGAACTATTCAGTGCTCTATAAAATGGACCAATCAGCAGGACGTGGGCGGGGCCAAATAAGGGAATAAAAGCTGGCCACCTGAGCCAGCAGTGGCAACCCACTCAGGTCCCCTTCCACGCTGTGGAAGTTTTGTTCTTTTGCTCTTCACAATAAATATTGCTGCTGCTCACTCTTTGGGTCTGCTCTACCTTTATGAGTCTGCAGCTTGATTCCTGAAGTCAGTGAGACCACAAATCCACTGGGAGGAACAAACAACTCAGGATGCACCACCTTTAAGAGCTGTAACACTTACTGTGAAGGTCTGCGGCTTCACTCCTGAAGTCAGCGAGACCATGAACCCACCAGAAGGAAGAAACTCCAGACACATCTGAACATCTGAAGGAACAAACTCTGGACACACCATCTTTAAGAGCTATAACACTCACCACGAGGGTCCGCAGCTCCATTCTTGAAGTCAGTGAGACCAAGAACCCACCGGAAGGAATAAATTCCAGACACAGAGGAACAGATGTGAAGGGAATGAGGAAATGTTCTCAACCCTGGCCACATGTAAAAGCCACCTGGGGGGCTTTTAAACAGTATAGATGCCTAGGCCCCACCTACAAAGATACTTCCAAGATTCTGATTCAGTTACTCTGGGATTGGGCGCAGTTAGGGCATTAAAATGTTCTTGGGGTGATTCTCATCTATGGCCAAGATGGAAAACCATTGGAATAGGAAGTGTGAGATCTGGGAAGAATAAAATGATGTACACGGAGTTAATTATTTCAGAGGCACATGGAATGCTCTCATCGCATACATCATCTTCCTTGTCCTTCCACACATTCTCAGCATCCTTCCCTCCCTCCAGCAAATTCCTACTCATCTTTGAAGATTCAGAAAAGATGTCACCTCTTTATGAAGGCTTCTCTTGTCCCTCTGGAATCTCCTTCTCCCAATTCTCACACCTTCATAAATGTATCTCTATTACAGCATCACTCATGCTGTTTTACTATTAACCTGTTTGAGTTTCCCACTAGACTGTGACCTCCACCAACCAGCACAGAAGCCTAGCCCACAGTAAGCAGTCATAAACGTTTGAAGAATAAATCCTCGAGTAAAATGGGAAAGGCAAGTATTTCATTAACATCTCAAGAAATGTTGAAATAAAATGTCTACGCAGAATTTCTGAGAGTTTCTTATTAAACACTGAAAGGAAACCACTGTTATTAATAGTTAAGTCAACAGGAAATTCATCTTTCCTTTCCTTGAAAAAGGGACTGATATCAGACAGGGAAAGGGCGATCAATGGTTAGTTAGTTATCTCAGCTTTTATCCCACATAGCATCTGAGCAAGAGTTAAAATAAAATCCTTTAATATAATGTACAGACCAATTTATCTTGCTCCTCAGTCTTGGCTCAAATAAATTCTTACTCAACTCTACCATGACTTCCAAAAGAACAAGGACTATTTAGAGTCAAAGGCATATGTTTTGTAACCTAGAGCAGAATGGGGTACTTCCTTGTCAAACATGACTGTTCATCATTTGCAATCCTATCAGCTCAAAGTTCTCCATTTTTTGATCTGAAAAGCATCGGGCATATTGTTAAATATGGGGGCATGAGTTAGCAGTTCTTGCATACTTCCTCAGTAGAGAAGAAGTTGCAGACTTCTATGATTAGATCCTATGTCTATGTCTTCTTCTAAATTGCAAATGCCTTGAGGAAAGTGACTATCCCATTCATTTTTTAAAATAACAGCTTTATTGAGATATAATTTATATACCATATCTAGAAAACCCCACAGATTCAGCCCAAAAGCTCCTTCAGCTCATAAACAACTTAAGCAAAGTTTCAGGATACAAAATCAATGTACAAAAATCACTAGCATCCTTATCCACTAACAGCAGCCAAGCAGAGAGCCGAATCAGAAAGGCAATCCCATTCACAATTGCCACAAAAAGAATAAAACACCTAGGAATACAGCTAACCAGGGAGGTGAAAGATCTCTACAATGAGAATTACAAAACACAGCTCAAAGAAATCAAAGACACAAACAAATGGAAAAACATCCCATGCTCATGGGTAGGAAGAATTAGTATCATTAAAATGGCTACTCTGCCCAAAGCAATTTATAGATTCAATACTATTCCTATCAAACTATCAACATTCTTCACAGAACTAAAGAAAATTATTTCAAAATTCATATGGAACCAAGAAAAAGAGTCAGATTAACCAAGGCAATCCCAAGCAAAAAGAACAAAGCTGGAAGCGTCATGTTACCCAACTTCAAATGATACTACAGGGCTTCAGTACTCAAATCAGCATGGTACTGGTACAAAAACAGGCATATAGACCGATGGGACAGAATAGAGAGCCCGGAAATAAAGCCATACATCTATGACCATCTGATCTTCAACAAAGCTGACAAAAAACAGCAATGGGGAAAAGACTCCCTATTCAATAAATGGTACTGAAATAACTGGCTAGCCATATGCAAAAGATTGAAGCTGGACCCTTTCCTTATTGTGTATATAAAAATCAACTCAAGATGAATTAAAGACTTAAATGTAAAACCCCAAACTATAAAAAGCCTGGACGATAGCCTAAGCAATACCATCCTGTACAAAGGAATGGGTCAAGATTTCATGACAAAGACACCAAAAGCAATCACAACAAAAGCAAAAATTGACAAGTAGGATCTAATTAAACTCATGAGCTTCTGCATAGCAAAAGAAACTATCAACAGAGTAAACAGACAACCTACAGAATCAGAGAAAAAAAATCTTCAAACTATGCATCTGACAAAGGTCTAATATCCAGCACCTACTGAGAGAGGAAATTAAAGAAAGAAAGAAAAATAAAATTAAAAAGAGAAAAACAAGCTTTCTATATTAGGGTGACTCATCCCAAAGGCAGAAACAGGCAAAGCCTGGACCAGGTGAAGTCTCAATATTATCTAAGAAGCCAGAGCTCAAAGGAATGTGCTCTGGAGACTCTCCTAGCACTCCCTCAACATAGGGAGAAGAAATCAAATTTTCCATTCCCCTATGAGTAAACTTATAAGTTTATAGATTCCTGTTTTCTGGTAACTTTGAGTATTCTATTGAGTATTCTAAGCAGCACAGTGAAGATTATAAGACATACCTGAGCAGGCCTGGGCTGCAGCCATCTAGGCGCCATAGTGAAGGTTAAAAGATAAGCCTGTGCAAGGCACTAGAGCAAGCCTCGATAACAGCCATCTGGACCACACAGGAAGAGTCACATGTAATCCTGAGTTATGAACCTGTCACAATTTAATTAATTGCCTTTGTTCCGCCTCTGTATCCTTGCTGTCACGCCACTATGATTTGCACCACTGTAAACTTGTTTCAGGTTAGCCCACCCCCTTTTAGAAGTGTGTCTAAAATTCTAGTGCTGCCTTTGTTCCAGGCCCAGTTTTTGGATGTTAATCCGTTAGGTCTGAGTGCGCTCAATAAAAATCCTCCTGTTTCACCATGGTCTCTCTGGTCCTCCTTCATTCCCACAACACTATAAGGAACTTAATTAAACAAATTTACAAGAGAAAAACAAACAAGCCCATTAAAAAGCGAGCAAAGGACATAAACAGACACTTCTGAAAAGAAGACATACATTTGGCCAACAAGCATATGAAAAAAAGCTCAATATCACTGATCATTAAAGAAATGTAAATCAAATCAGAATGGCTATTACTAAAAAGTCAAAAAATCATAGATGCTGGCAAGGTTGCGGAGAAAAGGGAACACTTATACACTGTTAGTGGGAGTGTAAATTAGTTCAACAGTTGTGGAAAGCAGTGTGGCAATTTCTCAAAAAGCTAAAACCAGAACTACCATTCGACCCAGGAATCCCATTACTGGGTACATACCCAGAGGAATATAAATCATGCTATCATAAACACACATACACATGAATGCTCACTGCAGCACTATTCACAACAGCAAAGACATGGAATCAACCTAAATGTCCATTAATGACAAACTGGATAAAGAATATGTGGGCCAGTCATGGTGGCTCATGCCTGTAATCCTAGCACTTTGGGAGGATCATCTTAGATCAGGAGTTTGAGACCAGCCTGGCCAACATGGTGAAACCCTGTCTCTACTAAAAATACAAAAATTAGCTGGGTGTGGTGGCAGACACCTATAATACCAGCTTCTTGGGAGGCTGAGAGGCTGAAGCCAGAGAATCGCTTGAAGCCAGGGGGGTGAGGGTTGGGAGTTGAGGGGTAGAGGTTGCAGTGACTCAAGATCGTGCCACTTCACTCCAGCCTGGGCAAAAGAGCAAGACTCCAACTCCAAAAAAACAAAAAGAAGAAAAAAAGAAAAAAAAGAAAATGTGGTACATATATACCATGGAATACTATGCCATCATTTAAAAAAAGCACAAGATAATGTCTTTTGCAGGAACATGGGTGGAGCTGGAGGTTATTATCCTTAGAAAACTAATGCAGGAACAGAAAATCAAATAACAC
>NW_012116154.1:2085285-2090427 GCF_000951035.1 Colobus angolensis palliatus | reverse complement strand
GTTGGATCTTGAAGGGTAGAAAGGAGCCCAGCAGCAGACAAGAAAGAAAAAGGCATTCCAGATGGGGGAAGCTTGCCATTCCCAACCTCACACCTGGCAGATGTGATGATCAGTTATTTAGGAAGCACAAGCAAAATGTGTGTATTCAAGTAAGAATTAAGACCTTCAGAATAGTCAACTTTGGAAATTATATTCCAAGGACATTTTCTCTGCTCAATTTCTTTTTTAATTTAAGGGACAGGGTCTCACTATGTTGCTCAGGCTGGAGTGCATTCACAGGCACAGTCATCATGCACTACAGCCTCAAATTCCTGGGCTCAAGCGATCCTCCTGCTGCCTCAGACTCCCAAGTAGCTGGGGCTACAGGTATACACCACCACATCTAGCTCTCTTCCCTGCTCAATTTCTAAGCTGTTTTCATTCTTTAGTAAAGTCTCAGTGACTTTTGAAGATAATTTTTTTTTTTTTAATAGAGCTCTAGACTTTTACGGGCAAGCCTGATGATGATCCAGCTTTGGAATATTGGTTCAGGTGAAAAAAAAAAGTAGGTGAGCTATAAAGAAATGTCACATATTTTCTTGAGTTACTGATAAGCTGGGCTCCAAATCTATTCTGAAAGTGAAAAAAAGTTAAACAATAACAGGATCCTTGAAATAGGGTAATTACTTGATATCATGGGCTAAGACCTGCTCAGAAGGGACTCCGGAGCTGAATCCTGAAGGGTCAACAGGAATTTCAAAGGCAGATGATGGTATAAATTCTGGTATGTTTGGCTGGGCATGGTGACTCACGCCTGTAATCCTAGTACTTTGGGAGGCTGAGGCTGGCAGATCACTTGAGGCCAGGAGTTCAAGACCAGCCTGGTCAACGTGGCGAAACCCTGTCTCTACTAAAAATACAAAAATTAGCTGGGTGTGGTGGCAGACACCTATAATACCAGCTTCTTGGGAGGCTGAGAGGCTGAAGCCAGAGAATCGCTTGAAGCCAGGGGGGTGAGGGTTGGGAGTTGAGGGGTAGAGGTTGCAGTGACTCAAGATCGTGCCACTTCACTCCAGCCTGGGCAAAAGAGCAAGACTCCAACTCCAAAAAAACAAAAAGAAGAAAAAAAGAAAAAAAAGAAAATGTGGTACATATATACCATGGAATACTATGCCATCATTTAAAAAAAGCACAAGATAATGTCTTTTGCAGGAACATGGGTGGAGCTGGAGGTTATTATCCTTAGAAAACTAATGCAGGAACAGAAAATCAAATAACACGCTTTCTCTTACAAGTGGGAGCTAAATGATAAGAACTTGCAAACACAAAGAAGGAAACAGGAGATACTAGAGTGTGGAGTGTGGGAGGAGGGAGAGGAGCATAAAAGATAACTATCGGGTACTGAGCTTAATACCCAGGTGATGAAATAATCTGAACAACAAACCCCCGTGACATGTGTTTACCTATGTAACAAACCTTCACATGTACCCCCGAACCTAAAATAAACATTAAAAAATTTTTATATCATACATTTATATACCATATTTTAAAGTACACAATTCAGTGCTATTTAGTATACTCACAGAGTTGTGCGTCCATTAATACTATCTAATTCAAGAACATTTTTATCACCCAAAAAGAAATCCTGTACCGATTAACAGTCACGCCCCATTCGTCCCTCCTTCCAACCCCTGCAAACACTACTTTGTTTTTGTGAACTTGGTGATGACAGACATTTCATATAAACAGAATCATATGGGATCTTTTGTTACTGGCTTCTCTCATTTACTGTATCTCCAAGGTTCATCCATGTTGTAGCATGTATCAGTACTTCATTCCTTTTTATGGCTGGACAATATTCCATTGTACCACTTTTTATTTGTTCATTAGTTAATGGACATTTGGATTGTTTTCACTTTTTAGCTATTATGAGTTAACACTCATATACAAGTTATTTTTGGATAGACATGTAAAACTGACCCAATAGTCCCACAGATAGCTTTTTTTGATAAACATAGAAATTGACCCTTCTGGTCTTAAAAGAAATTTATATTTGTTTTATCTGAGATACTTCATTGGGAAATGACCTTCAAGTCTCTCAGAAAAAAAAAGTATCAAATAACTGAAACTCACCAGATCACTGCATCCAGACAATGAGATGCTGGACACCTCATTCATCCTAATTGCTCCCTTGCTCCTACCTAGATCCTGTTTGGTACACTTTGCTACATTTCTTCCCTGCTATATAAACCCTTAGTTTTAGTTGGTCAGGGAGATGGATTTGAGACTGAGCTCCTTTCCTGTCTTCTCAGCTGCAGCACCCGATTAAAGCCTTCTTCCTTAGCAATACCTGTCCTCTCAGTGATCTGAGTTTCTGTCCAGTGAGCAGCAGGACCTAGACTGAACCCCTGGTGTTTCAGTAGCACGTTTTCAGTTGTCTTGGGTGTGTACTAAGGAGTGGAACTGCTGAGTATAGTAACTTGCATTTGTATGTACACACACACACACACTTTTTTATATTTTTATAAACATATCACATTATGTATATATATATTTAACATTTTCAGGACTTCCAGAATGACTTAGTACAAAAGCCACTGTACCATTTTCCATTCCCACCAACAGTGTATAAGGGTTCTAAATTATCCACATCCTTGTCAACACTTGTTATTGTCTCTTTTTTACTATAGCCATCCTAATTGGTGTGAAACGGTATTTCACTAGGGCTATGCTTTTCATTTCCCTTTCATTTTCCAGAACTTCCAGTTCCTTTTATTATAAAGTCTAGCACGTAAGAAGACACAATAAATGTTTTTTGACTTCTTAATTCATTTCCTCATTCATTCATTAAATATTTACCAAGAGCCTACTATGTACCAGGCACTCTCCTAAAGGCCAAGAGCACAGCAGTGAACAAAATAAGCAAAACTAAATAAAGAATGAATAAGCAAAATACCAGTAACAACGAGGGTTAGTTTTTAGCACAAAGGTGGTTCTCTTGGATTTCTGACAAGTGGATGGGGCCCCCAGTGATTTTGCCATCCCCTCCACGTCTATTCATCATGCTATGTTGCGTGTGACTTACGAAGTTCCAACATCGATTCAAGAGGATCGATTCCTATTCCAGAGGTGGGTATAACTTCAGATTTAAGAGTGTGACAAGAGCTAATATTACTGCTGTCATTGCTTTCCTGCATGCACGATGAAGAAACATCTATTATAGCTTGGCATGTGTTTCCTCCTTTTCTGTTAAAAGCCTCACAAATTTTCTTGGGGAATCAGCCTTCCCCTACACCCATTCAATCATTCAACAGATATTTTTTGTGCACTACTCCATGCCAGATATGCTTATAAGTGCTGAGGATATAGCAGTGAACAAAACCAGCAAAGTAAAGATACCTATAGAGCATAAACTCTAGGGGTTAGGCCCATGTGTTTCAGGCAGAGATGACTGTACCCCTTATTTCAGGGGGCACATGGCCAAGGCACAGCCAATCACAGTAGCAAATTCCCATGGCTCTAGTGGCTGGTTCAAGGAAAAGCGTATGACCCACATGAAGCCAGCCAACCATGAGACTTGCCAGAAGGATAATAGTGGTGCTCTCTTTTCTCTTTTTCTTGAACTAAAAGATGCAAGCCTAGAGCTTCAAGGGGTCACCATGAGGAGATAACCTGCCCCACTATGACTCTACCAAAGAAAGCGAAGCCAAGAGACAGAGAGAAAGTGAGCAAGCCCTAATGACTGAATCCCTAAAATAAGACATGCCTGAAATATGATACTGCTGGACTTCTCAGGTCAATAGATTTATGTATTTATTTTGCCTAAGCCACTTGGAGCTGGGTTTTCTCTGTTTTGCAACTAAAAGAGCCCTCATTAACACACAAAGTATTTTTTATGAAACCTAAGCAAAATTGGATAAGCCAGGATCACTTTAATTTCATGACTTGCACAGCTTCTCTCCATCCCAGCCACAAAGGCCCCAGCACAGATACAACCAGGCCGACTGCCCTGTAACTCAGACCACATCCTAATACAAACCTGTGCTGCATCCTGTAGTTAAACCTGGCTTTCCCCCTGCTCCTTTTCCCTTTTCTAAGACCTTTAGCCTTTTGTCAAGAAAGAGTTTGTCAGTAATGACAAGAACTTCTCTCTTCAATAACCTGCTGTTCTCCCTTTACTCCCACAACAAGCTTATAAAACTGGAAACTGACAAATGGGCCCAGGGTTGATAAATGGGCCCAAGGAAGTCCAATGTTTGCCCCATTCTTGAATGAAACTTCACATTTTCTTCATTTATATTTTTCTGCTTTACAATTTCATTTCCATCGAGGAGTTAATGGTGAAACTTCTACCCTGAGGAACGTCACCTTTTGAACTAGACCACAAAGTATTAAGGAAATGAAATAAACTCTGATTTTTCTTTTCCTTTTGGGAGGGAGAGGCTAAATAAAGCTGGCTTCATGAAACTACTCATGAAAGGAAACCTTCAATGTGACAAAAATGATAAGAACTCTGTGAACAAAAGAGGCAAAAGTTATCAATAAGGCAGCTTCGGTCACTGGGCCAGGGAGATGGCAGGATATGAGCCTCAGAATATTCTAACTAGGAGAGCAATGTCACACTGCTGATGCAGAGTGTCAGATACAGGGGTGATTTCAACAGCCAGATCTTACCCACTTGAGGGTTTCTTGTGTCCCATTAAACTTAACTGCCTGAGGACTCACTCAGTTCAATGTTTTAAGTGGAACTGATTCAAGACAGATGTATCACATACCTCTCAACAAACTTAATCTTAATGAGCTTGATTTAGCCATTCCACAATGTATACACATTTCAAAACAACATGTTGTACACAATAAACATGTACATGTTTTATTTGTTGATTATAAAAAAATAAGAAATGTTATTTTCTAAAAAAGAAAATCAGATTTGGCAGTGAGAAAGGATAAGTTATTACACAAACTAACAATGGTTGAAGTTGGCAGAGCGTCTTATGGAACACCATGTTAGGGATGAGGAGAGAGGTTCAGGGAAGGCTTCCCACAAAAAGAAGAGCTGACCGGGCGCAGTGGCTCACGTCTGTAATCCCAGCACTTTGGGAGGCTGAGGCAGGCGGACCACGAGGTCCGGAGATCAAGGCCATCCCGGCTAACACAGTGAAA
>NW_012116154.1:2057823-2084284 GCF_000951035.1 Colobus angolensis palliatus | reverse complement strand
AAAAATTAGCTGGGCGTCATGGCACATGTCTGTAATCCCAGCTACTTGGGAGCCTGAGGCAGGAGAATCGCTTGAACCTGGGAGACAAAGGTTGCAGTGAACCAAGATTGTGCCACTGCACTCCAGCCTGGGTGTCAGAGCAAGAGTCTGTTTCAAAAAAAATTTAAACAAATAAATAAATATGTAAATAAATAAATTCTGGCATATTTGTTTTTAAAAGATGTCCCTGTAGTCACAGCTCCCTAGAGTTAGAAAAAGGAGCTGAAGGCAAACCTAATTCCACTTACTAGTCCAGACCCTCTCTCACCAGTCGCCATTTGAATTTTCAAGTGGAAAAATGGCTGGAATAGGATTTTCCACTGAACTAAGAATACCTCTTTCCTTGTAAAATGTGTTATATGTCATACCGATGCCTGAGACTAGTAGCTGTTATTTAAAAACCAGGCTAGATAACTGTTTCAGTATCTCTTACATAACCGCCAAAGAATAAAGTTGTTTGAGCACCAGCATGAACAATGAAAACATCAGCATAACAAAACGTATCAAGAACAGGAAATTTGTAGAAGTTATTTGATTAGTCTACCTTCACTTAGAGGAATACACATCATTTTATACACTTGCCAGCTTTATTTTAATGTTTTCATACTAGTGTACCTTGAAGATAAGACTATAATAATAATCTTATCTATTAATAATCTATCTCATAAAAATATGATTTTAAAAGTTAAAGGATCCCTAAAGGGAATTATTCTCAACATTTAAAATCTATTTTCTAAAGAACATATGTATTTTTCTTGATTTTTCCAAAACTAATATATCATGTGATATGTTTTGACAAAATATGCATTGACAAAATCCATACCTTCCCCAAATCGTCACACTATTATGATTAGATGGCTTCTAAAAATCAGCTCTGAGACATTGACTTTCCTTTGTGAACTTAGGTTTGTCATAGTTTTTGGCTGCTTTTTATAAAAGAATATTTCTTGCCTCTCATATACCT
The DNA here is from genome assembly GCF_000951035.1 of Colobus angolensis palliatus. NCBI lineage: Eukaryota > Metazoa > Chordata > Mammalia > Primates > Cercopithecidae > Colobus > Colobus angolensis. The sequence goes on along the minus strand of NW_012116154.1, from coordinate 2,083,281 downwards.
CTACTGAGCTTAGTGTTTATCACATTTTATTTTAGTTCTTTGTTGAAATGTAACATGAAAAACGTCATATAAAGGAGAAAGCAGCTTGATTATATTTAATAATAAGTTTAGAATTTAGGGACATTAGCATCTATTTGCCAATGGTTTAAATCTACTTATTCAAAAACTCAGAACTTGCTGAGCAATATGTGCCCTAATAAATATGAAATCTATCCAGATCTATCTGTCACTTGAAGTCCTATATGATGTTTAATTTGAAATGTTACTGCAATTGCTTTTTCCTTATTATGTAACTGTGAAGCTAGAGATTAAATCCCACACCATGTTGTGTGTAGCCTAGCATCTATCATGAGACCAAAAAAGGGATGTACAGTAAAATTAAGGTCGTTTTCCTAAGGCCTGAAATTAATCTGCTGATTAGACCCAAGGAGAAGAATGCATTCAGTATTGGGGGCGGGGCTGGGTGGGTGGGTTCTGTCTAAGCAAACTCTACGAGCTATTAATAAGATGCAGATTGAGAGACTCAACACCAACACCTTTGTTCACATTTCAGTAGTACCCAGGTTGTAGTATACAATGCTAGATGGTAAAATTTGACAGTTTTAAGCTCCTGTCACAGTCAACTAAAATATTTTTACATTGTAAGTATTCATGCAATCATTACACAAATATGGTTAAGTCCAACTAATTCTTCTACTTGATTTTAAAGATTCATTTTTCTATTACATTAGTGAAGAACAATGAAATTCAAAAACATGTTATTTTAGCAAATCATAAGTTTAACATTAAACATTATCTTTTTTTTTAAGTTTTAATATTCAACTGCTTCTCTGCATTGAAATATGTGAAAATGCATCTGACCTGGAAGTACTTCTGACATGGATCACTGGGCGTCAGCAATGGTGCAGGAAATAGGTTATAATTTGAAATCTAAAAAAAAGGGATCATTTGAGAAATTAAAACCCCAAATAACAAAGCATAAAAGAAAAGCATAGCAGTGAAAATCTCTCCAAAAGCTGTTACATACACTAAACAAATTTTGGCAGACAATGTCCACATTTTTGTTTGTTTATAGTTCGTCACACCACTTTTCATTGAAACTTGAATTCCTACTTGTCCACATTTCCCACAAACATTTATTGAGAGTTTTTTTTCATGGTAGGCCTAACCTACCTTTCTGTCTCAAGTTTTCAATGTTTTTTCTCATGAAACACACACACACACACACACACAATTCAGCACCCCTACAGAAAAAAAATTTGGTACGTTTTGCCACGTAAAAATTAAAATCATCTGTTTAGAAAAAAACGTGACTATAAACACGATAAAAACAAAAAACAGACTGAAGAAAAAATTACCACCACGGATGACATAAAAGGGTTAAATTCCTTCACATATAGAAAGAGTTCCTTGAAACCATTAAGAAAAATATGAACAAGCCTGTAGGAGAATAAGGAAAGAAACAAGTCCCAAGAGAAACACAAATGTTGAATAAACATAAATCACTAGCTGCACTTAAAACTTAAGAAAATATCAATTTAAATAACAATGTCTAACTGGATTTCCTATATCAGACTGGAAAGATTAATAAGCCAGATAATACCACAATCTAAGGAGAGGATACTGGAAACAGGAAGTTTCAAACCTTGTTGGTGGGAGTAAAAGCTGGCAAAATTCTTTGGAGAGCCATTTACAAATATCTGAGCAAGTTTTGAATGCATGGATCCCACTGCTTGGCAATTCCACTTCTAATAATTTATTTTACAGACAAGTTCATGTGGATTCTATTCTTCTAAAGTCAAAAGGCCAGTAACCACCTAGCTGTTCTTCAGTGCACAGCTGGTTCATTAGATGATGATACATCCATACAACGAAATATCATGCTGCCCTTAGGAAAAATGAAGTGGATCTACAAGAGCCTATATAAAAGGGGTTGCTGGGTTTTTGTGTTGTTGTTTTTTTTTTTTTGAGACGGAGTCTTGCTCTGTCGCCCAGGCTGGAGGGCAGTAGCAGCATGATCTCGGTTCACTGCAACCTCCGCCTCCAGGGTTCAAATGATTCTCCCACCTCAGCCTCCCAAAGTGCTGGGATTACAGGCGTGAGCCACCAGGCCCGGCCAAAAAGGGTTTTAAGATGCATCACCAAGAGGTGACTAATATGCATATCAAAGCATGATCTAATTTAAGTAACATTTTTAAAAAGCATACACATATAAATCCATGTGCACACACACACCTAGGGGTATACTCAGATGCACATGCATTTACATGGAAAATTTCTTAAAGGAATATAAAGATCTAGAAACACTGGTAAGTTGCCAGTTTACCAAAATGATACATAATAAGGAAAACTGAAAATGGACCTTGTTTTCAATGAGTTGCTATCAGGAATGTCACTCAGAATGATAATATGTTATATTAAGTCAAGTACAGATAGTGTATGATTCTATTTATATGAAGTATAAAAACAGGAAAAATGGCTTGATATCAGGATTATTGGGGGTGGGGTAGGGAAGTAGCAAGAGGGTTGCTTCTGGGACACTGGGAATGTCATGTTTTTTCATCAAGATGTGGAAATTCATCAGGCTGTACTCTTATATGCACATTTCTGTATGCGTATTACACTTCCATGAAAAGTTAAAAGAAAAATAATCAAATGCTAGAGGTTTTCTAAAGCATAACTTAAATTGAAAAAGCTTTATATCTGTAAGAACTTAATTCTAATCTAACCTTTCCAAACTAGAAACCTTTAATGGGCATCACTTCCAACTTTATGATTCTGATAATGACCTGACAACCTGGTCTACTGAGCCAAGATACATTTTTAATTATATTTTCACAAACAATGGGTAAGGCTCATTACTCTGGTATAATTAAAAGGGTGGGTTTATTCGAAAATGTCCTGAAACAGCAAGTGATCCCTCCTCTGTGTTCCTCTGTCTTTGCCCTATAACTTTCTGCTCAGTTCCTTAAACATATTTCACAATTCCATTTTCCTTTTCTTAAATTTTAGTTTTTGTCTTCAGTGCACTTTAAATGCTATGCAGAGAAAGAGATGAATAGCTACTCAAGAAAATGAATACCAGTAGAGAGAAAGTTTAAAAAAAAAAAAAAAAAAGGCATACTAGTGTGAGCATTCTGAAAAGGCTTGCACAAAAACTAAGAATCTGCATACAGTTGGCCCTCTGTATCCTCGGGTTCCACATCCATGGATACATCCAAGTGAGGATCAGAAAGTTAGGCCTGTGATGGTTGCCTCTGTACTGAACATGTACAGACTTTTTTATCCTTGTCATTATTGCTTAAACAGTACAGTACAGCAAAACTATTTACATAGCATTTATATTGTATTATCAGTAATCCAGAGGTGATTTAAGGTATACGGAAGGGGCAGGTACAGCGGCTCATGCACACTGTGAGATGGAGTGGGGAGGACCACCTGAGCCCAGGAGTTTGAGACCAGCCTGGGCAACAGAGTGAGACCCTGTCTCTACAAAACATACAAAAATTAGCTGGGTGGGGTGGCACACACTTGTATCCCAGCTACTCAGCAGGCTGAGGTGAGAGGATCACTTGAGCCCAGGAGGTCAAGGCTGTAGTAAGCTATGATTGCACCACTGTATTCCAGCCTGGACAACAGAGTGAGGCCCTATCTCTAAAAAAAAAAATTAAAAAATGAAAAGTACACAGGAGGATGTTGCATCGATTCTATGCAAACACTACCCCACTTTATTTAAGGGGCTTGAGCATCCCCAGATTTTTGTATCTGAAGGGAGTCTTGGAACCAATCTGCCTCAAATACCAAGGGATGACTGTCCTTAGTGTATATAATCCTTAAAATAAAATATTCCTGTTTCCCTTACCAAACAAACCAACATCTATAAAGTTAAGAAGTAGACATTCTGCTAACGACTTCATATTATAAATAGCCCTAAGTTATTATCTGACCCATATTTATTCCATACCTGCCATGTGCCATGCATTATGCTAGGAGTAGGGGGATACTTTAGTGAGTAAAAAACACATTTCCCCTCTTACGGAACTTATAGTCTAGTTGTTGGAAAGATGGATATTAATCACAAAGCTACTCACAGCATAAATAAGTTTCGGAGGAAAATAACTTAGATATAAGAGAAATGCAATAAAACAACCACAGGCCAGACTGGGGGGTCAGGAAATGCTTTCCTGAGAAAGTCAAATTTAAGGTGCCATTTGAGGACCAACTGGGATTTAGGTAGATAAACACTTATTAAACACCCAGAATGTGCAAGGCATTTCCTGGCCCTGGGGATGAGGCACAAATATGCAGAACTTTTTCCCCTAGGCACTTATATCTTTGATGAATGAATCTCATCTAATAAAACAGTTTCTGAGAGAAACTTAGGGGCATGGACTAATTCTACATAAACAATAACCTGAGACGATATCAAAGCAGCACTTGGAAAATAGGAAAACACTATATAAATGCAGGACTTTTAAGAACAATATACAGCTGTGCTGTCCAATACAGTCCCTACCTACTAGTACCTACAAGCTATTGAATACTTAAAAAGTAGTGCAACTGACAACTGAATTTATTTAACTACAATTAATTTAAATATAAATTTATAAGCTGATATTTTACTCTTATTGGAAAACATTTAAGTAGGTTTGGAACTTCTTAGATAGGTGAGTCTACTTCTTCAACTCTAAATTTTATGAAATTTAAATATAGGTCAAGTATTTCCAATGAATATTGCATCCAAGTTGATTTCCGTGAGCATAAAATGCATGTTGATTGTGAATACTTGGCGTGGAAAAAATGTACAATGTCTAATAATTTTTAAACATCGATTGCATGTTGAAACGATAATAGTTTGGTTCTATTAAGTTAAATAAAACATGTTAAAAATAATTTCACCTTTTTAAAGAATGTGGTACTAGAAAATTTTAAATTACATATGTGGCTTGCATTCTATTTCTACTGGCGAAGCCCTGATCTAGAGAATGTAGACAGATTCAAAACTTTACCCTAGGCCGGGTGCAATGGCTCACGCCTATAACCACAGCACTTTGGGAGGCCGAGGTGGGTGGATTATGAGGTCAAGAGTTCAAGACCAGCCTGGCCAATATGGTAAAATTCCGTCTCTACAAAAAATAAAAAAATTAGCCAGTGTGGTGGCACACGCCTGTAGTCCCAGCTGCTCAGGAGGCTGAGGCAGGAGAACTGCTTGAACCTGGGAAGCAGAGGTTGCAGTGAGCCGAGATCACGCCGCTGTACTCCAGCCTGGGTGACAGAGTAGGACTCTGTCTAAAAAAAAAACAAAAACAAAAAAACTTTACCCTAATCAAAATATTATGTACTTTTCCATAAAAGCAAAGACTGGTGGACATGCTACTTCAGCTGTAATGCTAGAGATTTTGTCAGCATTGAGAGGAGAGTCCTTGTTTCCATAAAAATCACATACTGAGTTCAGAGTTGTTGGGGACAAATGGCAGGTCACTACAAGTTCTGCACTGAGAATACAGTTGTGATTTCGGGGCAAAGCATAAAGCTACCTAAGTGAAACAGTCTAGCAACAATAGTTTTCTTCTAGCAGTGTTTTCACATGTCCCGTTAATAAAAATTCTTAATGCTGATGTGCCTTAAGATAATGGTACTAGGATCAATAAATATCTGACAGGACCACAGAGAGAGCTTGCAACCCCAAATCACAAAAGCACCACTAAGCAGACAGACAGACAAACAGACAGAGGGATAGATAAAATGCCCTCTTGTAATTTGATTCAGTAAAAGACGCGATGTACCTTTAAATAATTCTAAAGAGGAATGAAAGATTTAAATAAAAATCAGACAAACAATTCCATTTTACCTATGTTGCCCAAATACTGCCAAACAAGTCTGACCAATTCCTCCTTCTCAATGTGCCTAGCTCTTTGTCCAACCCATTTTTAAAATAGTGCTGCACAGTCCCATAACTCCTCCCCCAACAGCCAGTCTAATTCCTCCCCATACACCATCCCAGATCTATCGCAGATCTGCGATGCCAGATAAACATTGTTCTGGTCACAATCACTACCTTATCTAAAATCTCCAGAATTAAGTTGTTTCAACCACTAACAATCTAAGACCCAACTGATTCTAGAATCTCTCATTTATCCTCTTTACCTTCAAATAGCTACTTCCCTAGAAACTCAGTGCAAAGCTATAAAACCCAATACTCTCTTTCTATAGAAATAGCTTATAATAACCCCTTTATTATCCTAAAGTGATATTCACAGATAATATAACTTATCTGAACACATAAATTCTAGAAAAGGGGGAATAAAAGGAGGGAAACATTTCAATAAGCAAATTCTCTGGCATGACTATTCCAGCAGTCATAACAAACAGGTATCAGATGCTCACCTATGTGTAGAACCATTGTTAGTGCAATAGCTATAAATGCAGACTGAAAAAGGTATGTGTTGTATTGACAACTCAGACATGATTTGCACTGCTGCCAATAACATCAATTGCAAAATGCTGAACAACTCTTTGGAATATTCCAAAAAATATTAAATACACTTGTCTTTAAATGAGAAGGAGTTTTCACTTCTGGAATACATAGTGTATATTAAAACCAAGTTTAGAATTTCTAGGGTCAGATAATTATACAAAAATGTCTTTAACTACATGAGTATTTGCCAGGTATTTAAAAGCTCTGCAGAGTAAGACAATCTTTGTTGTACAGGGTAGTCCTAAGTACTGCAAGACATTTATCATCCCTGGTCTCCACCTGATTCAAATAGTGGGCCCCTTCCACACTCCCCTAGTGGGAGTTCTAGCCACCCCGAAACCCCAACTTTGAAAATTACAACCTTGGCCCAGAGTTATCTCTTCCTCTTAACTCATTTGACACTTAAATCCTATATGATCTTGAACCAATACTTAATGTCTGGAAGCCTATTCGACTGTCTTGTTGGACTGCAAATTGTGGTTACCATCAATCTGACAATTACTATGACAACAGAATGGGGTATCACAGGCTGCTTGTTTGCTTTGCTTAGTATCTAGCACATCCTAAGTATTCAGTAAATGCTAATTAAGGTCAGATGCAGTGGTCCACGCTTGTAAATCCCAGCACTTTCAGACGCCTAGGCAGGCGGATTGTTTGAGGCCAAGAATTCAAGACCAGCCTGGGCAACATAGTGAGAGCCCCATCTCCACAAAAAAATTTAAAAACTAACCGGGCATGGTGGCAGATGCCTGCAGTCCTAGTTACTTGGGAGGCTGAAGCAAGAGGATTGCTTGAGTGAGTTGTGAGACAAGTGGTGAGACCTTGTTTCAAAAAAAAAAATACTCACTGCTATTATTGCTGTTATTATTTTTTTTCTTACCCACGCTTGTTTCCTCAACTAGGCTGTAAGCTTTCTGGACCAAAAGCAGTGTCCTGGAGATCTCTGTATACCTGGCATAAGTAAGTACCCAGTAAATTTTGGTAGTTCACATCCTTTGTATCCTTTCTCTGCCCTATGCTGATTTCTTGTGAAAACTTTCACAAATAGTATGCTGAGTCCAAGAATGGAGCTAAAAACTGTAATTATATAGAAAATTGTCTTTCTGACATTAGTGAAATCATCATTGTAACCTGCCAAGCAGAGGAAAGGCTGTCAGAAAAACTGTCGGCAGATGCTCTCGAAAATGTACAGGATTATATTAGTGATGAATACTTTTAAAGTAGACATTGCATTCCAGGATTAGATCTATCTACAAATACATACTGATACATACTTTAAGGTTTTAAACATTTTCCCCTGGAGAACTAAGCCTTATTTCCAGATCTATAAAACGAAGTACTCAGGTAGACTCGGGTCCCTCCGAAGTATTAATGCTATATAGCATTTATTGAATGCTTATTATGTGTCAGGCATTGTGCTAAGTAGGTACTTTATAAGGATTATCTCACTTATCACTGCCAGCAACCCTATGAAAAAGATACGGTTATTATATCAGTTTTACAGATTAAGAAACGGAAGCAGAGGGTTAGGTAACATGCCAAAGATCCCACCAGAGGCAAGTGATGGAGCTGGCACCAGCTGTTCACCTCTAAAAATGAGGCTCAAAACCTCTACACCATGTGTTTTGGACTCTTCTCTTGAAATTGACTCAAATAGCCTAAATTAATTAATGGCATAACACAATTCTCACCACATTATTAGGGTTCTTTTGAAGTTTGTGTCCAACATTCTGATGTATATGGCAACTAAAAACAAAGCGGGCTGTCAACTGCTGGCAGGCAAAACCTGAGTCCTCTCATTGTTTGTAGCTCAGAAAAGCAAAATAAAGCATACTTGAGAACATATGTGAATTTTTTTTTTTTTTTGAGACGGAGTCTCGCTCTCATAGGCTGGAGTGCAGTGGCGTGATCTCAGCTCATTACAAGCTCCGCCTCCCAGGTTCACATCATTCTCCTGCCTCAGCCTCCTGAGTAGCTGGGACTACAGGCACCCTCCACCATGCCTGGCTAATTTTTTGTATTTTTAGTATAGACAGGATTTCACCGTGTTAGCCAGGATGGTCTTGATCTCCCGACCTTGTGATCTGCCCGCCTCAGCCTCTCAAAGTGCTGGGGGGCATGAGCCACCATGCCCGACTACATGTGTGAAATTTTAACTCACTCTGGGGGTGGGTTTTAAAGTCAGAAAATAAACCAAAATTCAACAACGGTTGACCACTTTAAAACAAAAATCCTTTAAATTGCCTGCTTAGTGCAATACACGCAGTTTCGGTTAAACAAGTAAAATGTGCATAGTCTTGTAATGCATGCATAATGTGGAGTATATAGTAAGTACATGTAATACAAAACTTTATTCCAATGTTTTTATTTCTGCACAGAAGTGTACACACTGAATTGGCATATAACATTGTACTCTGTGGGAATAAACTTGAATTTCTTACATTTTTGGGACATTAACCATTACTGGTAATAATTTTTTTGTCATTCACAGAGCTGGTCACTGCATACTTGCTGTTAAAAAAAATCACAACTTTGAGAGATCCAAAATTTACTACTTATGTAGTCTAAAACAGAGAGAAAAAAGTTGTGGCAGTAAAGGTCCTAGAACTAATCCTATCACTAATTTCTTTATCTTTCGCAAAAATACTTAAGGACATTGATTTATGATCCTAGCTCTTTATCTTACTCCATTCTATGTTCTCCAAGTGAGATTTCAAAACCCGTTCCAAGAACACTATCAAACAAAGAAAAACATGCACAGGCAGAAAAAAAAACCCAATTTTCTGAAATGTATCCCAGGGGAAAACACCAACAACTGGAAAAGAAGTATTTTCAAGACAAAACATTAAATGTAGATTTTTCCATTTAAGAGTTATCTTTATAACACTTAACCAGAAATTTTTTCAATGAAGCAAAAGTTTTATGCTTCCCCCACAAATATACCTGATCCCCAACTTTCTTTTTTTAATATTTTTGAGACAGAGTCTCACTCTGTTACCCAGGCTGGAGTGCGGTGGCGCGATCTCAGCTCACTACAGCCTCTGCCTCCTGCATTCAACCAATTCTCCTGCCTCAGACTCCTGAGTAGCTGGGACTACAGGTGCGTGCCACCACACCTGGCTAATTTTTGTATTTTTAGTAGAGATTGGGTTTCATCATGTTGGCCAAGATGGCCTCGATCTTCCAATCTCGTGATCTGCCTGCCTCGGCCTCCCAAAGTGCTAGGATTACAGGTGTGAGCCACCGTGCCTGGCCTGATCCCCAACTTTCATATTCCAAAGGCATTAACATCTGCAATTTAGAAATAACTGCAATGTTTAATGCTTCTAAGATGTGCCAATTTAAAATGTGCTATTGGACAACTATAAAGGACTAAGTTAATGACCCCAATCAATAGCCTCTCTGCATCCTTGCCCTCTGCTCTGTAACCTTGCAATCCCTTTCCCCTGGCTCTGGTCTCAGTTGTGTTACTTATTTTGGCCAACTGGATGTTAGCAAATGGGATGACACAGAAGCTCAGAATGTATGGATCCATTTCTACTCTCCTGAAAAAGACAGGATCTGTGCTACTGCCATGAGAACATGCCTAGGCCTGTTGGAAGGGTGTTGGGAGACTTGGGTAGGATGGCTAAATCTTCTTGGTCCAAGGCTATTTTTGACCACCCTAAGCCAGCCAACCATCAAACACGTGAAAGACCACTGCAAAGATCAGCAGCTCTGTCTACTACCCCTGCAGCTAACTGTAGCCACACGAGTGAGCTCAGCAGAGACTACAAGAAGAACCACTCAGCCATCCCAAAAATACTAATGGCTATAGTTTAAGCCACTGAATTTTGGGGTGCTTCATTATGCAGCATTAATTGTGGCAATACATAAATGATACACTAGTTATACCCACAACAACCAAATGAGATTGTAGAAGAGCTGTGGGATGAAACCTAAATTGATCCAGGAAAGGTATAATGCTATGTGAGGATCCTGCAGGGGGGAATCTATTTTTCATTTTTTTCTTTGAGGTTTATGTCCTCCCTAGGTTACACAGGGCTGTCTTGATTAATCTAGCCTGCATCTTTAGTCTCTACTGCTAACTGTTCATTCACAGCACATCAGCATTTATACTTTACATATTAGAATATGCTGTGACAAAGCAAATTTTAGGTATTTATCATAAGGACAAATAAGCAGCATTATTTCTATTAGAGAAAAATCAAAAACAAGTTAAATGTCCATCATTAGGAAACTGATTACATAAAGGATCACATCCTACAATGAATACTCTCATCATCTAAAAGTGAGGATGCTTCTGAAAGATATTTACTAAATAATATTAAATGAAAAAAAACTAACTGTAAAACAGTATGATGAGTATATAGGCATTCCCTACACAATGCTTTCCATTTTTCTGTTTGAAACTTCTCGTAATAAAAGTTGGGAGAAAGGCAGTATATATACTGTCATTCTTTCATAAAAATATTTTAAAATCTTTTTATGGTAAAATAAAACACAGATTAAGAGAACCACACAAAACAAATAGCTTATTATAAAGAAAACACTCATAACTACCCACCTTAATCAAAACACAGCTTTCGCTTGTTACCGTAGAAGGCCATCCATGATCTTCCCTTCCTCCAGAGTAAACAAACTCTTGAATTTATGGTAATCATGGTTATCAGTTCCTGGCATTTCTTTATGATTCTGTTACCCAAGTGTACAATCCTACTCAGCATAAGTGTTATCTATTTTTAAACTTTTGATGTCTTTTAAGTTACATTTAATCTATATCGCCTCTATCCTTTTCTTTTCCTTACAATTAATTTGTTAAAGAATCTGGGCTGTCTGAGGTATGAAGTTTCCACAGTATGAATTTTGGTGGTGCATGTTTAACTCGTTTCTCCAACCTCTGAATTTCCTGCAAATTGGAGCTACATTCAGAGGCTTGAACAGACTGAAATTCAGTCTGTGGTGATATGATCTTTCATTAGGAAGCACATGGTATCTGGTTTTCATTCATTTCTGATGTTAGCAGCCATTGTTATTCAATGCCTAAATCCCCTAAATCCACAGGGGTTGGAAAATAGGGATATTCCAATTATTTAATTTCATTTTCATCTACTGGGTGGAAAAATTTTAGGAGATGCTTTCCTTCATCTACCACTTGGTTTTCCAGTGGTACAGTTCATGTTCATGTAAGAAAGAAGTTGATTCTTTCCTAACTACTTTCAAGATGATGAATTGGTGCTCCATTAACCTTTTTTTCATACTGCAGAACCAATAATTTTTTTTTTTCATATCATAACCTCATGGATTTAAACATATTTGCAATTTCATTTTTGGCCAGTAGGAGCCTCTTCAATTGGCTCCTAAGTTATTGTGACACGCCCTAATAATCTTTGATAGCTTCCTTGCTACCTACCTATTTATTATCTTGAGATGTCCCAAGCTCATCTTACATCTTTCTAGTTATTTTTGTTGTTTGAAGCTCACTCTGTAGAAGATTTTTTAGGAGGAACTCATGAGGAGCAATATTTCCTCCACTGATTTTTTTTGCATGTTCATAAGTTTGTGTTCTTTATGCCTGAAAGTCAATTTTGCTAGATATAAAAATATTGGCTCACATTTTCTTTCCTTTGAATACCTTAGGTATGTATTTTCTTTCAGCATAAGAGTTTCTGTCAAAAAGTCTAAGAACAATCTAATTCTGTACTACTGTTTTTCCCTTTTTTGTCTAGATGCCCAAAGGACTTTTTCTTTCTTCTTTTTAACCCAATAGTTTTATTAGAATATCTTGGTATTGGTTGTTCTAAGGTGATATTCTAAAATACATGATTTTCTCTTTCAAAACGTAGTTTCAATTATTTTTTTCCAGAAAACTTTTCTTAAAATACATCATTTGTACCACACCTTTGCTTTGGTTTTCTCCTCTCCTATTACCTGTATGTTGGATCTGCTTTGTCTATCTTCAATATTTGTCAACTTTTCCCAAATTTTACTTCTTTCTTCATTTCCTTTGGATTTTTAACTTTTTCCTCCTTTTCACCCTCTATTATTTCTCTTAGGGTGATATTTGTGGTATTTAGTTGATTTTGTGCTCCTTCCAATTTAAAATTTATTTTTTAAATGATTTTTTAAAAATTTCTAATTCTTTCTTGAGTTCTGTCTCCTTGTCTCTGAGTTTTGCTAATTCAGATTTATGCTGTTCTTTCATCTCCTGTATAATTTTGTAATAATCTCTTTTAATTATTCTGAAATAGAATATTATGGTTTTAATCATTTTTAATTGAGCATGTCTTCTGGCATGTTTTCATTGTCAGTAGGGATTTTACTCTGTTTCTTTCTTAAAAAATAGTTTATATGGCATTTAACCTTATTAAATATAATTTATTTAATGTCTTTCTCTCTCTCCCTGTATGAGGACAGAGACTATGTCTGTTTCATTCATCAGTATATTCCTAGTGCCTGGCACATAGCGGATGTTCAATAAATCACTGCTAAAGGAATGAATAGAAGAGTTCATCAAAATGTTCATAGTGGTATCTCTGGGTGACAGGATTTAGAAAACGGTCTTCTGATACTTTATAAGTTGTTATTTTTCTAAGTTTTTTCATAATGAGCATAAAACATTTTTATATTCAGAGAAAAAGATTTTTAATTTGAAAAAAAAAGGTTTGTACATGAAGCTGGGTATATAGATACCCTATATCTTTTAAAAAATCAATAAAGAAATGCCCTCTCCCTCACATATGTCTTCTATTCGTAAATGAAAACTATGGGGTAAAAGAAGGTGACAACGCTGAGTTTTACTAAGAAAGACTAGGTTTACAGTTTGTGAAAAGGACGACAGCACCCACCCATCTGCTTTCCATGCTATATTTGACAGATTTTACTCTATAGCTCAGAAAACATGTTAATAGGACTTCTTGTAGTGAGAGGAAGGAATTTAAAAAGCAAAGAATCCTGCTGTGTAGTTTGGCACTATATGGAAAATGGTTCACAGTGCCTGCAATTCATGGAACAAAGATAACATCTCTTTGTAAAATCTACACTGCAAGGTATCTCAAATATATAACCAAGATATGCCAGTGGCAGTGACTTACAATCACCAAAAAAATGATCCCAAACAAGAATGAGATGAAGCCTTAATTTGCTTAACTGGGCCTTCAAAGACCTATTAGAGAACACATGAGAGATGAACTGCCTCATAAAGCAGATGGTCTTCTCTAGTTTAAAAAAAAAAAAAAATCAAGATAATTAAAGGAAACTAAGGAGCAAGGATCTTGCTAAATTGGCCAAGAAGATTTTTTTTTCCTCTGAAGTAGAATGCATGAGTTTTTGAAAGGATTTCATGGTTCCCCATGAGGCTGACACAGGTTATTTCATAAAGTCTACATCAGCAAGGGAAGCCGTCCCAAGGGCAGCTGCCTCCCAGGTAGGATGCAACCCCTGGCAGGCTTTATTCACAGGGGTGGGAAAGAAGGCTGAGGGGTAACATTGCCTTTCTGAAAGACCACTGGAGTGGGGAGTGAGGACACATGCGATCTGTGTTCTTGATCTGTGATTCTGAGGAACCTGGTTCACTTTTGTTACCTGTTAATTTTTCTTAGAGAAACTTGTCATTCATTCCCCTAGCCTGCCTTGGTAGTGAGAACAGTTGAGATAAAGAGGAAAATATCTGTATACTACAGAACAGAATTGCAAAATTGTTGGTTTATAATGTAATTTTGTTTAAATAGCTCCATTGCTAGATATAAAGGTCTCACTGTGCAGCAAATTAAAAACTGGATTAAGGGGAATGAGGTGTTTTGAACCCAGTAGAAGATGAAAAAAATTTCTTTTCTCCTCCAACTGTAAGATACTCGATACTCCATTTCTGTTCTCCTACAAGCTCTAAGATACTTTTTGAGAGAAAAGAGAGGCAGATAAAAGTGTCTCAAAGGAAACTCAAAGATTCTATGCCAGAGATTGTTAACTGAAACAGGGACAGGAGGCATGAGTCTTTTATGGTCATGGTCAGGATTTATACAGAAAGGGTACTGCCCCCAAATATTGCCACTTGTGGCTTACCTATGGGGCCTAACCAAACCCCACAGGGATAGGGCCCCAGGAAATATTAAGTATCTAACATTTGTTGAGGGCTTCCTTTGGGCTAAATACAAAGGGTGTTCACGATCCCTTTCATTTCTCACACAAATCCTAGAACGCTGGCACCATGATGCTCCTCGTTTCACACAGAAGGACACCAAGCTGTAGCAAGGTTAAGAAAACTTGCATAACATTGGGAAGTTGAAAAGCAGCAGAGCCCAAGCTCCAATCCTGGTCTAACGATCCCAGAATCCTTAGTTTAACATTCTACTCCACTCCCTCTTCCAGGAAGTAGAAAGTGGGATGAAGCTGGTAACATAGAGACTCCAAAGACCTCATTTGCTCAGTTTATCTATCTCTGATCTGATGGTTCCAAGAGAAGGTATCATAACCAAGGAACCAGGTAATGGTTTCTCTTCAACCACATCTCAACAGCAACACAGAGCTTACCGTTGGACCTGCCTCCTAATTATCCCTGGATCTCTTCTCTTTTCCTCATATTCTCTAAATCCTTTGAAGTTATCATGATACGTCTAACATAACTTCCTCAATCCTTCTGTACGAAAACCAAATCCACTCTTAGTTTAGAAAATTATAGTGAAATCCCATTTCAACACATTATACATACGACCAATTCCAGATTTCACCAAACAGTGGCCTAGAAGACATCTGGCAGTTTTCTTAATGATAACACCAGTTGAGCATTCCAAATCCAAAAATCTGAAATCCAAAAGGCTCCAACGAGCGTTTCCTTTGAGCATCATGTCAGTGCTCCAAAAGTTTAGATTTTGGAGCATTTCAGATTTTGGAGTTTTGGATTTGGGATGCTTAACTGGTAAGTATAATGCAAATACTGCAAAATCCAAAAACAAAAATATGAAATCCAAAATACTTCTGGTCCCAAACATCTTGTATAAGAGACACTCACCCTGTAATTGCTAATATATCAATCACTTCAATCCTCACAACCATTCTGTGGAGAGAAAACTGTTATTATTCTCATTTTATAGATGTGGTAACAGGCAGCAAGATAGTAAATAACTGCCATGTATGTAGCAGGTGGTGAAGCTATTTTGTTTTAAACCTCTCTGAACCTCAGTTCTCTCCTCTCAAAAAATAAAAATATTTACCTCACATGGTTACTATGCAGAAATGGAATAAACACACAAAAAGCAATTTAACATAGCACTTAGATTCTCCCTCTCTCCTAGTATTTCTGGGATCATTCCAAGGTACAATACAGAAATTTTTAATTAGACGGGAACAAGGAGATAAGAGAGATGCTTAGAATTTCTTCACATATGCTGCCTCATTTGTGTGTCACAACACCCTTTGGAAAGAAGTAAATATCACCATCCCCATTTTACAGATGAGAGATTAGGGAACTGGCACATGCATGGACATTCTGCTGGTGACTGAAGCAGGATTCAAACCCACACATGCATACTGTTTCTCCAGAGGTTTTTTAAGGGGTTGGAGGACAGGGGTAGCCAAGACTTCTAGTTCCCTTCATCTTCCCTATGTAGCCATTCCTACAAATTCCACATATCCCCAATGCTCCTGCAACTTGCCAATGTTACCTTTCCCTGGAAAATCAAGACTGAAAACCATAGTCGAAGATAAAAATAGGTATAGTCACAGTTACTAATCATGCACAATTAGCAACTCTTCTAATAAGAAATAAAGAAGAGGGAGGGAGAAGGAATGGAAGGAGGAGAAGAGGGGAAGAGAGGGAGAAATGGTCATGAAACAGAAGTCCAAATTGTGAGGCTCTACATTCTCTCATCCACATCAGGATTTTTTTTCCACAAAGGTATCAGCTACTTATCCTGGAACAACCTGCTATTCCTTCTCAGTCCTTCAGCTGGGACCTGCATTTAGAAGCCTCCAAGAAGACATACCTGGCCAGGGTCACATTTCTCAGAAAGGCAGCAGCAGGAAGAATTGAGCCCGGAGGCCGCCACCAGGAACAGGGTGTTTCCCTCAACACAGGATGCGAGTTCACAAAGAAACACCAAGGACCTCCTCTTTCTCCAGCTACAGTCTCCTGCTTTCCTCAACAGAACTTAAGGGCAGGAAGGAAAGCGGAAGTCAGGAATCAGGGCCAGGGAAGCTAAAACAAAGGCGGGTCTCTAAAATGCAGACACACACCCATCCCCTCCTCCTGAGCTCACACCCACAGATTCTTAAGCTGGGAAGAGGACAAGCCACCATAGAATTCTAAGTGCCTCAGCCACAAACTGCCTCAAAACACTGGAGACCTTCTGTGGGCCCAAGGCCATGCTAAAATAAAGTGTGAGCTTGGCAGAGTCCAAAAACTCACAGAAATCTGTTAGGACACACTTACGTGCATCTCTTTTCTAGACGGTTTTCTCTAGAGTCCCAGGTTAAGAACCACTGCACTAGTTGGTCATAAGGTCATAAGGTAGGAAAACAGGGCTCTCCCACCAAATCTTCTCTCAACTTCCCTAACTGGGTTAGGTGGACATGCAAGCAATATCCCAGACATTTCTGACTCCATCCCTCCCTGGCCCCATGACCAGTCAGAAACCTGGCACTAATCCATCCTCTGAAGCTAGTAACATGTGAATTCTCATCCTTTCATTTCCACGGTCACCATCTAGGCCAGGCTCTTATTAACCATCCCAAAGGCCTACAGTCCATATTCTGATCACCTGTCTGCCCTCATGCCAATCCAACTGTACTCTCCTGCAGAGCCACCTTCCTAAGAGCATCTACCACCTTTATCACCACCACATACACACGCTCCAGGCTATCAACAGCTAGGACCCTGGGGCTGGGCCACCTGGGTTTGAATTCCATCTCCACTGCTTCCTCTGAGTGTCTCTTTAGGTAAGTCAGCTAACCTCCGTTTCCTCCACTGTAAAATGGAGATAATAAGAATATGTATACCAAATGTCTGTTGTGGGAATTAAATAGGAGAGTGTGTATAAAGCACTCAGAATAGTGATGGCACACAGTAATTGCTGTGTAAGTGTTAACTGTCACCAACATGAGTATTCTTAAAGCTTTTCACTGATTACCAAATAAAATCTCACTTGCGCCAGGCATGGTAGGTCATGCCTGTAATCTCAGCACTTTTAGAGGCTAAGGAAGGAAGATCACTTGAGGACACTTGAGGACAGGAGTTGGAGATCAGTCTGGGCAACATAGCGAGACCCTGTATGTACAAAAATACATACATACATACATACATACATAAATACATACCAAAACAAAGTCTCACTTCACTGATGGGCTCTTATGGCCCTCTATATTCTGTCCCAAATGGGTCAAACTAACCCCAACTTGTCCCTAATCTGTGTGGACATAAGCCGTTCTTCTGCTACCTGATCTCAAGCAGGGCACCACACTAGTGCCTCGCTCTATACTGAAGCTACTAAACATCTCCCACTTACAAGCCTCTTCCATTTGTTCTGCCTGGGACGCCCTGTGTCATATCAGTGTCTGTCAAACCCTCACAGCTCTCAGAGACAAGATCAAGCACTGATCCCACTTAAGATACTGCCATCATTAATTCCAGCAACAGCACTGAGGATGTCAATATACCTAACAGTTTCTGTGCTCTTGTTCCTACCTGCCCAAGGGCTAATTGGCTGGTCTACCTTAAAGGAGTAACCTTTATTCTCAATTAAATGAGGTAGTTGAAAACAAGTGACTTAAAAAGTCTTCTTGTCAAGGTTCTTGGGGTTATACAGTGTTTCTTGTTCCTTTGGGACACTTTTTTCTTTCCTTCCTCCCTCCCTCCCTCCCTCCTTCCTTCCTTCCTTCTTTCTTTCGGACAGAGTGTCTCTCTGTCACCTAGCTGGAGTGCAGTGGCATGATCTCTGCTCACTGCAAGCTCCGCCTCCCAGGTTCACGCCATTTTCCTGCCTCAGCCTCCTGAGTAGCTGGGATTACAGGCACCCAGATAATGAGAATATCTATATCAAATGTGTGTTGTGGGAATTATACAGGAGAGTGTGTGTAAAGCACTCAGAATGGTGATGGCACACAGTAATTGCTGTGTAAGTGTTAACTGTCACCAACATGAGTATTCTTAAACTTTTCACTGGTTACCAAATAAAATCTCACTTGGGCCAGGCATGGTAGATCATGCCTGTAATCCCAGCACTGGGCTAATTTTTTATATTTTTGGTAGACATGGGGTTTCACCATGTTGGCCAGGCTGGTCTCAAACTCCTGACCTCAAGTGATCCACCCACCTTGGCCTCCCTAAGTGCTAGGATTATAGGCGTGAGCCACTGCGCCCAGTTGGAACAATTTTTCATTAAAGAAGAGGATACACAGGGTAACTGCACATATTTTTATTTTTTAAATGGGTAACTGAAAGTGTTCCAGGTCTCAAGTCTCCAAGGCTAGGGAAAAAAGTAAAACTTTACTATGTGATATGCAAAATTATTTTCTCTTCCCAATCTGATGACCCTGTGACTTCTAGTTTTTTTCCCAACAAACTAGAGAAGATAATTTTCATTTCATACTTTATATTATCTCCATGATACATATTGCAGAGCCATTTCTACCTTCCATGTGGAAAGTAATTCCGAGTGTTATACCCAAATCTAAGACAGTAAAAAAAAAAAAAAAAAGTTCAAATTACTTCTCCCCACCCCTCAATTTAGCAATAGAAAATTCCGGGATAAATTTTTTCCATAAATGAGCAGAACAGCCCCCAAGTTTCTTAAAAGCAGCAGCTTGGAACTCAGCCACAAGAAGTTTGAAAAGTGGCAGAAAATTTAATAATACCATTACCTTGAAATCCAATAAAGCCTGTTGGAGCTTAACATTTTCAAGAAATCAGACTATTTATGCTATTACCCCTAGTACCACTATAATCTCCTATAAAGCCATAAATATACACAATGTAGTTCACCAGAAAACTAAGACTATCATAAAAAAGGCCATAAGGAAGATACTGCCCATGAAGTATGTCTCCATGGTACTTGCTACAGCAAGTTCACACAGAGGAGTTCATTTATTTTGAAAATTACATTTCCAAGTCCACAACTCCACAACTCATCACTTTGAACTGTGAACAACTTTTAATACAAGTTAGAGCTTTCTTTTCAAAGACTGTTTTCACACAAGATAAAGGTGATACTGAATATCAAGGACATGTATGAGGCTGTCACAATACCAAGGAAAAGACTTATAACATCTGCGTCTTCATATCTGCTTCATTTAACAGTCCATTCAGCTTCAAGTATCAGAAAACCTAACTAACAGTGGATTCAACAAATACAAAGGAGTTGGAAAGCCCAGGGCTGCAGGTTTGAAACAACTTCAAGGCAGATATCTCTGTGGCTCTTGGACTTTCCTTCATGCTTATCACCTCCTGGTGACATGAAGACTGCTGTACATCCAGGCACCTCATCATCATTCAAGGCAGAAAGAATGGGAAAGCAAGGAAGGGTATGGACAAGCTCATTTGTCAGGCTTTATAAAGACAATAAATGCTTTCCCAGCAACCTCGCCCCCATCCCAGTGGACTTATTCTCAGGTCTTACTGGCCATAAGTAGGTCACAGGGCCACATCTGCTACAAGGAATGCTGGAAAATCAGGGTGCAGGATTGGCATATTGGCTTAATCATCACAATTTACTGACGAGGCTGATCTCCACACCGCCCTGAATTAAACTATGGCTCTATGAGCAACAATGAAACAGGATATGGGCATTGAGTGGGCAATTAATTGTGTCTCCATTTTGAGTCTCCATCTTGGGAAGGAGAAAATCATCCAATAAAGGGTTTTCTGCTCCTAATATCAAAAGCATCCACTACCTATAAAGTAACTGTTTTACAAATTCCCATACATATAATAACAAACAAATAAAAATTGCTTAATCTTTTAAGTTCATATGCCTTGGTTTTTCTCTCAATGTAGAGTCAGGTATAAATGGGCAATCGATGGCTAAAAGGTGGGTGTGAAGTCTTGTTGTTGTGAACTCTGATCACAACTTAACCACTAAGAAGCTTTGAGGTGCAGCTTGCTGTTTCCCAGGCAGAAAAGCCATGTTAGCCGTGATTCAAACCTTTAAGCTACCAGACAGGGGAGAAGCCTCCCAAAGGTGCTGTCTGCACGCTGCTCTCGCCACCTCCCTGGCCCTCCCTGATCAAACAGGTGCATCCATTTAGCACCCTAGATGCCCCGCACCTACTGAACCTTCAGTGGCTCCCCACTGCTCTTAGGAAACAGCTGAAACTCCTTACCAAAGCCCTCCATTCTGATTTGACCAGGCCGCCTTCTCCAACCTCATCTCCCACCAGGTCCCACCACACTTGCTATGCTCTGGCCACTCTGGCTCCTTGCCATTCCTTAAACAGTTCATAGCCCTTGGTCTGTAATGGGCTTTTCCCGGCTCTTCATAGACTGGGCTTTCCCTATGCTTCAGATTGCAGCTCAAGCATTGCTTCTTCAGGGACACCTTCCCTGGTCACCCAACATAATGTGGGCCGTGCCCAGTATCCCTCCATCACACTCTTCATTCCTCCATAGCAGGTACCACAATCCACAATTATCTCCTCTACTGAGAAGGCTTTCCTACCACCTGTCTCCATCACTAGAACAGACAGAAGCTACGGGAGCGGAGACCTCATCTACCTTTTCACTGCTCTATCCCCAGTGCCCAGCACAGAGTAAGGGCTCTGGACTATTATTTTCACTATCCTGGTTCCAGGACTTGCCTGATTCGGTTGACTTGTCACTACCCTCTATACCACCAACTCCTCCATGTGGCCACCAAATGAACGTTGCATCCCTAGGACCCGTTCCACTGCAATCCTGACCTTGGAACTTCCTCTCTCCCCAACAACTTCTCTTGCTTGTCACCCCACTCTCAGTCCTCTCTCATATACTGAAGCAGGCACACAGTGTGGTTAAAAGCACAGACTCTGGAGCCAAAAGGCCTGGGTTCAAATCTCAGCTCCATCATTGTCTGTATAGGCACAAATAAGTTGCTTCTATAGCTCCTGTGTGCCTCAGTTTCCTGTCACTGAGTGATAATAGTTGCATCTATGTAACAGAGTTGTAGTGAAGAACAAAAGTATACACTTTAAGTGCTCAGAACAGTGCCTATATAAGTGCTAATAACTTAACGGTAATAAATGTAACTTCTGGCCGGGCGCAGTGGCTCACCCCTGTAATCCCAGCACTTTGGGAGGCTGAGGTGGGCGGACCACCTGAGGTCAGGAGCTCAAGACCAGCCTGGCCAACATGGTGAAACCCCGTCTCTACTAAAAATACAAAAAATTAGCCAGGCATGGTGGCAGGCGCCTGTGGGAGGCTGATGCAGGAGAAGCACTTGAATCTGGGAAGTGGAGATTGCAGTGAGCTGAGATCGTAGCATTGTACTCCAGCCTGGGTGACGAGAGCGAAACTACGCCTCAAAAAACATAAATAAATACATAAAAATAAAAAATAAAATAAGTAAAATAAATGTAACTTCTTCTTATGAACACACTCTTTGTTCTCATTAGCATATGCACTCCCCTAGGCCCTTCTCATTTGATCCCAGTTCATTAGATCCTTCTGTAATGTCCCATTTAATGTGTCCTTCAAATCCCAGCCAGAAGACCTGCAATCCCATGCCTGATCTGCCAACAACTTGATCTGAATTGCATTCCACTCCAGACCATTGTGTCCTGTTGGAGGAAGATGCTTTGGAAATTGTGTTCTCCTGGGCTTTACTCACTGCACACATCTTTACCAGCCTTCCTCTCCTCTAAACTGCTATATCACATAAATTGATTCTAAATGATACAGTTATCACCTTTGGTCACATCCACAGATGAGATATAAGCATTGAGGGCAATATGTAACTTTTCTCAATACCCCACGGAAGTCAACACAGTATTAGGAGTATAGCAAATACAGTCTCTACCTATTAATTGGCTCTGATCACCCCATCTCCTTTTAACTACACCTTTTCCCTCAAAAAAAGGAAGCGTCTTTAAACTGCATCCTGCTTACTTGCTTAAACTGGATTCTGCGGTGTGAGGATCAGTGATTTCAAAACAAAAAGCTACTATTTCTTGTTCAAAAACAACAGGAAATCCTCTTTACCCCTAACCAAGCCCAAGTCACAAGGACAGGATGGCAGCAGGTATGCCTGATTTCCAGTTAGCCAAGTCATGTTAGATTTATTGGTATTCAGTTCCAAATAACTAATATGTAACTTAAGCTCTTTGCAGAATTTTATTGTACTCTGGGAGAGGGGGGTCAACTTTCCCAAAACTTGCACACTCCTGGGAAAGAATTTAGGTGAGAAAACAAATGGAACCCCATGGACTTAAGTATTTTCCATAAAATCAAAAGAGACAGACTAAAAAGTCTAGATATTCCTTTAACAAAGCATCATCTATAAAATATTCAGGCAGGGTGCGCTGTCTCATGCCTGTAATCCCAGCACTTTGGGATTACACCAAAGAGGTGGGCAGATCACCTCAGGTCAGGAGTTCAAGACCAGCCTGGCCAACACAGTGAAAACCTGTCTCTACTAAAAATACAAAAATTAGCTGGGTGTGGTGGTGGGCGCCTGTAATCCCAGCTACTCAGGAGGTTGAGGCAGGAGAATTGCTTGAATTCAGGAGGCAGAGGCTGCAGTGAGCCGAGATAGCACTATTGCACTCCAGCCTGGGCAACAAGAGTAAGACTCCGTCTCAAAATCAAAAATAAAAATAAATACAATATTCAATAGTATATGTTGCTGTTTTCTTTTCCTTAGTATATATTCATAACAGAAAGGTCTAGAAGCTACAGAGGCAAACAACAAACTGACCTATCTCATGACTCTGAAATAAATATGCCAAGTCATTCCTTTAGAACTCTATTGGTTTCATCTTGCACTGATTTTTGTGGCCTTTTGTGCAAAGGAAGGTCAGCGGAGTTCACTTCTCCCAAGGACAATTTCAGGTTTGCATAAATGAGCAAGTGTCCAAGAACCTGGAAAAACAAGTCCTTTTGCTTTGGTTTCAAAATGAGGCCACATAAAGTTGCATGCTTTTCTCCTTTGCCTTCCGGAGGCTGCTCACATAAGATAGGTCTTAAGCTTCCCAAGTCTGGCTGGGGCATTTCCTCCACCTGCCGCTCCCCTCCCCCGCCCCCCACCGACCGCTCTTCCTTTAGCAGAGGTGCTGTGCCTCCTGCCCTGAGGATGATACATTCTTCTCATCTTTCTCAGAGGCAAAGCCTGTCTTTCAGACACACATGGGACCCCTTCTGACCTATCCCCAGCATCCTAATCCTCTTCATGTGGAGTATAGGGAAGGGAAAAATGGACTAAAGTCCCTCCGAAGACTATTCTGGCATGTTTCCCGAGTCTCATTCTGCAACAAAAGTAGACACCAGGTAGACTTCTTTCCAGGGCGTCCGATTCCTCCTGGTGAAGACTTGTCACAGGGCTTCTTTTTTTTTTTTTTTTTTTTGAGGCGGAGTCTCGCTCTGTCGCCCGGACTGGAGTGCAGTGGCCGGATCTCAGCTCACTGCAAGCTCCGCCTTCCGGGTTTACGCCATTCTCCTGCCTCAGCCTCCCGAGTAGCTGGGACCACAGGCGCCCGCCACCTCGCCCGGCTAGTTTTTGTATTTTTAGTAGAGACGGGGTTTCACCGTGTTAGCCAGAATGGTCTCGATCTCCTGACCTCGTGATCCACCCGTCTCGGCCTCCCAAAGTGCTGGGATTACAGGCTTGAGCCACCGCGCCCGGCCAGTCACAGGGCTTCTTAGTCCCGTTCCATTTGTTAGCAAAAGGGAAAGTGATAGATCCAGAGCATCCAAACAAAAAGGACACTCTTTTATCACAACAAAATAAGACTGCAAATCTCTACCCTGGAAGTAGCAAATTACAAGAGAGGTTAAAAAAAAAAAAAAAGCAAGAGCAAAGTTACAAAGAAGGGATTTAATTTGGACTACTGAAATTTAATTTCTTTCTTCAGTGAAAGATAAATACATAGAAGTAACCTTTCTTTACTAGTGTCAACATCAAGATATAACGATGTAACATTATTGTAACATTATTTACCAGGTATGTGAAAACAAGGTCTGTATTTCTGAGTATCTGAAAATAATGGCAATAACAGGCCTCAGATCACCAATTTTACAGGTTGGGTTCATATGCCATGTAAAAATCTAGAACCTAACTGACTGACTCTGAGACATGCACAGAAAGTGATCTACAAGTAAGGAGGTAGCCACAGACGAGACTATGCTACACTACAAAAATGTGGTTACTCAGGTTCATAGTAGAGGGATCTGCAGAGCACCCATTCACTGAATTAATACTTAACATCTAAAGTTCTGCAGAAATCAGGGACTGCAATTTGGTGACTAAAATATCTTAAAATTCTTTAATAGGACTGTGGTAATAAAGTTGGCAATCAACATGGTGAGCTGAGATGACAGGCAAGGGCTTTGCCTATTTCAAATACGTGGAAAAACTGAGTGAGAGATCATTAACAACTTTTTAAATACTAAGAAAAAATTCAAAATCACAAGAAATAAATCCCTGGGCCAGAACCAAAGACAGAACTCAAAGTCGGATGAGAGGAAGTTAAAGCTCTGAAGATGTAAAAGGCTATCAGAACATGAGATAAGCTTAGTGTGTAGGGGCTGAGATCCTGATGAACCCTGGAGAACAAAGGGTCATATCTCACCAACAAGAAATCAAAATTTCAAAACAGCTCCCACGTAGAGGTATGGCATCCAAATACAGAACACCCATGGAACATCAAGTTCCCGAGCCAAGAAAACAGTAACACTAGGCTGGGCGAGGTAGCTCACGCCTATAATCGCAGCACTTTGGGAGGCTGAGGCAGGCAGATCACCTGAGATCAGGAGTTCGAGACCAGCCTGGCCAACATGGTGAAACCCCGTCTCTACTAAAAAT
>NW_012116154.1:2056746-2057048 GCF_000951035.1 Colobus angolensis palliatus | reverse complement strand
GCAGGCAGATCACCTGAGATCAGGAGTTCGAGACCAGCCTGGCCAACATGGTAAAACCCCATCTCTACTAAAAAGGCAAAAATTAGCCAGGCATGGTGGCAGGCGCCTGTAATCCCAGCTACTCAGGAAACTGAAACAGAAGAATTGCTTGAACCCGTTAGGCAGGGGTTGCAGTGAGCCAAGATGGCACCATCGCACTCCAGCCTAGGTAACAAAGAGCAAAACTCTGTCTCAAAAAAAATTAAAATAATAATAATAATAATAACACTGGTCCAAAAGCTAGGACACCCATCGGGCACTAA
>NW_012116154.1:1996750-2056384 GCF_000951035.1 Colobus angolensis palliatus | reverse complement strand
GGAGGCTGAGGCAGGAGAATGGCGTAAACCCGGGAGGCGGAGCTTGCAGTGAGCTGAGATCCGGCCACTGCACTCCAGCCCAGGTGACAGAGCGAGACTCCGTCTCAAAAAAAAAAAAAAGAAAGTGCTGGGTTTGCACAATCCTAGTTGCACAGGATCCGACATCAAACAACCTCTAATGAAGAGACTTACAGTGAAAGCTTAACACCAAACAAGAAACAATTTACCAAAAGAGACAGCCAACACAACTGGGAAAACCTGTGCCCAAGAGCTAGAAATAGATAAATAGCGGTTGTTCAGGAAAAAGTTACCATGAATACAACTAAAGCTAGAGAGAACCATGGGTGTTGGAAAGCAGGATTTGGAAAAACTTGGAATATGCAAAGAATTTCTCCCCTTATCAATGCTGAGTTAAGTTTCTAAGCAAGTACTTCATTCATTCATCCATTCCATATATATTTATTAAGCATTTATTCTGTGTCAGGCTCCAATTACTCCCCCTCAGTCTTGGCTGGCACTGGCTCTGAGAATGGTTATTATCCAGTCCCACCGCTTAGCCCAAGATGACTCCACAAATATTGGAGCAACCTCCGTAGATAAAATAGTGTCCTCACTCACAGAGAGGAAGGAAATGAAAAAGACTTTAGTGCTGGAGTTTAGACAAATTATATACATGTGCCAAAATATAAAAGGAATTTAGGACACAAGCAAGCATCAAGAGGGAGATTTAAGAGCTGCAGGAACACGTGCTTCCAGTGGGGAAATTAGGAAACTCCCTGGGAAAGAGAGTGACTCTGCTGCACCCTATGGCAAGAGCAGGATTTTAGCGGGTTACCAAAAGATGGATCCACATACCAGAGCGGAAACAGCAGGAGCAAAGGCACATGACCCAAAGGCACAGGGTGTACCCTGGCAGGAGCAGCCCACGCAGACTACTATAAATGTCTACTGAATAGTAATAATACCAACAGCAATAACGATCATTCATCATGAGTAATAGGTAATAAAAATAAGGAGCAGTGAAAGGAGACCTAAAGGACTCAAATACCAGGGTGACCTTTTAAACTAGTGGGTACACACTAAACAATTTCAGCAGGGAAGTGGCATGATGAGAGCCATGCCTCAGTTAGATTCATTTGGCCACTATGCATGAGTTAAATTTGCAGGCAAAGACTGCAGGCCAAGGTCTGGAAGCTATTATAACACTCCAGATCCTCACAGCTGAGGTTACAGTGGTGGCTGCAGTCATCCAAAGGAATGGATAGGTACAGACAAAAATGAACAAATATGCAATTTTTATTAGCAATTCCTGGAATATAGTCATGTGTTGCTGAACAACAGAAATACATTCTGAGAAATGCATCACTGGGCGATTTCATTGCTGTGCAAACATCATCATGGAGTGGTCTTACACAAACCTAGATGGCACAGCCTACTACACACCTAGGCTAGATGGCAGAGCCTAGGGTTCCCAGGCTACAAACATGTACAGCATGTTACTGTACTGAATACCGCAGGCAACTGTAATACAATGATAGGTATTTGTGTACCTAAACATATCTAAACATAGAAAAGGTACAGGAGAAATGGGGTCTTATAATCTCATGGGACTACTGTTGTATATGCAGTCCACGGTAGATTGAAACATTGTTATGTGGCACATGACTCATTTTAAAACTGGAGTTTTAAAATAAACACAAATATCTGCATGAAAAGGCAGGAAAGAACAGCTCTAGCTATTTACTTCTTATTTTCATGCTCAATGGATGCCATTCCACATTCCATCCAAGAGCAGCACCCTGTCCTGAAAGGAGATAGCCTGGAAAGGCAGACTAATCTCAAAACAGAAGGAAAGAAAATTAAAATTCCAGTCTGACATATGAGCCTCAAAACCAATGTAGGGCACAGCAGTATGCACTGCTGACCCTTGACTGATGATTCTGACCACATCTGATGATAAAATTATTAACTCTATGGCATGCTGCTGTTGTTTTTTTACTGAAATCATTTCCCTTCTCCAGGGAACAGTGTGGCACTGTTCAGACACAGGCTGGTGAGGAGGCCCCAGGTCAAATTGGCTTTCCTGCCTTACATGAGGGCAGCGACGGCTGCCAACGTTAACATTTATTTCTGCTATGTGTAGCCTCTACAGAACGTAAGCTTGAGGTTTCAACAAACAAATCTTACTTATTTATTTATTTATTTATTTATTTATGTATTATTTTGAGTTTTGCTCTTGTCACCCAGGCTGGAGTGCAATGCTGCAATCTTGGCTCACTGCAACCTCCGCCTCCCAGGTTCAGGCGATTCTCCCGTTTCAGCCTCTCT
Organism: Colobus angolensis palliatus; assembly: GCF_000951035.1. Lineage (NCBI taxonomy): Eukaryota > Metazoa > Chordata > Mammalia > Primates > Cercopithecidae > Colobus > Colobus angolensis. Next base: position 2,054,056 of record NW_012116154.1, on the reverse strand, counting down.
TGTAGCTGGGATTACAGGCGCCCACAACCACACCCAGCTAATTTTTGTAATTTTTTTTTTTAGTAGAAATGACGCTTTACCATGTTGGCCAGGCTGGTTTCAAATTCCTGACCTCCACCCACCTCAGCCTCCCAAAGTGCTGGGGTTACAGCAGCCAGCCAAATCTTATTTAATGATCAGGAGAAACAAGCTACAAAGGAGCACGTAGAAGGGAGGAATGGAGAACAAATCAAGTAAAATACGTAACAGTGTTCATGCCTGGACTGAGGGATCAACAACAATGGGAAAAGAAATCAGAGATGGAAACCATGAGAGGGTACGAACCACACTCTAGTTCCATGGAAGGGCGTTTCAAAAGGCAACGTGTTATGCAGTTATGTGCTCCCTGGAAAAGCAGCCACTCTCTCCCCCCACCAGAAAAAAGGCACAAAGTGACAAGCTCAGTAGAGGCCTCAGGGCAGCAATCACTATGCTGAGCACACATAGCACGTTTCTGGCACCCAGTAAGAAGATAGTTTTCTTATAAAGAGCTCTTAGTAAGAAATAAGTCAAATGAAAATAAAAAGCTTCCTTGCAATTACTGGACAGCACACACCTGTGCAGCTCAGGGCCCTTTGGTAATCTCTAGAAAGAAGCTCAGCTGATGGCCAATGTGTCATTCTCTGAGGTGGAAAAAGGAGCAAGAACACATATGTGAATGTTTCAGGTAAATTTACTTCTTCCACTTCAAGAGCCCAAATGTTAGCATTTTAACCACTGTGAAGGAACAATGTCCTCAAAATATATTAGCTTGAATCATATGAAATTAACCTTTTTGTATGTCAAAAATGCTCAAGTACTAACAATTTCACTTGGATCAATGGCAGTACATGTCCTCCAACTTTCTTCTACACAAGGGTAGGCAAATTTTTTCTTAACAGGATCACAGATATTTTAGGCTTTGAGGGCCAAGAGACAAAAAAGAGATTATGTAGGTGCTTATATAACTATTTAAAATGTAACCATTTAAAAATATAAAAACCACCCTCAGCTCCTATAAAAATAAGCATAGGCTGGATCTGATCTATTGGCTACAGTTTGCAGATCCCTGTTACAGGGTACAGGTATAAACTTTATTCTGATGATGCTCACTATGAAAATTGCTAATTTCAGAGTCAAACTGTAACACCCTTGGAGATACTAACAATATCTGAAAATATGTGAAAAGCTGTTTACCCCAACACTGCTGGCTTTAATGCTGGTTGTTGATCCGAATCCCTATTCTATTATCAGCAATCCCTCCCTACTGCTATAAAATGCCACTGCTTTTAACTATCTGACTTACTTTACAAGCAATTGTCTGGGTGAGGACTTGAGGGTGGTTCTAACTTTTCTTTGCTTTCTTTTTTCTTTTTTTGAGACAGAGTCTTGCTCTGTCTCCCACGCTGGAATGCAGTGGTATAATCTCAGCTCACTGCAACCTGTACCTCTTGGGCTCAAGCAATCCTCTCATCTCAGCCTCCTGAGTAGCTGGGACTACAGGCGCATGCCACCATGCCTGGCTAATTTTTGTATTTTTTGTAGAGACAGGGTTTCGTCATGAAGCCCAGGCTGGTCTTAAACTCCTGGGCTCAAGTGATCCACCCCCCTCAGCCTCCCAAAGTGCTAGGATTATAGGCATGAGCCCAGCCATAACTTTTCTATAAATAAAAAAACTGAGCTGCACAAGGTAATGGCACTTAAAAGTGAATACGAATAAGCATAACTACAGAAAGGATATGGGAGCAAAAGCACTATGGGGAATTGCCCCAAATTTCCCCTGACTTGGAGCCAAAATTCCACAGGTTCCAAAGGAAAGCAACAAAAACAAATAAATATCTATACAACTGGTCCAAGGCCAAAAGACTGCAGGGAGCAAGAAGTAAGTCTGAGACACATTGCCCTTCATAGAAATAAAGATAGATAATTAAAGGGAAGAATCATTTTCCTCCTAGGTTAATCAGGGGTAACGACAAATAGGAAAAGGCTACAACTATAGCAGTTCCCAAAAGACTGCTGGGAAAACGTCAGTGTTGTGAGACATCGAAGATCATCCCTGAGGGAACTGAAAGAGTTTCCTCTTTTGGAGAAGGCTAAGAAGTAAAAGGCAGGAACTCCCTCCCTAATACATATTAAACAGACACATACCCAGGGGACCTCCCTTCTGGATCCATGAATTTTGTGATTATAAAGGAATTCAAGCAATCACTGCGAAATGTTTTTAATTTATGGCATTATTATTGTTTCAAATGTTATATATTGTGATGAAAAAGGAAAGCTTAAAAAAATAAAAGCCTATAGAAGAATAGATACATTAGGCCAGGCATGGTGGCTCATGCTTGTAATCCAGAAACTTTGGGAGGCTAAGGTGGGTGGATCTCTTGAGCCTAGGAGGTCAAGACCAGCCTGGGCAACATAGCGAGACCCCATCTCTACAAAAAATAAACAAAATTAGCCAGGCATGGTGGCACACATCTGTAGTCGCAATTACACAGTAGACTAAGGTGGGAGGATCACTTGAACCAGAAGTTCAAAGCTACAGTGAGCTGTGTTTATGCCACTGGAACCCAGCCTGGGCAACAGAGCAAGACCCAGTCTCAAAAAAGAAAAGAAAAAGGAAAAAAAGAATGGATGCACTGAAACAGAAAAAGGACATTGTTGATATACACTTCTGGTCTTATAGGGCCACTTGATTACAAAAATCCTAATTTAGATAACATTTCTTACCATGCAACATTCAAAATTACCCTAGAGCAATACATTCTCTCGTATTGCTAAACATCCTTATTTAAACCTTTAAAGCTTTTACCAATTCAGGACTCTGTGATATTCTACAATGAAAATTAAAGGGAAAAAAGCAAGAGAGAGACTGATCCCATACATACATGAGCTGCCTGGACGACAGTGAGCCTCCGGGTACCGTCTGCCCATAGTGACAGTCAACACATTGGCAGGGGCCTCAGCAGTTCCCAAGTCCTCAGGAAAGACTGAGATGGTTAGCTGTGGTGGGGGGAGACAAAAAAAGGTAGAAACAAAACAGAGACTTAGGATAATGACAGCATTTTTTTTTCATTAAAATGCTAATGATGACCACAAATTTCCAGATAACCATGTTTATGAATTATTCATAGTCGCATGCAAGATGAAGTCTCCCTGTCACTGCAGGCAGGCCCAGGGCTTGCTGATGATTAGCATGTGGGCCCTGCAATAAGTGTGACAGAGGCACAGGTCGCTTCCAACGACCAGGGCTGGCCCTCACTGGCCCCCATCAAAAGTCCAGGCAATCCCACCTGCATTTCCCTGATGCTTTTCCATTCTTCCTTAACATCAAGGAATAGCACTGCCTGGCTCTTTGCTGTGACATCTGAACTAATATCCTGTAAAACTTTAAAAACTTGAAAGGAAGAAAATTGTTTTTCTGTATTGGGGAGGTTAGATGTCACGCTGATTGGGAAAAAAAAAATATTTTCAGTGACGTATAACATATAGAAAATGCACATACCACAATGGACAGCTCAATGTATTTTCCTAAACTGAAAACACACCAGATCAAAAACCAGAACATTATCTACACTGCAGAAGTCCCCTTCATGCTCCCTTCTAAGGGTGACTCCTATGCAGAAATTATTTTTGCCCTTTTTTGTGGCCATCAAGTCGATTTACTGTCACTGTTGATTTTTTATTTAAAAAACATATGCAGAACACCTACTATACACCCAGCACCATGCTAAGCACTGGAGCTACAAAGATGAATAAGATAGCATCTCTGTCTCTAAGGAAGGTGAAGTCTAGGGGAGCCAAAGGATGCACACAAACTGGCCACTATAGGGTTATGGGATGAGCAAAATCACTGAGCTTCATATCAAGCAAGGGTGTGTCTAGTCCAGAAATGGACAGGTCAGGGACCGCTTCCAAGAAAAAGGGGTGCCTAGCATGGCCTAAGGCTGGGTAGGAGTTAGCCACGCTAGGGATGCAAGACAAGGCAATAGAAAAAGGAAAGGTAAGAAACCGCATGGTATAGTCCAGAATTGCTGGCCACTCTCTAGAGTGAGGCCTGCAGAATGAGGCCAGAAAATAAGCCTGGAGCCAGATGGCAACCATGTACACATCTCAAAGAACTCTGACTTTATCCTGGGTGTAAACAGCCACTGAGGGGTCAGATCTGGGTTTCAGATGCATGATTCTCTGGGTGGATTTGAAGGGGGCAGGGTAAAGGCAGGGAGACCTGTTTGGTTGTTACAATCATTCAGGGAGAAGAAAAGGGTGGAGATTGGGGCAGTAGAAGTAGATAGAGAAGGGGAGAGAAGAATTAGTACTTGGAACCATCCAGAAACTCAAAGTGGAACTCTAGGTTTATTACATGTGGATGAATGGTAGTGACAACCAAGGTAGAGAATATAGGAGAAGAAATAAGGAAGACAAGGAATTTAGTTTGGGGCATTAGAAATTGAGGCGTCAAGGCCGGGCGCGGTGGCTCAAGCCTGTAATCCCAGCACTTTGGGAGGCCGAGACGGGCGGATCACGAGGTCAGGAGATCGAGACCAGCCTCACCAACATGGAGAAACCCTGTCTCTACTAAAAATACTAAATTAACTGGCATGGGCATGGTGGCACATGCCTGTAATCCCACCTATTCAGGAGGCTGAGGCAGGAAAATCACTTGAACCCGGGAGGCAGAGGTGGTGGTAAGCCAAGATTGTGCCATTGCACTCCAGCCTGGGCAACAAGAGTGAAACTCCATCTCAAAAAAAAGAAAAAAAAAAAGAGAGAGAAATTGAAGCATGGACGATTCAAGTGGGGATACTGAGATATTCTTGAGCGTAAAGCCTGGAGAAGCAGCCTGAGAAAACCATAAAGGCATAAAAGCGATTACAACATAGTGGGGAGCAGAGATCGTGTCAGTGAGTGACGTCACTGCAGGAACATAGACAGAAGGAGAACATTACATGATCAGTGCAGAATCCTGGAGAACACACACAACAGAATGTGCAGAGGAAAACCATCTTTTGAAGAAGACCCAGGAAGAATGGCAGAGAGGTACCATGGGATAGAAAGAGACGAACAAAGATAAAAAATGAAAAATACACCTTTGGATTTGGCATTTAAGAAGTCACTGTCCACCTTGAGGGAGAGCTGTTTTAGCGAAGTGGTGGAGGCAGAGATAACAGAATCAAGAGAGCAAGTAGAAGAGCCCAGGAAGGGGAATGTGTGGCTGCTGGAAGAGACTAAGTGCTCATAGCACATGGCTACAAGCTGAACAACTCAGTTCAGAGGGAGGGGCTGAAAGTCCAAGAGGGAAGAGGTAAAGATGGTCTGAGATCTTAAAAGAGGTGAGCCAAAGGGTCAGGAGTACAGATGAAGGGGCTGACCTTGAAGAAGAAAGGGAGTCCACAACCCTCTGATATTAGAAGGAAAGTACAGTAGCTCCCCTTTCTCCATGGGGGATGCATTCCAGGATCCCCAGTGGATGCCTGAAACCATGGATAGAACCAAGCCCTATCTAGCTATACTATGTTTTTTCCCGTACGTATGTACCTGTGATAAAGTTTAATTTATAAATTAGGCACAGTAAGAGATTATCAATGATACCCAATAATAAAATAGAGCAGGTGAATGTGGTCTCTATTTCTCATAGCCGTCTTAGTGTACTGTGCTGCAGTAAACTGCAATCACAGAAATGAAACTGGGTAAGGGGGGGCTACTGGAAAGATAAATCTGGCTATAATAAGGTCATAATGAACAGTATTGGGAATTTGGAGGCTATTGACCAAATGGCATCAATGTTTTCAGAAAATAGTTGGCAAAGTCTCTTTGTTGAGAATGATGTGACAAGTAAATGGTCTGAGGACATGGATCATGAAATTCTTGGTTTCTGGCAAGCTATCCCCCAAAATTAAAGTAGTCTAAGTCTGTTTTAAGGTAAACAAACAAACAAGGCAGTTTGTACCAAGATAGAAAAGAACATTTATAAGTTCTACCCCTAAGAGTAGAACTTCAGAGTATCAAAAAATACTATATAAGGCCGGGCGCGGTGGCTCAAGCCTGTAATCCCAGCCCTTTGGAAGGCCGAGACGGGCGGATCACGAGGTCAGGAGATCGAGACCATCCTGGCTAACACCGTGAAACCCCGTCTCTACTAAAAAATACAAAAAACTAGCCGGGCGAGGCGGCGGGCGCCTGTAGTCCCAGCTACTCGGGAGGCTGAGGCAGGAGAATGGCGTGAACCCGGGAGGCGGAGCTTGCAGTGAGCTGAGATCCGGCCACTGCACTCCAGCCTGGGTGACAGAGCGAGACTCCGTCTCAAAAAAAAAAAAAAAATACTCTATAAGCAAAAGATCTGGAAGATGTTTTTTCTTAAAATGATCTTGGGCTTTGGGTGTCAACATTTCCAAAGGTGTACATATAGTTTTGTTAAGCAAAACTATTACCCGCCATCTTTTTTTTTTTTTTTTTTTTTAAGATGGAGTCTCACTCTGTTGCCAGGCTGGAGTGCAATGGCGTGATCTCAGCTCACTGCAACCTCCGACTCCCTGGTTCAAGCAATTCTGCTGCCTCAGTCTCCCGAGAAGCTGGGATTACAGGCACGTGTCACCACACCTCGCTAATTTTTGTATTTTTAGCAGAGATGGGGTTTCGCCATGTTGGCCAGGATGGTCTCGATCTCTTGACCTTGGGATCTGCCCACCTCGGCCTCCCAAAGTGCTGGGATTACAGACATGAGCCACCGCACCCAGCCCTACCCACCATCTTAGAAAGCTTCTTGAATTGCTCCAATTCAAAGGTCCTTCCTACCATGGATAAACTACTGAAAATAAAAAAGAGGCAGACATTTGAAAGTAAAGGCAAGAAGGAGGGGAGAATGGGTTCGCAGTGGCACCTGCCACTGAGACTTCCTAGCTGCCTCTTAAAACAGTAGTTATGCCATCCCACTGTGATCTCCTGAACACTTTTCCATCTAGGATTTTAGCCAATTTAGAAATGGAGTGGAGTGACTTTATACTTGGGAAGTATCCCAGTAATGCCAAAGGAGCAAGATTCATTAGAAACCCGATGCAATGGAAAACACCTGGAAAAGCAGATTTTAGGTTCCCCAGATAGCCTTTGTGATCTCAAAAATTCTAAGCCTGCTCTGCAGTTTGTCTATTCTGTTAACAGGAACAAGATCCAGGCCATTTCTGGAACTTGAAAGGTTTTTAGAACCAATGCTATCTGCACTGAAGTCAGTCAGGACAGAGGTGGTTTCAAAGGCATCAGATGCCTACTAACTGGACCATCTCTGTATCCTCAGGGCATAGGATGTAGTAAGTAGTCAATAAATGTGAAATAAATCAATAAACCAATACATCAGTGAAGAGCTTTCACAACAACTAGGAGGTAAGGAGGCCAATTAAATGGTGAGAACAGAAATAGTCTTTCTATTTCTTCTTTTCCTACCCTAACTGACTCAAAGCAAAGCTGCAAATCACATTCAGCTGCACTTACTTTTCACAGAAGAAAATCTTTATGAACTGATAAATAAGAACTTGTAAGTAAATACTGCATGTTAAGTGGGAGGATTCAGAAAGTATGAAAAACAAGATGCCTCTTAAATGGGAAAATAAATGAGTATGAACATTTTGAGGACACAAAGCAATAGAAATTGCAGACTTTACATCTGTCTGCCTTCTTTGTCATCCTCCCCTGTGAAGGACAGGGCATCATTTCTCTCACAGCATGGTGCCTCTCCTCCCAGATGCTCATTCACACAACCTGCTTAGGTTTAACCCGCTGGAGCAATAAGATAAATAGTCATGAGATAACCAAGTCTCGCTTCCTTGAAAATTTTAAAAATTCACCTTGGTTGCAGGTCTGTTTTAGTCCTAATATATATTTCTATTACGATTTTACTTCTTTTATAATAAAAGAAGCCCTGAAGTATCATGATCATACTGAACACATTTTATTTTATTTTACTTACTTACTTATTTATTTGTTTATTTATTTATTTATTTATTTATTTAAGACAGGGTTTCTTTCACTCCTGTCCCCCAGGCTGGAGTGCAGTGGTGTGATCTCGGCTCACTCTAACCGCCGCCTCCTGGGTTCAAGTGATTCTTATATCTCAGACACCCAAGTAGCTGGGATTACAGGTGTGCACCAACACACCTGACTAATTTTTGTATTTTTAGTAGAGACAGGATTTTACCACATTGACCAGATTGGTCTTGAGCTCCTGACCTCAAGCGATCCACCTGCCTTGGCCTCCCAAAGTGCTGGGACTACAGGCGTGAGCCACCATGCCTGGCCTGAACACATTTTATATTACGCAGCAACACAAGGTAATATTCATCTAAAAGTAACTTTAATAATAAAGCTTCCAAAGGTGAGGAACAGTTTTTTTTATTAGTATATACCATGTGACATTTTTCTGAACTGTTAAAAAATAACTTGATCCTGAAAACATCAAATCTGATTGTGTCCATCTGACTAGCAATATCTTGGGAAGGAAACCAATCTTTGAGACTTCTTTCTCCTCTTAAGCACGCTAAGAGCAAGATAAATATACGCTACTCACTTGAATGCAAGCCATCAAGGAAAGGAAGGGAATATATTTGCCAGTCTACAAAGTGTTTAGTGTGCAGCTTTTTAATTACTACATTTACGGTACTAGCCATAATATATTCAGTACCACAAATGCTCTACAAGGTCATTAATCCTCAACAAATACATTAATGCTTCCCTCCTCTCCTACAAGTTCTTATTATGCTGATGTGGGACAAAAATGCCAAGAATTCTCTCCAAAGTAAACATTTCATGTCAACAGGGCCACTAGTTCTACTATGCTCATTTCACTTTTTTAAGATATATAATAGCTCTGCTTAAGCATTTCCTGCTGTTGACCTCAAAGATAAATTTGTACACAAAAAATTTTTAAATGGCTTTGCTTAAAGCAACATTTATTAATAGAAAGGTGACACAAGCTATCTAAAAGGTTGCTTATGCTCTTCCAAAATAATATATTCTATAATTCAATAATTATAATTCTCTGTATCATTCTGCAGTTACAGTACAATATAATTTCTGCTTTTTAAAATCTCCAGGAATAGGCCGGGCACAGTGGCTCACACCTATAATCCTAGCACTTTGGGAGGCCAAGGCAGGCAGATCACCTGAGGTCAGGAGCTCGAGACCAGCCTGGCCAACATGGCGAAACCCCATCTCTACCAAAAATACAAAAATTAGCCGGGCATGGTGGCAGGTGCCTGTAATCTCTCCTACTTGTGAGGCTGAGGCAGAAGAATCACTTGAACCCGGGAGGCAGAGGTCATAGTGAGCAGAGATCATGCCACTGCACTCCAGCCTGGGTGACAGAGCGAGACTCTGTCTCAAAAAATAAAATAAAAAAAAATAAAAATTTAAAAAAAAATCTCAAAGAATAAGACATTGAAAATGATCACGATTTTCCAAACAGTTGAAGGATTACCCATCTAGGTATCAAAATGGGTTTAATTTCAACCATAGCGGATTAATTTTTTTTTCTAAAAGGTAATGCCTTCTTCAGAGAATCCAGAATATGATTAATCTTTGGTGACACGGGACCATCAACATGACTATAAATTACCTGCTCTGCTGGAACATGAGAATACTAACTCCAAGGAAAAGGAATGGCAGCAGTTATTGGGCAGGAGCTGGGTTTCTACCACCACAAAGAGAGCTGGATGGGGAGTTACTACTAAAGCACAGGGTGCAATGAGAATCAAAAGGAAGAGACTGCTGAAGTTCTCACAACAGGCAAAGCACAGATATAAATACACTCTGGAGAGCTCAAGGGGAAATCCAAGTTACAGAGCCAGGTCTGAAGTCAAGAGCTGTGGCTGATTAGAGACAAGGTCTGAGTTGGAGATAAATTGATGGCAAATAGAGGGAGAGGGTGTAAGGTTGGCTTTGTGTGTATCCTGCTGGTAACTGGGTTTAACCTGCCATTAAAGGCCAGTGGCAAGACAGCTGTTCTCAGAAGCTTCTGAGGCAACAGAGGGCTGTTTATTCCTCTACTCAAAGGCAGATCACTGCTAGGCTTTGGGGATATTTGTCTGCCTTTCGTAGTCTGGCTATCTCCTCTCCTTTGCCCTAAAGAGTTGCATCTCATTTCTGTTACAGTACCAACCTTTCCCTTCTTCAAGTCAGCTACAATTTTGGAATTCAAATAAAATAATGAAGCACAAGAGAACAAAACTTAAAATACCAAGCTCCAGATAAGATCTGAAGGGCACAGGGCATGGCCTCTGAACACATACTTGGGCTGTTGTGATGCCTTTTTTGTTTATTTCTTGGTTCTTAGGGAATTCAAACAGTGTTCCTTAAGCAGAACTCATTTGAAGTCATTTAGCCAAGCCTAAAACCTGCCCGGAGTGTGTTATTTCTAAGTGACCACTGTTATTTAACAAGCACCTCCTTTGGAGAAATTCAATAAGCAGTCAATAAATGTGAAATAAATCAATAAACCTCCAGAAACACAACAAAACCAGTTGCCCTGATGTGAAGAATCCAGAAATGTGGGAACAAACTCAGAATCTGAAGAAGGGGTAGGCCTTTACCACTGCATACATTAAGTGGCTATGGGCAAATCAATTAGCCTTCTAAGACTCATCTGTAAAATGGGCTAAGGATATCTGCCTTGCAAAGGTATGAATGAGAATGAAAGGCTCAGAAGAGTTCTACAGATGTGAATTACACCTTAATTAAGTACATAACCCCCTACAACACACAGATCTTTATTTAGACCGGATAAGGTCTTGTGCCTAGTAGTTTCTATCCAACTCTCACAACCTCAGATAAGATTCTTTTTCCAAATTATTTCCATAGAACATTATTTTTGGCTAATAAATATTTTTAACTTCACTGCTCATATAGGAAGAACAACTACTACTGAATTTTCAGAGTAAAAAAAAACACTAGAATGTAAAAATTCCCCATTATCATTTTCCCATTTTGTTTTCTCTTAACAACTTCCTATCCAAGTTCTTTTCTCTTTTTCCCATTTTTCTTTATAGCATCTTTGTGGAACTTATTTTCTCACTTTAAGTTCAACCCTTGCAATAACTGTAACTAAGAGCTGTAATGTAATTTAGCAGTTTACAAGGCACCTTCACATACATTACCTTATTTCCCTTAAATTTCTTCTACTCTTTTTGTTTCTTGTCTTACTTGCAGAAATACAAACAGAACTTTCTAAAATCAGCAAAGAAGCAATTTTTCTCCTTCCAACTGCCAACATACTAATACACGATACTTCGCAGAGTTGTCCAAAGCAAATCAGACTACATACAGTATACCTAAATCCTGACACATGCAACTCTCCTTACAAATAATTTTTTTTTCTCCCTGGTAATGGTCTCTTGAAGTTAAAATATAGTGAGAAATGTGTAAATGTACCAATATATTAAAATAAGAAAAGTGAATGCCTTTAAGAATCATGAAATTTAATTAATAATAATTTTTTAAAAAACAGCAGGAGGCCCAGTAAGGTGGCTCACACCTGTAATCTCAGCCTTTGGGAAGCTGAGGTAGTAGGATCACTTGAAGCCAGTAGTTCAAGACCAGCCTGGGCAACAGAGCAAGACCTCATCTCATCAATTAAGCAGTCAATCAATATGCAAGCAAGTCGGGTATGATGGCCCGTGCCTGTAGTCTTAACTACTTGGGAGGCTAAGGCAGGAGGATTGCTTGAGCCCAAGAGTTCGAGGCTGCAGTGAGCTATGATGGTGCCACTGCACTTCAGCCTGGGCGACACAGCAAGACCATCTCTAAACAAACAAAGGAATAAGAGGTTGAAAACATTAGCAGAAAGAAAAAGAAGGAATAAAGTTGTTATTTTTGCTTCCAGTAAAATTTCCATCATCTATCTTACTGGAGCTGTTTTTCCCCAAGCTCTGCATTAAATAATCTGATCATTAAATCTGTGAAAACCACAAGGGATGTGCCCATCTCATTAAAAAAGATGATCATTTGAGCTATGATAATGAGAAAGAGCATCTATTTTTGGTTTTAAGGACAGAAGTACTTCCTGCCTGTTGCTCAGAGCAGCGACACTTCTAGTTAGCTTTAGCACAAAACAGATGCCCCAGCACTCTTTATCATGGTGACAAGAGGAACCTGCAAATAGAAAGATTTCGTCTCAGAACTTCTACATACTCTCAATCTTGATTTATCAACAAAGAACATGAGGTGTCTGAAACAGAAAAATACTAATGCTACCATATGAAGGTAAATATTATTTTTTTAAAGGATTTTCATAAAGTCTAGATTAGAAATTAGATCAGGCCCAGCGTGGTGGCTCATGCCTGTAATCCCAGCATTTTGGGAGGCCATGGTAAGTGGATCACCTGAGCCCAGGAATTCAAGACAAGCCTGAGAAACATGGCAAAACTCGTCTCTACAAAAAATTATCTGGCCATGTGCCTGTAATCCCAGTTACTTAGGGGGCTGAGGCAGGAGGGCTGCTTCAGTCCAGGAGGGCGATGCTGCAGTGAGTCATGTTCGGGACACCGCACTCCAGCCTGGGCGACAAGAGTGACACTCTGTCTCCAAAAAAACAAACAAAACAAAAGAAATCACATCAGATTCCCCTACATTCATACAAAACCTTTAAAATTTGAATTGATTGCCCTTTGACTTTACAATGGTTGAACAAGACCCAAAAATAATTTTGCAGTAATCTTTGATACATGTTAATAATATATTAAACATAATTTTAATAAATCAGCTGTTATTCCTAAAATTGAAGTATTAATGAAATTTAAGAAGAAAAGTTGAAAGACAATATTTGGCCTTGATTCTGCTGTGGTGTTTACATGTTCAATGATGTAAGTTTCTGGCACATAAAACTTTCTGCATTTTGTAAGAGGTACTCTGGGTGGTTTGAGCAAGGGAATGGAGAAGAACATCAAGGTCCAACATTATTCATGGAATCTACAGACATGCCTTACGGAAGCTCAGTTCCCTACAGAACACAACTAGGACTACTGGATAAAGTGGCTCTTAGAATGTATTTTTCCAGCTTGGACCCAACTCAAGTCAAGCTAATAGGAAATCTAAGAAATAGATCTAATAGGAAATCATCCAACTGTGATTATGGCTCCAGGCAATGAAGGTCATTATTTTTTGTAATGGTGGAAATACTATGTTACGCTTGTGCCTGGGTTTGAGGTCAGACTTGGAATGTATACTTTAGAGAGAATTGACCTTTTTTTCTATTATATTCTCAAACCAAGAAATATTATCACTTAGTTCATTTTGACAGTAAGAGTAACAATCTCCGAACAATACTGAAAAGTACAGAGTAACCAAATGAACCCTTCCTTAATGGACCAGACAACCACGTATCTAAATTGAACTGAAATCTCACAAGTTGATCAGCAGGGATTATCAATTACACGTGATAGATAACAATCCTGTGCTTATCTCCATTCCCTCCCAAAACCACCCCTAAATGACAGTAAGTGAAAGGCAGAGATAAGTTCATGAGAAGCAAGAGAATTCAGGAGGACAAAATTCATGGAAAACATTTTTGGAAAATCGAAAACAAGTGGCCCAATGATGAGTGAATTTTCAAAGCAGGGGCAGACAAAACTTAAACGTCTACAAACAGAATTGTCAGGAAGTAACAAGTCAGTATGCAGCAAAGAACCTGAGGAAAGTGCAAGTTAAGACACGGTTAACATGGCACAAGTATACATATGTAACAAACCTGCACGTTATGCACATGTACCCCTAAAGTATAATAATAGAACTTAAAGTATAATAATAATAAAAATAAATTTTAAAAAAGACATGGTTAAGTGGGGTTTGGATGAGAAGACAGGGTGGAGGTGGCACTGAAAATTGGGGGATTGCTTGCAAGTCATTTTCAGGAGTAAAACTCCATATCCTCGTTAAACCATGAAGCTTGCTATGCCCCTCCTCCCACCTCAGCAAAGGTTAAACTTGAGAGGATCTGCACTGTTCTGACAATAGGAACAGTGACTGGGTGGAGGGACCAACTGAAAAAGAGAAGGACTAAGTGGAGCTATGCACTCCACAGCCCCTTCCTCTGCTGGGTTCCCAGAGCACTGGCCAGTAGGAGATTGGTACTGGAGACTTTTCTTGAGAAACTAACCTGCCCAAGAAAAGAGATCTACAGATACCAAAACTGGAAGGCAAGGTGACTTCTGAAAAGGGGTGGTCATCCTATGTGAGGCCACCAATTGACAAAGCCTTGCTCAGTGCCTTCTCATGAATAAAGATGACAAGATGAAAACCAAACATGTGAAATAGGGTCCAGCATGATAGATAGGAACTTCAGGAGGGAACAGGGTCAATGCAGGGAGAAGACTTCAAATATACATAATTAAGAACCCCAACAGGGTAAAATATATTGCATCCACAAAGCAAAAAGAATGGATGCTGTAAAATAGAGATATTGTGAGAATAAGAAAAAGCTCCTAGAAATTAATATTATAATCACAGAAATAAAAAATCAACGGAGAGGTTAATAGATAATAGAGGTAAATGTTCCCCTAAAGTAGAACAAAAAGATACAAGGATAAAAATCAGGATTTTTTTTTTTTTTGAGACAGAGTCTTACTCTGTGGCCCAGGCTGGAGTGCAGTGGCATAATCATAGCTCACTGCAAATTCGAATCCTTGGGCTCAAGCAATTCTCCCACCTCAACTTCCCAAGTAACTAGGACTACAGGCGCATATCACCACATCCAGTTGTTTATTTTTTTTTTGGAAGAGATAAGGACTCACTATGTTGCCCAGGCTTGTCTGGAACTCCTGGACCCAGGCAATCCTCCCACCTTGACCTCCCATAATGCTGGGATTACAGGTGTGGGCCCACACACAGCCAGGGATTTTTTTTTTTTTTTTTAAACAATAATTACGTTGGAGGAAAAATCCAAGAGTTTCAGCATCTGACAAATAGGAGCTCCAAAAAAGAGAGAACAGTCTTCACAAAGAATGAAAAAGTGACATACCAAGGTATATTACAAGGAAAGCTCAGAACACTGGGGGATTTTTAAATACCCTAAAAGCATCCAAAAAGAAAAGAAACAAGACATATACCAAGTAAATGTAGTCAGAAGAACATGCAACAATTCTGTAACAAAATTGGAAGCAGAAGAAAATGGAACAAGCCCTCTCAACTCTAAGGAAAGTGATCTCCAACTTTAAATTAGGTATCAATCATATGTAAGGGGAGACCAAATGATATTTTGACACATGCCAGATCTCAAAAAAATTCCATCTACACACGCTTTCTCACAAAGCAGTCAGGCAGTGTGCCTCCCCAAAAGAGGGTCAAAACCAAAAGAGATTACATCCAGTAAACAGGTCAATTGAGAATTCCCAATGTGATTGGTGAGGACAAATTCCAGGTCAACAGCTGTGCACAGGCCTCAAGAGTAAACAGTCCAAACAGAGTGAGCAAGCAGAGAGCCCAAGAAAAATGTCACATGCACACACATAAGAACCAAGAGATGTGCTATTGTGTTTGACCTTATTTGAGAATTTGGGGATAAATAAGCAGTATATAAATAGAATACTAAGCAACAAAAATTTTTTTTTTTTTTTGGGGACGGAGTCTCGCTCTGTCGTCCGGGCTGGAGTGCAGTGGCCGGATCTCAGCTCACTGCAAGCTCCGCCTCCCGGGTTCATGCCATTCTCCTGCCTCAGCCTCCCGAGTAGCTGGGACTACAGGCGCCTGCCACCTCGCCCAGCTAGTTTTTTTTTTTGTATTTTTTAGTAGAGACGGAGTTTCACTGTGTTAGCCAGGATGGTCTCGATCTCCTTGATCCGCCCGTCTCGGCCTCCCAAAGTGCTGGGATTACAGGCTTGAGCCACTGCGCCCGGCCAAGCAACAAAATTTTAATGTGCTATACAAGAAAGAAAATAAAATCACAGTATCCTGCATAGCTCAGCTGTGAAAAGCATTTACAGTGAACACAAACTGAGATTTAACTATCTTAGTACAAGGGCAGGTATTTAAGGGAGGAAGAATAAAAGAAAGCTAAACCCTTCTCTTCCTCAATGGAATTCATGTTTAATGCCTAAAATGGAAAAAAAATTCAAGAATTACCAATATATACATGTTAATCTGTTACAAGGAAGTAAATACCAGAAGAAGAGCTAAATGAACTGAAGAGTAGTTGCTTCTAAGAAGTAGAAAATGGCAATGCAAATCCGTGGGCAACAATTTGTAAGCTATATACAAGTATAACTGCAATTGAAAAATGAACTTTTGAAAGGGTAGAAGTTGATCAATGAAACATATAAACCGTCCAACTGTATAAGACAAATTGATAATGTGAAATTTCATTTTCTACTATAAACAAGGAAACAGATAAATCTTAATCTGCTCCTCCTAGTTACTCCTATTGTTAAAATTCAATTTAGTACATCTTGTTATTTAAAGACCACGATGTGAGAGGTCAAATATGCCTAAATCTTCAGACCTCTAGCTTTAGTTAACATGTGGTGAAGGGGACCCTGGACACCAGTGCACAAGAACAACTGGCCATCTTAGAGTTCATTAACCACAGCTTCATATGGATAAACACCTTGGCCACTGCAACATCTCCCCTTCTACCAGAGTCCTTACTGAAGCTTCTTATCGTGAGTTATATCCTTATAGGGGAAGAAGGATTGGCAACAGCCAGCATCTAAACTCTGTTCCACCATATTTGGAGAATTCCTCATCATGTGAGTTCTGATGAGAGCACATCTCTCAACATAGAAGCAAAAATGGCTAGACACTAACATTCCCAGAGTGTCTTGCAGTCAAGGCTTGCACATGGCTTAGCCTTGGTCAACCCTGAATCTAGAACCAGAGTCACAAAGAGGCAGGAGCAGGAGGAAATTATCATGGGTGAGGGCAATGGCAACAACACTCACTGCTCAGAGGCAGCAAAGGCTGAAGTGACAGAGCTGGTACCAAGTGTCTGATCCTGAAGAGATGGTCAGCATGAACACCAACGTCCAGTGTTCAGTGACAGGGTCTACCCGACATAGAACTAATCTTATTGTATGACCTTGGCTATGAATCTGGCTGTGTAGTCTCTATTTTGTGCCTGTCCTTTCCCCCAGCTTCTGGTAAATTCAGAATGTACCCAATATCTTCTCAATAAATTACTTCTTTGCTTAAACTATTCAGCTAGTCTCTGTTGCTTCTATCCAAGAACCCTGACTGATACACTGCTCCAGGATACACAGGTAGAGATAGGTAGCCATCTATTGAAGTTAACAATGAAATGTTTGTTTCATAAGATTTCCAGGCAGAACTAAGAAGCTTTTCCACAGAGAAACATGGGGGAAGGTTATGTTTTAAGAAAGAATTAAAAGTGTTTCTGGAACATTAAGGGTTATCCAAGTTTTGGTAGGCTCTTTTTTTTTTTTTGACACGGAGTCTCGTTCTGTCACTAGGCTAGAGTGCAGTGGTGCAATCTCGGCTCACAGCAACCTCCACCTCCCAGGCTCAAGTGATTCTCCTGCCTCAGTCTCCCAAGTAACTGGAACTACAGGCACACGCCACTACACGCAGCTAATTTTTGTATTTTTAGTAGAGACGGGATTTCACCATGTTGGCCAGGATGGTCTCGATCTCTTGACCTCGTGATCCACCTGCCTTGGCCTCCCAAAGTGCTGGGATTACAGGCGTGAGCCACCGCGCCTGGCCAGCTCATCTACTCTTTATATTAGTTTCTACCATTAGCCAACCCATTCAAAGTTATAAACCACTAATTGACTTCACAACCACCTCACTCTGGAAACGTAAGCAGCTTGTGAATTGGGAGCTGCCACTGTTTACATGTGGCCAGAAACACACTCACGATTCTTACTGTTGTGAGTGGGCAGAAGAACAGTAGGTGGGGAAGAACAATTTTCTTTGTCTTTCCACTTAAACATAGCTTTCACAGAGACGAGGCAGTTTGAAAACCAGTGGTCAGGAACTATACGTGACTATGAAAATGCAAACTAAGGCATCCAAAGATTTACATTCAACTGTAGAAACATCAATATTGCTGAAAAGCTGCACCTATCAATTCAGTGTTCTGTGGCACACTTAGTTCCAAATCTGAGAACACTGAGCCTGGGCAGTGTATCTGCATATGCCTCAGGCTAACCACACAAATCTTACAGACAAAGCTAGAAGTTAAGATAGATAGCTTAGAATGCACTGTTGATGTGACCAAAAGGGCTTCATAAAAGAGTCAAACGCAGTAATGACATTACCAGAAATGTGGATGCAGAGAAGGAAAGTCTCTGTGGTGCCCCACTGTCTCTGAAAAATGAGGCTGGCTTTCATGACAAAGAAGTAACCTTTTGTTAGCTGTACACAACGAGATCATACAAACCCGATAAAGAGGGCTTGTAAAATAAGTGCAAAGCTTGATGCCTGCATATAATTTTCCCTCCTGTGGTGTTATTTCATAAAGATTTGTCAACAGATCAATCCCTCAGTCACAAGAGTCAGGCTACACATCACCTTGGGGGAAAATTATTTAATTTCAGTTGGTGATGTAAATGCTACTTTTTTTTTTTTTTTTTAGACTGAGCGGCATGATCTCTCCTCACCGCAACCTCTGCCTCCCAGGTTCAAGAGATTCTTCTGCCTCAGCCTCCAGAGTAGCCAGAACCACAGATGCCTGCCACCACACCAGGCTAATTTTTGTATTTTTAGGAGAGATTTTTGTATTTTAGGAGATATTTTGTATTTAGGAGATATTTTTGTATTTTAGGAGTTTCACCATGTTGGGCAGGCTGGCCTCAAACTCCTGACCTCAGGTGATCCACTTGCCTCAGCCTGTAAATGCTACTTCAAATTCCATCAATTGCCAAACTATCTGTACCATACGTTCTTCTGTGTAGTCAGTTCTCTTGAAATAGCTAATGGCCACTAAAACAAGAGTTTCATTCCACAGCTGTCCAAGTGAGTTATGCTATGCTCACATTGTATTTTGAAGAGCTGAGATAAATTTATCTCAGTCAATCCAAGATTATTCCTCCCTTGTTTCATTTGAAGATCACACAACAGGACAGTGATTCTGCATAGCAGTGTGTGTGTGTGTGTGTGTGTGTGTACACGTCTGTGAAACTGTACAATCTAATCACCACAGCTCTGCAAAGAACACAGCACAATTCTATTCAGGTTTCAGAAATGGAAAAAAAATCTCAAGAAATCATTCTCAAAAGCTGTTTCGGCCGGGCGCGGTGGCTCAAGCCTGTAATCCCAGCACTTTGGGAGGCCGAGACGGGCGGATCACGAGGTCAGGAGATCGAGACCATCCTGGCTAACACAGTGAAACCCCGTCTCTACTAAAAAATACAAAAAACTAGCCGGGCGAGGTGGCGGGCGCCTGTAGTCCCAGCTACTCGGGAGGCTGAGGCAGGAGAATGGCGTGAACCTGGGAGGCGGAGCTTGCAGTGAGCTGAGGTCTGGCCACTGCACTCCAGCCCGGGCGACAGAGTGAGACTCTGTCTCAAAAAAAAAAAAAAGCTGTTTCCAGAATACCTTCTTGGGAAGTTTAAAAATTGGGTCCACTTTGTAATGCACGAGTATAAAGGAGGTAAATTCATAGCTTGCTAATGACTTTTTAATGCTAGAACCATAAATGGCTATTTCCAAAACATATTCACTGCATTGAATGCCTGAATTGATATTTAGTTATATAAAATTTTTTTCCATCTCAACGAAGCCTTAAGACAGCCTCCAAAAATTTATACAGAGGGGTTTTACCTTGTCCAGTGCAGGTTCTACTTCCAACCATCACAAGTACCAGAATTTTAAACTTTTACTATAAAAATCTCTATGGGATTATATAATCTTTCAACCATCTTCTTAACTTGAAACTTTTTTAACTAAACAAATATGACAAGACAGAATTAAAATTGCATTGATCATAGAATGCAAACTGATAGTCAATGAAGTTCTAAGGAAAGTATAAATTAGTGAAATATTGTCATTCATTTTAAAATAAAAGTACAATTAAAGGCAAGTCAAATGAACTACCGATACTTTGACACCTACTACAAACACAGCAGATTGTAGCAGGTATAGAAAGGAAAAAGACATGTGACACAGTTACTGGCAACAGGGAACTTAGTATGTTGGAGGAATATGACACGGAACTCTATGCAAACATTGGATCACAGACATCACAGAATGCAGGTTTAGACTTAAAAGGAAGTTGGATAGGTCAGGTGGAGCCATTTTCTGTCAGATAAATCTATGAGACACATTTTAAAAATGTAACATGATACGTCCACACCTCCTATCTTAAAAGAATACCAATCAACAATCCTCTCAAAGTAAATTACATGCAACTAAGAAACTTTAACCCTTATCTTTCCAACATCCCTCATCACACAGTATTTATTTTTGATAAGTCTGAGTCTCCCACTATACAACAAAATATCAAACATTGCAGGATGCCCTATTTAACTTTGATTCCTGAGCTCTTGGAACCTACAGAACGCATAATGATCCAATGTATTCTTGGTGAATACATAGTTGAGTGAATGAATGAATGAACAGTGTTATAATAGCAGCTGTTAATTTGGATTTATTTGAATATAAAGATTGATTCTTCACAGCAAAACACAGTTCAGGAGGCTTCTACAAAGTTATGTTTCTTCCTTTCTTTCTTTCTTCCTTTTTTTTTTTTTTTTAGGACTTGGGAGTCCTACTCTGTCACCCAGGCTGAAGTACAATGATGTAATCAGAGCTCCCTGCAGCTTCAAACCCCTGGGCTAAAGAGATCCTCTCCAAAGTTGTATTTCATAAAACAAATGGCCAAAATTAATGATAAAATTAATAAAAAAGTTGTTCATTGAAGCATTATTCACAAAAGGAAAAATGGCAACAATCTAAATTTTCAGCAGCTGGGTGGCACGCAGTTTTATTACGGTCATACACTGATAGATTATGGAACTATTAAAAATGACAAACAGGCTGTGCACAGTGGCTCACTCCTGTAATCCTAGCACTATGGGAGAGCAAGGCGGGCAGATCACTTGAGGTCAGGAGATCGAGACCATCCTGGCTAACAAAGTGAAACCCCATATCTACTAAAAATACAAAAAATTAGCTGGGCATGGTGGCAGGCGCCTGTAGTCCCAGCTACTTGGGAAGCTGAGGCAGGAGAAGGGTGTGAACCGGGGAGGCGGAGGTTGCAGTGAGGAGAGATCATCCCATTGCACTCCAGCCTGGGCAACTGAACAAGACTTTGTCTCAATAAATAAATAAGTAAATAAGACAAATATGAAGGCCTGAAACAGAGAGAAATTAAGATATAACAGGAATAAAAAATGAGTAGACCAAAGTAGTACATATGCTATAGCTACAAATGGATAAAAATATGTACACATAGGCCGGGCGCGGTGGCTCAAGCCTGTAATCCTAGCACTTTGGGAGGCCGAGACGGGCGGATCACGAGGTCAGGAGATCGAGACCATCCTGGCTAACCCGGTGAAACCCCGTCTCTGCTAAAAAATACAAAAAACTAGCCGGGCGAGGTGGCGGGCGCCTATAGTCCCAGCTACTCGGGAGGCTGAGGCAGGAGAATGGCGTAAACCCGGGAGGCGGAGCTTGCAGTGAGCTGAGATCCGGCCACTGCACTCCAGCCTGGGCGACAGAGCGAGACTCCGTCTCAAAAAAAAAAAAAAAAATATGTACACATGTAAAAAGCCTAGAATGAAATACATACAAAATATATTTGTTAAAGTATATAGGTTTATGGCTTACAGGTGATTTTTTTTCACTCTAAACTTTTTGTATAACGGTGCGGTGGCTCACACCTGTAATCCCAGCACTTTCGGAGGCCAAGGCAGGCGGATCACTAGGTTAAGAGATCAAGACCATCCTGGCCAACATGGTGAAACCCCATCTCTACTAAAAATACAAAAATTAGCTGGGCGTGGTGGCCCACACCTATATATAGTCCCAGTTACTCAGGGGGCTGAGGCAGGAGAATCTCTTGAACCCAGAAAGTGGAGGTTGTAGCGAGCTGAGATCACGCCACTGCACTCCAGCCTGGAGACAGAGTCCATCTCAAAAAAAAAAAAAAAGAACAACAACAACTGTTACATTGCCATTTACAGGTCCTGTTGTAAAGGTTGAAGTTTCACAGTAAGTTTCTAACAGTAATTATTACAGTGATCATTAACAGTAACTTATTTCACCAAATCTAACTGCTACTGACTAGAAGATACACCAGTATTTTACGTACTAATAATAAAAATAAAAGTTATGTTACATTCATAGGCCTTAAAAATAATAATAAAAATAAAAATGCTACCATAGCTGTAAAATGTCAGTGATTGTAAGATATATCAAATGTCAAAGATATTAAAATGTGAAAAGATATGTCTTAGAATCAATAAAATATGTATTATAAAGTTGTAATATAAAAATATTTTATTTGTAAAAAAGTGATCATTAGTGGTGACTAGATAACAAACTAATAAATCTATGAAAACTTTGATAGAAATCTCTTAAAGAAACAGGCTGGGCACGGTGGCTCATGCCTGTAATCCCAGCCCTTTGGGAGGCCGAGATGGGCGGATCACCTGAGGTTGGGAGTTCGAGACCAGCCTGACCAACATAGAGAAACCCTGTCTCTACTGAAAATACAAAATTAACCGGGCATGGTGGCGCATGTCTGTAATCCCAGCTGCTCAGAAGGCTGAGGCAGGAGACTCACTCGAACCTAGGAGGCGGAGGTTGCAGTGAGCATTTCAGCCTGGGCAATAAGAGTGAAATTCAGTCAAAAAAAAAAAAAAGAAAGAAAGAAAAGAAAAGAAAAGAAAATGGCTTGATTCACAAATAGAAGTTTTATGTAAGAATTCTGAAAATAAAATACACAAGACATTGCACCACAGAGGACAAGAATTCATCATGCCTCTGAGATAAAATGTTTCCGGTCCAAAAGAATTGCGTAAATGAATTATCAAGAAGAAATGAAATTGCTTGCTTTGACAGCACATATACTAAAATCAGAATAATACAGAGAAGATTAGCATGGTCCCTGCACAAGGATGACATGCAAATTTGTGAAGCATTCCATATTTTTAATCAGTACATACACATATATCAAAGCATTATGTTGTACTCCTTGAATATATATAATCTTTGTTAACTTTTTTTTTAAAAAAGAAAACATAACTAGAAAAATTCTTGACTTCTGAGGAGCAGGGAAGAAATGAAGGGAGGGAGAAATTAAAGTAAGCCAAGAAGCCTGAACAAGATTCTCAGCTTCAGTATAAAGTAAGTCATTAAATGATTTGTTTGAGTGGCATTTCCTTGAAAATAAGACTGAAGCTGACAGCCAGGCACGGTGGCTCACACCTGTAATCCCAGCACTTTGGGAGGCTGAGGCGGGTGGATCACAAAGTCAGGAGACTGAGACCATCCTGGCTCACATAGTGAAGCCCCATCTCTACTAAAAAATACAAAAATTAGTCAGGCGTGGTGGCACATGCCTGTAGTCCCAGCTAATTGGGAGGCTGAGTCAGGAGAACAGCATGAACCCGGGAGGTGGAGCCTGCAGTGAGCCAAAATTGCGCCAGTGCACTCCAGCCTAGGCGACAGAGTGAGACTCCATCTCAAAATAAATAAATAAACAAAAGACTGAAACTGCCTATGGCACATAATCACAGAGATCACTCACTGAATTACAATAACATCAAATTTCTTACATGCTCTGTCTCAAAAAAAAAAAAAGACTAAAACTGCCTATGGCACATAATCACAGAGAAGGTCACTCACTGAATTACAGTAACATCAAATAGGGTGTAGAGAGGTAATGAGTCTACATGTTCAGTGGAATATCATGATTCAGAAAATCAGAATTAAAATTTGTAATTTTCAGACCACCGGTCCTCTAAGCTTTTCTCCCTAAGTTCACTCTTTGGCTTTTCATTTAATATAATAATGACAATTAATTAATGTCACCTAAACTTTTAGCAGTTCAGCATGAAGAAAACATGAGAAACTTTCCAGTTGGCTATCAAATCATGGGACACTACCTTAACTATCCATGAGAGTGTAACCACAATAATGCAACAAATAATAAGAACAATCCAAGGAACAAAAAATGGCAGAGACATTCAATTTCATTAATAAAGTGCTGATTATTTAAACCCTTCATGCATCTACGTATGTAAGGTAAAGGTGCCTTTTTCATTGCCAAAGTACAAGAACAAGAAAACCGAAGTCTAATACTGAAATAATCTATGATGATTTGTATAATAATAATTTATCAATGAAAGTCATAAAAGCCAACCTCCCAAAAAAATCAACAAAACCAAGAGGCAGTTCTTTGAAAAGACTGACAAAACTGACACTCCAGTAGGTAGACTGACTGAGAGAAAGAAGACTAACTAAAATCGGAAGTGAAAAAGGGGACATTACTATTGTTTCTACAGCAATCAAAAGGATTATAGGAGTATAATTACCAACAAATTAGATAACCTATATGAAAAGAACAAATTCCTAAACACAAAACCTACCAAAAGTGAATCATGAAAAAATAAAAAACCTGAACAGATCTATAACTAGTAGAGACATTGATTAGGAATCAAAAACCTCCCAACAAAGAAAAGTCAAAGACGAGACGGCTTCACAGCTGAATTCTATCAAATGTTTAAAGAAGAATTAACATCAATCTTTCTCAACAACTCCAAAAAACTGAAGAAGGAACACTTTCAAACTCCTATCAGACCAGCATTACCCTGATACCAAAGAAAAACAATTACACTATTTAAAAAAAAGAAAACTGCAAACCATTATTTCTCATGAAAATTGTGCAAAAATCCCTAGCAAAAAAACACTAAACCAAATTGAACAGTTTATTGAAAGGATTATACACCATCATCAAGTGGGACTTATACCTGAAATGCAAGGATAGTTCAACATATGAAAATTGATCAATGAAATGCACCACATTAACAGAACAAAGAGGAAGAAACACATCATCATCATCATCATCATCACCATCATCTCATTTGATACAGAAAGAGCATTTGACAAAATTCAGCAATCTTTCATGATAAAAAACACTCAACAAATTAGGAATAGAAGGAAACTATCTCAGCATAATAAAGGTCATATATGAAAAACCCACAGCTAATAGCATACTCAATGATAAATGACTGAAAACTTTTCCTGTAAGATCAAAAGGAAGAAAAGAATGTCCACTTTCACCACTTCTTATCAACATAGTAGTAGAAGTCCTAGCCAGAACAATTTGGCAAGAAAAAAAAATTCACCTAAATTGGAAAGCAAAAAGTAAAATTATCTTTGTTTGCAGATGACATAGTCTCACAGGTAGAAAACCTTAAAAATTCCACATGAAAAAAAAAAACCTGTTAGAATAACATAAAAATCAAATAAATGGAAAAGGCTAGGCATGGTGGCATGTATCTATAGTCTTAGCTACTCAGGAGGCTGAGGTAGGAGGATTGCTTGAGCCCAGGAGTTCAAAGCTATAGAGAATTGTGATCACACCACTGCACTCCAGTCTGGGAGACAGACTGAGGCCCTTCCTCTAAAAAATAAATAAATAAATAAATATTGATGAAATAAAAAATGAATGGAAAGACATCCTGTGTTCATAGATTAGAACACTTAATATTGTTAAGTCATCTATACTACTTAAAGCAATGCAATTCCTATTAAAACACCAATGATGTTTTCTGTAGAAACAGAAAAATCAGCATTTATTCTCTTTTGAAATATACCTTAAAACTTACCAACAATCACCTCTATTTAATCTATAAAGTATATTCAACATCACAAATCAGAAGCTATTAAATCCATTCAGATACAGAGGATTCAATTTTTTTTTTTCTTTTCTTTTCTTTTGAGATGGAGTCTTGCTCTCTCACCCAGACTGGAGGACAGTGGCACGATCTTGGCTCATTGCAACCTCCACCTCCCAGGTTCAAGTGATCCTTCCAACGCAGCCTCCCGCATTGCTGGGATTACAAGCATGCACTGCCATGCCTGGCTAATTTTTTTTTTTTTTTTTTTTTTTTTTTTTAGTAGAGATGGGGTTTCACCATGATGGCCAGGCTGGTCTCAAGCTCCTGACCTCAAGTGATCTGCCTGCCTCAGCCTCCCAAAGTGCTGGGATTACGTGTGTGAGCCACTGTGCCCAGCCAGAACCCAATATTTTAAACAAAGTGGTATCATCACTAATATTCAGGCCTACAGTGGGACATTTTACATAAGACAATCACAGGGGAGACTTGTTGAGCTTATAATCATCAGAGAGCAGTATAATAATACATAATGAGGGGATAGCCTTTTCCAGCAATAGATGCATGGACCTCCACAAAATAGCTGCAGTCACAAACCAAGGCAATGTTAAGAATGGTAACCATCATCATCAGATACAGACAAGTTGAATCTATTCAAAACTTGTATGAGATACTTTTAGGAGTTATTATAGATTCATAGAATTCGTGATTGACAAGGACCTTAAATATCCTGTTACATGTGAGACCACTTAATGGATAAGAAAATGAGGACTGTAGAAGAGGTACCTGATGTCTACAAGGTCACATAAGGAGGTGGCACAACCATGACTGTAATTCAGGTTTCCTGCATTCCTCTATCTTCTCTAATCAAACTCCTGAGCTAAAGGTCAGGAGTACTACCTTAGTCTCTTGATGAAAAGGTCACCACAAAGTGGTTTCTCAAAGACTCTTGACCACATCAGTATACAACCACTATGGTTAATCAACTCACCCCTGCCCTAGCAAAGGAACCTCCTAGGATTATATGGGGAGCTTTGTACTGATACTAGACTTTTTGACAGCTGTGGCTATTGCCATCCCAGCCCTGTGGAAAGGGGCTAGGATCTGCACTGTGAGAGGTGTACTTCCCATTGTCAATTATCCTGGGAAGAAGCAGATCCTGAGATAAGAAATGGAAACTAGCAAGGAAAGACGTTGGAGAAGGAAGGAGGAAATCCTCCCTCTTCCAGCGTCTCATTCTCTTTGATGCCTAGATTCTACATCTAGCTGTGCTGAGTCACTTCTGAAGGCAGGGACTGGATGGTCTAAACCAGAGAGGCAGCCCAGTAGAGAGCCCAGTGAGGAATCGGTCTATGACTGCCATAACTAGCAGTTTGCTTTTTTTTTTTAAAGTCATAAACTCAACTTCTATCTTCTCTAGGGAATTAAGGACATGTTTCCAGATGAGGGATGGAATGGAAAATGGGAAAGCAGAGTCCCCAAAGAGCTATCACAATGCTGGCAGCAATGCTTAGCAGGGTGAGCAATGAAAATGGGAATCTTTGAGATAGGAATCAAGGCATGATGTCCAGCCTCACCTCATCACACGAAAATGGTTTATCTTCCTGATCACCTCAGAGAAAGGGGCATTAATTTTTTTTCTAGGTAACAAAGCTGGGAGAAGGGGCACTAATTTAACTAAGAGATGCAGTGGATTTCCTTGCAAACCATCGCAGGTTAAACACAGATTTCTGGACACCGACAACCGAGGGTGATATCCAGTGGGTGGGTGTCAGGATGACCATCCAGAACATGTACAGTCAGCATCCTTCTGATTGGCCAGAAACTGCCTACTAACTACAGGCTAAATATCCCTTACCCAAAATGCTTGGGAACAGAAGGGTTTTGAACTTCAGATTTTGGGGATTTTGGAATATTTGCATTATATACTTACCAGCTAAGCATCCCTAATCTGAGAATCTGAAATTCAAAATGCTCCAATGAACATTTTCTTTGAGCATCATGTCAGCACTCAAAAAGCACTGGATATTTTCGTATTTTGGACTTTGGTTTTTTTTTTAGGGAAGCTCAACCTATGTTTTGAGTCTCACCCTTCCAACAATCACACATTTTTCCATCCTCAGTATCTGGTATTAACTCCTGAGCCTGAGAGAACACCAACCTTTGTGTTACACACTTCATGTTTATCCCAGATTCAGGAGTTAACAAAAATTGTATTAATAAGCTAAGCAGCAGATACTAGTATTTCTATTTTATAGGCTAGAAAGTTGAGGCTTAAAGAAAAAACTCATTCACAGATAGCCGGTGGAAGAGTCAAAATTTAATTCAAAGATAAACAGAATTTCCAGATTATATAGTATCAGTCCCTCTACTCTGTTAATCTACCCTCCTTTAAAAGATGATACTGCAGGGTAAAAGTCACTATGGGACCTGAAGGTAAATGCATCACTAGTTCATAAAATATTGATATGGAAAAGAGTGTTCATAAGCATGTTTTGATCCTACACCCATTTGTCTCCTACTGCAATTACTGTCAAGCATTACCTGAACACCAAAAGCTTTTATTTTACATACATTTATATAACAAAACACTAGTTTGTTTCTTCAAATCCATGTATATGAACTATAATGCCAATTCAACGCTACTTATTAAGTAAAAAAACCTGAACATACATTATATGGCTTCCCATTGAATCCCTATATGAATATCTCCTTTGATTAAAACACCACCATTTTCATCAAAAGACACAATTTAACAGAAGATTTAAGGGAAAATTTTGAATTTAACAATTTCCCTTCCAGTCGTTTCTTTAAACCTCTGACAGAATCTTTGTTCTAAGAAGTTATATTATTTTACTTTCTACTTAAGAAATACATGAAAAAGGATCTGAATTAAACTACCACTGCGATGGAAACACTGAAACTCTAAATCAAAACAAGCTATGATAAGATTTTCTCAAAGGATGCCAGATCCCCGAAACACTACCCACCATCATGACAACCTTTAAGTGCCCTCTCTCCTACGGCTATGCCAACAACTGGTTATAATAAAAGTTCATTTTGTTGAAATCAATTAATTTCTCTCTACAGTACATTTGAGCCTTTTCAGCCACTGCTCATTTTTTCTTTTTTCTACTTATAAGACATCAGACACTAGTCTGATATGTAATTTTACTGATACTACATCCACATTTAGTTCATCAAAGCAGTCTGAATGCTGTAAAGATTTTTTGAAAAAGATATAGAATGCTACAAAATTCCTTTACTAGTAGGGTGGTTATTTAATTTATTATCCAAACCAGGACATTTTTAATATTGAAAGGGGTCAGTATCAAAAATTATGCCAGAAGAGCAGGCATAGCTAGGATTGTCCCAGCAAGTTAGTATGTATGGTCACCTAACTTATTAAGGAACCAAATACTGCATATAAAAGCTGAAAGTCTCAAAAAATGAAATAAAGACCACGGTGGGGAAGAAGGCATAGAGGGCTCATATGTGAGCAGAAAGTCAGAAGAGTCAGAAGTCAAAGGAAGACTGCAGTCTCTCTCAAGCACCAAAACCTAATGTCATTTCCAGACTACCTAGACACTGCTCTTCCTCTCCTGGTTACTGCAACAGTCTGTAAGTGTGAATTAAATCCGTCATATGCCATGTGATCTGATCCCTGGTGTATTTGTCAGCTTATTTTATTGTCACCCTCACAGTCTCCCTAGATACCATCTGAACTCATCCCCCATCTATGAGGTTCCTCTCCCCTTGCTTCGCTATTTTATTTCCCATCACCAAGCCAATCAGAGTTGTACTAGGCACTATGCTAAGTTATCTTCTCCACAAAAAGGGGGATCCAAAGCTGAATTATATATAGTCCTTGCGAGGTAATTGTCCAAAATTTTTGTTTGCAAGACTTTGTTTAAAATGCGATACAGTTTTTGCTCCAACCTCCATTTCTGCATGTCCAAAGCAGCCCAAACAAGGAGTACAGCTACAAAGTATGCTGGTGAAGTCACCCGTCTGTTTATTTGCAGATAATTTTGTATATACAATGAAGCAAAAGAATTAAAAAGTAATCTTTGTGAAGGTGTCAACATTTTTACATCTTGAAAAACTTCATAAAAGCTATCCCAAACAAGACACTGTGGCCTTTTAGGGGAGCAACATATCATATACTCTTTCTTGCATTCCTACTTCCTCCTTGAAGCTGGTGAGGGATTGACTGTGTCTTTCCCATCACTGAATCACCAACACCTTGCAGTTATCTAGCACAACACAGGCACTCCGTAAATGTCTACTGAGTAAATGAATGAATGAGGGGCTCATGATGATTTCTTTCTTCTACAACGCTGTGATTACACATATATATATATATATATTTTTTTTTTTTTCTTTTTTTTGAGATGGAGTCTCGCTCTGTCGCCCTGGCTGGAGTGCAGTGGCCAGATCACAGCTCACTGCAAGCTCCGCCTCCTGGGTTTACGCCATTCTCCTGCCTCAGCCTCCCGAGTAGCTGGGACTACAGGCGTCCGCCACCTTGTCCGGCTAGTTTTTTGAATTTTTTTAGTAGAGACGGGGTTTCACCGTGTTAGCCAGGATGGTCTCGATCTCCTGACCTCGTGATCCGCCCGTCTCGGCCTCCCAAAGTGCTGGGATTACAGGCTTGAGCCACCGCGCCCGGCCGTGATTATATATTAACTACTTTTTTCTTAATCCCAGCTCCTCAAGATCTTTGCTCCATTGATTATGTCCTCTTAAAAGGCAGCCCCTATATAGTAACAGCTTTGAGGTCAGACAAAAAATCCGACCAAATACCCAGCAACTTAACAGCAAGGTAACCTTGAGCAAGTTTTGTAATCACTCTCTATGCCCTATTTTTTTTAATCTATAAAATAGACACGTTTTGCAAGGTTTTGTGGTATTCGTGAGATCTGAACACAACTTATGTAAAGGGCCAGGCAGGAATCCAATAAATGTTAAATAAAAGAATAAATTGCTATTCTCTTCTGTGATCCAGATCAAAATGCAGCCATCAAAATCTAATTTGCCAAAGCTGATCTTCATTCAAACAACAGATATGCATCCAGGGCTATAAGGCCCAACTAGAGTCTGTCTGCTGTTGAACATCAAAGGAGGAGTTTAACATCTGCTTTTAAATGCAGGAAAACAATAATTAGTTCACCAGTAAAAGGAAAAGTTCACAGGATCTTATTTGCTTTACCAAAGTATCGAAGTATTAAGGGATTACCAGCTTACAGTAGACTGAAGCTTTCTTGCAGGGATCACATAGTGGGTGGAGGCAAACCTGGAGATGGGTTTTAAAGTTGGCATTGCTAGATCCTGCTTTTCCCTGTCAAGAATGCACAAGCCAAGTCTGTCCTTAGTTTAAAGCACAAAACTAAGCAGCTACAGACAACAAGAGTAAGATTTGGTCTGAGTTCGAGACCAGCCTGGCCAACATAGTGAAACCCCCATCTCCACTAAAATTAGCCAAGCATGGTGGTGTGTGCGTGTAGTCCCAGCTACCCGGGAGGTCGAGGCAGGAGAATCGCTTGAACCCAAGAGGCAGAGGTTGTGGTGAGCCAAGATTACACCACTGCATTCCAGCCAGGGCAACAGAGCAAGACTCCGTCTCAGGAAAAAAAAAAAAGATTTCATCTGAACAGAGTTTTCCTTCAACTGTGCTTGCTCTTCCAGCAATCTAAGATGTAAAACTTCAAAAGAGAAAAATATCACCGGCCTCTGTTCAACTTTAAATTCATGAAAGAAAATATGAAACTCTACTGCGGGAATACATTTGTTTTTGCTGCACAACAATGTTCTAAGAGACCCATTCTGCTGTGGTTTCACCCTCTCCTTCAGGCCAAGCAGAGGCCAATGGGAATAAAGAGCTCTCCTGTGTTCTATTTCCAGAACACCTGAACTTACTGTCCGACTGAGGCTACGAGAGCTATTTAGAGGCCCTTACCTTCCTCTTTTCCAGTAACATCAGCAGAAATGAGCTATAAAACTTCCCCTAGGGTTTGGTTTCCTTTCTCACAGCTCAGTTGTGCTGCTCTCCTGGAAGATGAAAGAAACCCCAGAGTTTTTCAAAGCCCAGATGAAATGTTGATCTCAAGTAATATTTTCCATTTTCTTAAAAGCCATCATTTCCTACTTTACTCAGGCACACAGAGTATGAAGCAAAGCCCAAACTACCTCCTTAGGGTTCACAAGAGTAGATGCAGTCAGTAGTTACAAGAGCATGTGAACTCTGGTTTAAAAACAGCAAAGGGTCATCCCGAGATAAACATAGGCTATAATACTAAAGTGCTAAATTCTGTCCTACAAGCTCACAATTTTGGCTTCCTTTTAAGGGTATCTGAGCAAAAAGTGGCTTCCAAGTGGATTAGGATTTTTTTCTTCCTAAGTTCCTAAAGAACCAGGTACATGAACCTATGATCAGAGCCTGTTTTCTTACCCATCCTTATTTCCCAGACTTTTTCTGGCCAAGGGTTAAAAAGTTCGTAAGTAGGGCTGGCGGTGGTGGCTCACGCCTGTAATCCCAGTACTTTGGGAGGCCGAGGTGGGTAGATCACCTGAGTTCAGGAGTTCAAGACCAGCCTGACCAACATGGAGAAACCCCACCTCTACTAAAAATACAAAATTAGCCAGGCATGGTGGTGCATGCCTGTAATCCCAGCTACTCAGGAGGCTGAGGCAGAAGAACCGCTTGCATCTGGGAGGTAGAGGTTGCGGTGAGCCAAGATTGTGCCATTGCACTCCAGCCTGGGCAACAAGAGCGAAACTCCATCTCAAAAAAAAAAAAGTTCATAAGCAGAAGAGATGGAATCCAAACCTATACAGTCTGACTCCAGGGCATCTGATAGTCATTTGCCCTTAACGGTCACTTTGTTGTCTACATCTGACTCCAGTAGGCACCAAACAACAGTGACTGTCAGCTATAAGTATGTGAGGTAGTGCATATGTTAATTTGCTTAATTTAGGATTGACACAATGTATACACATTTCAAAACATCATGTTGTATACTATAAATGTATATAATTTTTATTTGTCAATAAAAAGAAGAAGAAAACAAGTGCCACTGGCCCAAGGGGCTCCACATGAGTTAGAAACTGATGTCCTTACTAATATGAATGACAATGTAATATTTTTTATGAACTCAAAAATATCATTGATGACACTGGAGTTTTATACCTGCCGCAGCAATGAAGCAGCAAGCATAGCTTTATAACCTCCAAAAAGGGCTTGCAAGAAGTACACTTTAGTCTTGGCTTCAGTCTTTGACAGCAAGTCACAAATTATTTTTCAGATAAAATGGCAATTGGGAATTTTTTGAAACTTTAACCATCAGTCCAAACACAAGACTAACATCCAAGAAGCTCTTTTTAAGTTCTACTGGACTACAACTGCAACTGAAGCTTTACCTATAGAAGGAAAAATTATTTAACTTTAGAAGACAGAAGGAATCTTAGCAATTATTAATTCTATCAATTTTAAAAGAGGGAGTCTCCCTTTGTCACCCAGGCTGGAGAGCAGTGGTGCCATCTTGGCTCACCACAACCTCTGCCTCCTGGGTTCAAGTGATTCCCCTGCCTCAGCATCCCGAGTAACTGGGATTACAGGCACGTGCCACCTCACCCAGCTAATTTTTGTATTTTTAGTAGAGACGGGATTTCGCTACGTTGGCTAGGCTGGTCTCGAACTCCTAACCTCAAGTGATCCACCTGGCTTGGCCTCCCAAAGTGCTGGATTTATAGGCATGAGCCACTGCACCCAGCCTCTGTCAACCACATTTTATTATCTTATCAGTCATATTTTATTAAGCAAGGTGTTATGAAAGACAAAAACATTAATGAGACTTGACCCCAGTCCTCAGGATCTTACAGTATAGCAAATTAAATGAAATGTGACATAAATGTCACTCAATTCAAGTTGAAAACAACAAAGGATGCAAGGAGGATACTAAAGGAGTGAAAACAGAAAAGATCACTTATAAATGTGGCAAAATGGTTAAGAACATAAACATGACTGTCACAGTGGTGGGTTCAAGTATTAACAATGCCACTCCTTGGCTGTGTGACATTAGACAAGTTATTTTACCTGCTAGGGGCTCAGTTTCAAAATCTTGAAAATGGGGTAATAACATACACTGTTGAAAGAAGATATAAAATTAAATAAAATAAAACAGGCAAAGTTTTTAGTACAGTTCCCAGCACACTCTCAGGGCTAAACAATGGCTAGCAGCAGCCTGTACTCCCAGATCCATCATTTCTCCATCTCTCATATTTCACCCCTTCTCTTAACTGGTCTGTCCAGGGCTCTGTCAGACCCTATTATTAACTCTACTTTAAAGATGAGGAAATAGGCTTTCAGAGGATAGGGAACACGCCCACTGACAAACAGCCAATAGCTTAGTATGCCCACCTCCAGACTCTTAGGCCCTAGGGTACACTGTTTTATCTTTACTTATCTAATCCTATTGTTTTCAAAACAATGAAAAGCAAGTAGATCATCCCATTGTGCAAATTATAAAAGGTGCTCTCTCTAGGCTGGCCCAGCCCCATGAGTGCACAGCTTGACCACATGTGTGCTGGGTGGTTCTAAGTCCTCCTATCTGCTGCTCACACCTACACTTCTGCAGTGAACAATCTACACAACCTCACATGGTAGCCCTGGGTCTCCAGCCTCTGGTTTTCTCTTTTCCAGACTATATTCCATGCTACTGCCCAAGTGATCTTTATAAAACTCCCATCTAATAATTTCTCCTTTTAAAACTCTGGATGGCTATTTGTTGTTTAGAAACTCTAAGTCTCTAGCATGGCACACATGTGACCTTTCTCACTCTGGTACCTTTTGGATCTCAGGGTTCACTCTGTTCCCACACTCCATACCCCAGCCACGGTGGAGTTCTTGCCACTCTTGCCATGAGCTCCCATTCCTCCATGCCTTGGCATATGCTTTTTCTACAGCCCCAGTTATCTCCCTGCTTTCCGTCTTCTCACTCAGCCCTCAAGTCATACTTCAGTTCCAGCTCTTCAATGCAGTGAACAGACTTCCTGATTTCTCAGCTGAAATGACTGCTTGTCCTTTGCATACCTACAGCATTCTCGAATCAGCTTTCACCACCAGCTCATGGGAGTCAGGAAGATATTGCAGGGCTTTGTAGTTAGATGCATCATAATTGGAAGCCTGACTCAAACATGTTCTAACTGTATGAAGGTAGCAAGTTACTTTTCCCCGAGTTTCAATAACGCCCACCCCTAGAATTCCTGTGGACATCAAGTACTTAATATCAAGTGCTTAATGGTATGGCCTCCAAACTTACTTGGGCAACAGAGTCACTCTAAGGGCAAAATACCCAGAAATCCTGATAGATATATTTAATTGTATCATGTGAACTAAGAAATATTCTACTAGAAAAAAAAATTATGACACTATATGCATACAGGCTTCCAAATATAAAACGTGTGTGTACACACACACATCCATGTTTTCAAAACCACTCTCTACATTTACCAATTAAATGTTTGTAATTTGTTTAACTTTCCTTTTACCATTTCCTAATTTAACTTAAAAAGTAGCAGCAGGTACCAAAATCATAATGGGAGGGAAAAAACCCTAAAAATTAGAAAACACATATTCCTAACTTATTCTGAAAGGCATAGGTCAGTAAATATCATTATTGAATTTTAGTCATTGAATGTCTCATCTAAGAATATAATATCCATTCCACTGCTTTTCACATTGTACATGCTACATAAATGTTATTTAAATCTAATTTTGAAACTCAAATTAAGTTCCCTAAAAGGAAGGACGTATCTCATTCATCTTTGAATAATGAGCTCCTGGCACACAGTAGTTGCTCAACAAATGTTAGCTCAATAAATGAACTAAAAATTAAGAAAGCACACAAAGGTTTATAAAACATTCTGGATCTCCAGTTAACCTGGACTGCGATTTGTTCCATAAATAAATTATATTCCAAAATCTATCAGTGTTCCTTCTGTACCCGTCATTTCATCTGAGCTATCTGGAGTTTCTTTGGAGAAAGAAATAGGTAGGTAAAATCCTCCCTTAGGCACAGAAATATTGATTAAGACAGCTCGGCGGGAGGCATATGTCACCTGCACTCTTGTGTAATGTAACAAAGGGACCAAAGAAGACACAAAGCTTTATACACAGCACCTGTCAGCCAGTGACACTTACCATTCTGAACACATATTCAGACCCATGAGCCTCCTATTCAGAATATGTCTGGTTACAGTAAACATGGTAAAGATTCTAGATGGGGAATCCTTTTCTGTTCTGTTCTCATATGAAGAACCTACGCCATAGATTCCACATATTTATACTCCTTTCTAACTGAAAGCCAGGATAGCCTAAAATTAAACAAAAGGCTAAGATCCAATTGTTTCCCTTTCACTAAAAATCATGCTGTAGGTAAATACTTATTAGCATAGATACGCATTATTTATTAAGTGGAAAAAGTAAGTTACCAAACAACTTGCTGCATACTCATTTAGGGTTAACATAAAACCAAACATAGACATGCATTAAGTAGGATAATAAAATACAAACTTTTTACTTCCTTTAAAATAATCCATGGCTAATTTTTTTGAAGATAGGTTTATATTTTATTACTATTATAGACTCACGTTTCCAAAAATCTACCTCAAATAATCAATTTTCTGAATTGCTTGAAATGCTTGAAACAAGGAAGACTTTGAATACACATGCAATTAAGAAAAAAGTGAAAGTAAAGGACAGAGGTTTAAAAAGAAGTGTGGAGGTTGTCTAGGGTTCTGAATTTTCTCTAAAATTGTGTGTTAGCTTTTCCAAAAAGAAACCACAAAGACATTTAAGTATCCCTTACAGTTTTCAAAGAGCCATTAGAAACATTCTCTTATGACTTTAATAAATATCAGAAAAGACATCTCCCTCCCTCCCCGCCCATTAACTTCCATATAACTTAACTAGTTCTTCAAAATCAGATTTATGTGCAGTACACTTCTGCATTATAACCTTCTCTTTTTTTAACCTTAAGGGTACATTGTAAACATCCTTCTGCATATATAAATATTCACTTGTAACATCAACTTTATTTTTACTAATTTTTTTTTTTAGAGTCAGCGTCTCACTCGAGTGTCAGGCTGTAGGGCTATGGTGTGATCATAGCTCACTGCAAGCTCAGACTCCCGGGCTCAAAGGATCCTCCCATCTCAACCTCTGGATTAGCTGGGACTACAGGCATTTACCACTAAAGCCCAGCTAATTTTTTATTTTTTGTAGAGACAGGGTCTCTTTTCTTGTCCAGGCTGGTCTTGAACTCTTGGGCTCAAGCAATCATCCCACCTCTGCCTCCCAAAGTGTTAGGATTAAAGGCGTGAGCCACGGCGTCTGGCCTTAACATCAAGTTTAGTACACAGAGATCTTTTTGTCACAGTCTCTTTGTCACAGACCTCTGTAACACAGGACTGTCTTTAGCTTACTGTAAACACACAAGTTCCACAGATGCTTTCCCTCTACAAAATGGAAACAAAACTTTTACAACAATGCCACAATGTATCCCAAAAGGGAATATTTTGGTATAATGTAAAGAAAATATTGCACTAGAGATTATGTGAAATTTGAAAGAAATGCTGTTATTCGAAAGGCAGCTTAAGTAGCTTACTTTCTGAAGCTAAGTTATATTTCCAATCTAAACACCACTGCAAATATCTAGACCCTGAAGCCCAGAGAATCAATTGTTTGACCTTTTTGTTCTATTTTTGTAGGCAGACTGGGTGGCCTCCAACACAATCCTTTTTCAAATATCCTTCCAAAATGGAATAACAACTACAACACACAACTACAACACAAATATGTCTTTTAAGATTAACATGTTATTACAAGACTACAAAATTCAACCTATAAATTTCTATTTTTTAAAAATTCCACTGACAATAATATTTCACTATTACAAATATTTCACTGTAACAAAAAAAATATTTTGGGTGAGATTTTCAAAGTCCTTACTTTCAACTAATTCATATTTTAGCAGAGATTTGACAGCCCTCAGAAATTACATGTGTATGTGCAGTGTCTGTGTATGTCTGTGTGTATATGTGTTTGTGTGTTGCACATACACGTACATGTTTTTCTGTTTGTTTTGTTTTGTTTTGAGATGGGAGTTTCCTTTTTGTTGCCCAGGCTGGAGTGCAGTGGCGCAATCTTGGCTCACGGCAACTTCCGCCTCCAGGTTCAAGCGATTCTCCTGCCTCAGGCTCCCTAATAGCTGGGATTACAGGTATGCACCACCATGCCCAGCTAATTTTTTTGTATTTTTGGTACAGACGGGGTTTATCCATGTTGGTCAGGCTGGTCTCAAATTCCCAACCTCAGGTGATCCGCCCACCTCGGCCTCCCAAAGTATGTATTTTTTCAGTGCAAATATTTAACTTCAAATAAGCTTCAAAACTCAAGACCCTTACCTTATTATAGTTATTACAAAATAATACCCAATTTAATAATTAAACATATAGTTAAATACGATAACAATAGAGCTATAAAATCTGATCTTACTATTTAATGCTTTCATAGAACGAAAGCTAAGTTCTGTTCTGTCTTGTTTTATTTTAAACATGTTTCAACTAGCTCATTTGTACTGCCAGAAATAGAGAGGAGCTATAAGACACAAAGCATAGAAAGTTTAGAAAGTTATCTAGTAATTTAATGGAAAAACAGTTCCTATTGTTGAAAATGTTTCTGGAGCATGCTAGAGAGTATATTTGTGTGTGTTTATGTACATGCACGTGCATATTTTACTTTGCATATATTCTTACGGGCATTTGATCATTCATAATTCCAAGTAGTATCCATTAAAAAAATAGATCGACTTTATATATCTGTAAGGTCCATTTTTCAAAAAGATAAGAGAATAAAACTGAACTTTCTGGTTCCAAGCAATTTTTTCTAAAACACAGCAAAAACATTCAACAAGTGTCTCAATTAGAATGTCTTATAGTGCCCTCAAAAAAATTCTAAAATAAAACTGGCAAGTGCATCAATTCTTCCAAGACAAAGCTACAAGAGGAATTTATTGGACAAGCAATTCCACATTTTGCTTTCCTTTCCAGACAAGAAAAGTACCAAGTCGATTTCATCCTTACTCTAAAAATTCAGAAACAAAAAGCCTAGCCAAAATATCTAAAAGTCTAAACACCTGAAGCTCACACAACTGGATTCACTTTTCTGTTACATCATATTACATTGCCTTGTATTTGACATTTAACCACTTGCAAATCTGATAAAAGTTTTGTCACAACCTTAAGGACTCAGTTTATGAAACTCAAAAGAAATGGCACAATATAGAACATCATCCTAATCTCTTGCAGGTTTTTTTTTTATATAAAGAGGTTTCCTGAGTCCCCTTCCATGTTACAAATCCATAAAAACAAGTAAAATTTATTAAGCCAGGAATGAAAGAAAGTAGAAAGCCACAGACCTATTGTTAACTTTCTGAGAGAGGCATAAAAGAATTTTTTAAAAGCAAGTTTAAAATTACTTACTTTTCCCAGGTCTTCGATACTAAGCTCAGAAGGCAAGCTCCTTTTTTTCCCCACAAAGTCTATTAATTAATAGCAATCACCCAAGGAGGTCAGGCAGCCCAAAGAGATCGATCTAGAAATTGTGTAGAGACAAAAATTTTAAATTCAAAATCAGATCAGAAATGAAAAATCAAAATACCCCATTGCAATTCAGAGTATCTCTGCATCAATAAAATAAAGACGTCATTGGGATTCTTAAATGCTGAGAAATGTAAGCTATCTTTCTTTCATAATATACTAACAAGGCTTTCTAAATCTAGATGGCAGTTCGATCTGTCACCTTATTAAAGTTTCAAAAGCAGGAACTAGTGAG
The DNA here is from genome assembly GCF_000951035.1 of Colobus angolensis palliatus. NCBI lineage: Eukaryota > Metazoa > Chordata > Mammalia > Primates > Cercopithecidae > Colobus > Colobus angolensis. The sequence continues at coordinate 2,014,369 of NW_012116154.1, read as the reverse complement.
GCTTTTTGGCAACCAGTCCTGTTAAAAATGTCTTTCTCAGGGAGTCATAAAAGGAACCGAGGGAGAATCTGGACTTCTAATTATATTGTGACTTGGGAAGGAAGGTCTTCTGAAATCACGCTTGCCAGTTCCCACTTCCAAACATGAGCTCATCTTATAAACACAGAAGTAGTTGTAAATAGAAGTGAATCACAACAACTTAATGAAAATTATCAACAACTTTTAAATACTCTTCAAATGTATTAAGCACACCTTAATTTCTGCAGGTAAGAATGGGAAGAGAGAGCCATGTTCATTTTTTCCTAATAAAACAGAAAATCTGATAATTCTGCATGATTACTAACCTCATTTAAAACATGTAACTTCCAGGCCAGGGTGCGGTGGCTCACGCCTGTAATCCCAGCACTTTGGGAGGCAGAGGCGGGCGGATCACAAGGTCAGGAGTTCAAGACTAGTCTGGCCAACATAGTGAAACACCATCTCTATTAAAAATACAAAAAATTAGCCAGGCGTGGTGGCATGTGCCTGTAATCCCAGCTACTTGGGAGGCTGAGGCAGGAGAATCGCTTGAACCTGGGAGGTGGAGGTTGCAGTGAGCCAAGATCGTGCCACTGCACTCCAGCCTGGGTGACAGAGTGAGACTCTGTCTCAAAAAAGAAAGAAAAGGAAGGGAAGGGTAGGGAAGGGGAGGGGAGGGGAGGGGAGGGGAGGGAAGGGAAGGGAAGGGAAGGGAAGGGAAGGGAAGGGAAGGGAAGGGAAAAGATGATACTTTCCCAACAATTGTGCAAATAGATTCTAAGGCAATAAAATCATCAATAAGATAAAACAGTTTAAGTAGGCAAAACAGATGCCATATGTAACCTATAACCTAAAGTTTGCATACCCCTTGGGCTCTCCTATTACAGGACTTACACTAGATGTAATTCTAAGAAGTGTGATACCCAAGCCACAGGAGACTGAGAAATCAATTAGAAAGAGGGCACAGCTACAGCAAGCAGTCATAACTAAAAATCAGACAGAACCCTACAAACACCATAAGTATCATTTATTACTATTGCCATTGTTACCACCAACATTTATATACTGTTGACTCTTACGCCAGGTTCTTCTCTGTGTCTTACATGTATTAACTCTACTTTAGACAGGGACAAGCAGAATCAGGGACAAGCAGAATTTTACATTTCACTTATCCCTTGGGCATCACTGTATTACCATACAGCATGCTCAGTTCTGCTATTACGCTTATGTTTGTTTCAAGAGAACAATTTGAGTGTAACTCGAATTTCATGGTTTTTTTTGTTTTTTTTTTTGTTGTTGTTGTTGTTGTTTTTGAGACGGAGTCTCACTCTGTTGCCCAGGCTGGAGTACAGCAGCAGGATCTTGGCTCACTGCAAACTCCGCGTCCCGGGTTCACGCCGTTCTCCTGCCTCAGCCTCCCCAGTAGCTGGCTAATTTTTTGTATTTTTAGTAGAGACGGGGTTTCACCACGTTAGCCAGGATGGTTCGATCTCCTGACCTTGTGATCTGCCTGCCTCGGCCTCCCAAAGTGCTGGGATTACAGGCGTGAGCCACTGCACCCAGGCGAATTTCATGTTTCTTTATGCGTGATTTCACTGCAGGAAATACTAGGTTATCGCAGAAGGCTGCACTCGGGCCAAACCCAGCTGCATACGGTTACACAGAATGAACACAGCCCATGCCTCAAACATCTAGCAGTGACTTCGGTCTCCATCCATGTGCTATGAGCCACACCAATCTATATCTGGTATCCCAACTCCATCTGATTTCAGGTAATCCATCTGCCACCACTTCACAGTAACTCGTAAGTGGCAACCCTTCTAAAGCACCAGTTCACAAGCAAATGTCAAGACTTTTTCAAGGTGAAGTATCACATTTATTGTACTATTTATGTATGAAACCATTCAATATGTGAAAAATGTGTGCAACTGTATTTATTCAATTCCTGTCCCTTTCTAATGTGTCACTGATCATTTTTTGAGTTTTGTGTCCCCAACTGCATTCCCCTCCTAAGTGCATTGCGAGTTTTACTGCAGGAGTCTGCATAATGTGGTTTTTAGGAACACGTATATCATTTTATCAGAACTGACTGTATAATAACTAGTGTTCTATTTATCCAGAAGGGGTGAAATTGTGATTTTCATATTTTGTCATTATGTTTAAGAGGACAGCAACATACTATAATGCAATTTAAAAAAGATTTTCCTTCACAATGTTTACAATTACCAACCATAGACACTTAAGGGTCAGCTTCAGTTAAGTGATAAATTTATTGATGTAAGGTTCCCTAATCGTGTTAAAGGAGATATTACAGGACCATTTTGGACAGATCAAGATGATGGTGTTATAGAGATTCTTGCAGACAAGACAGCTTAACTGTAATTGCTAGAAAGGACAAACTGAATGGAATCACTTTTCATTCTTAAAAACCAATAAATTAAAAAGACTCTAAATTTTCTTTTAAAGAGTTCAAGATAGGCATAAAGATACATACAAGGAACTTTTCTATTATAAGTAACATTATTGTAAATAATTTTAAAACACAATACTCAACAATGGATAGTTTTTAAAAATCTCCATAATATTTAATAAAAGGAGAAAATGCTCTTAAGCAGCATTGAGAAAGCAGATTATAGTGTAATATATTCATCATCCCAGTTTTGTTTATAAGTATCTATATCTAGAAAAAAGACAAGAAAGAAAAAACAATGCCAACATTTGAAAAGCTGCTAGTTACAAATGGCAGAATTACAACGAGTAATTTTTACTTTCTTTACATTTTGCATTAGTGAAAACATCCTTTTTATCCCCACTTTAACATCACATGTGAATCCAGCCAACAGAATGAAGGCTAGCCAAAGAACAAAGAACATCAGGAGCTTCCTTGTCAATCACAAGTATTAACAGGTCCAGTCATGTGGCTGAACCTCTGAAAGTGTTTTCTATCTCATAATTCAAGAACAAATATAGTCCGTCCCAATGGGGATGTTTAAAGTTTATAAACCCGTTTCAGAGGCCAAAATATAATTTGCTTTTATAGGCTAATACAGTTATGGATTTAGTAAAAATCCAGTTGAAAGATTTTTAATTATATAATTGTATCTAAGCTGTCCTAATATCTGAAAGAAATTTCATTCTGAATAAGAAATTGTATTCTGGATAAAGCTCCTTTCAAACAAGATCAAGATTAAACAAATGCGAAGAGGGATGCATTTGGGCATGGGGATAAACTTCTAGTTTGAGGAGTTTTAAATAACAAGTAGGAAAAGACAGATTGATCTTTATAACCTCCAAAAGAATGTGGCTATATTAAAATTTTCCCAATAACAAAAGTTGACTTTAAAAACTTGCCAAAAACAGTGACTCTTTTAGTCATGACTGTGCTTAGTTTAATCCCACACATTGACATCGCGTAAGAACTGAAGGTTGAGGATATACAGGAATCAAGGGCCAATTTGGGACAACTTGGCCACCACACATATGAGTTCACTCACCCACGCTTGGCTAGCAGTACACTTATTTTATTTTTAATCTATTTATTTTTGTTTTCTTTCCAACTATGATTTTATGTTCAGGGGCACATATGCAGGTTTGTTACCTGGATAAATTGTGCCTTGTGGGGGTTTGGTATGCAGAGTATTTTGTACCTAGGTAATGAGCATAGTACTCAATAGGTAGTTTTGCAATCCTCACCCTCCTCCCATCTTTGGCCCTTCCACTCTCCCCCTTCAGATGGGTCCCAGTGTCTATTATTTCCATCTTTGTGTTCATACATACTCGACGTTTAGCTCCCACTTATAAGCGAGAATGTGTGGTATTTGGTTTTCTGTTCTTGTACTAATTCTCTTAGGATAATGGCCTCCATCTCCACCCATGTTGCTGCAAAGGAAGTGATTTAGTTCTCTTTTATGGCTGCATAGTACTCTAGTGTGTATATGTAACACATTTTCTTTCTCCAATCAACTGTCAAGGGGCACCTGAGTTGCTTCCATGTCTTTGCTATTGTGAATAATGCACTGGCAGTACATTTAAGTGACGTGTTCCTTTTCACTTTCAGTTTAGCTTTCCTGGCATACCTGCACACCCAGTAACTACTTCATATAGAGCAGTTACTTTAATAAGACTCCCACTCTCAAGAATGTGCTAAGGATTGAAAGTCAGTGGTTGTATGTGTAGGAGTGGGTGGTAGTTTTGTTTCAGAAAATTATAAAGCAGTTAACATTCAGCATACATAGCCAAATAATAACCATATCCTTGATATACAATGCATAGATATAGTGAGTAGTCTATTTTTGTTTTGTTTTGTTTTTTACTTCCAAAAATGCTGACACACATGAAAAACAAAAACAAACCCTTATGTTTTAAATGTGCTTTTGTATTTTTTAGCATTTTCATATAGGTTCTCTACCAAATTACTACGTTTTGTTTCATTTTAGCAAATAGAAAAGGCAAAATAAACACTTTAATTATGCTATTATATAAAAAAAAATGATGGAAGAAACACGGAGCTCCAGACAAATCAGTTTAAGGTTTAGAGACTCTTCAGAGACTCTATCATTACAACAAACACACAATGATTGCTTTGGAAATTTTGAAATTCCTGGTTTTTGTGTCTCACAAGTTGCTGCCTAAAATGCTGCGCATATGCACCTTTAATAATTAACCAAATATTGGCCGGGTGCAGTGGCTCACGCCTGTAATCCCAGCACTTTGGGAGGCCGAGGTGGGCGGATCACGAGGTCAGGAGATTGAGACCATCCTGGCTAACACAGTGAAACCCGGTCTCTACTAAAAATACAAAAAAATTAGCTGGGCGTGGTGGCAGGCACCTATAGTCCAGCTACTTGGCAGGCTGAGGCAGGAGAATGGCGTGATCCCGGGAGGTGGAGCTTGATAGCACCACTGTACTCTAGCCTGGCAACAGAGCGAGACCCTGTCTCAAAAAAAAAAAAAAAAAAAAAATTTAACCAACTATTATAATCAACAAGCAAATTCAGAGACTGTGTCCAATTATGAGTATTCAAAAGAAAAACTATGAATCTTGATTTTTCAAAGACATGCTGAAATATACATCCACATACACATACCTTATACTGAGTCTGAAAATACAGAGCAGTTAGGAACTCTTCACATGGAAATTATACATCTTAAATTGCTTTAAGAATTGCATATGTATAGCTAAGGGGAATAAATTATCTTACCATTAATGGATATAAAAAAGGGTAACCAATTTTCGGAGTCTACGTAGAAAACATACAGAAAGTATTTTCTCAGGCTCTCTAAGTCACTTCTGGGGCAGAATTCCAATGTTATCTAAGCTAATCTTTGGCACTATCTAATTTCCCTTTGTGCATTCCTCTTCAACCTCTAGCCCAGCGCCCGAAGACCTTCATTTTGGATGGCCTTCTCCCTTCATTGGTGAACATTTAAAACTCTTAATGCCACCATGGGAATAATCTTGGGAAATGGGTGGGGGAACTTAAATGATTAATGACTTTTAACTTTTTCTAGATTAGGTATATTTCTAAAGAATATCCCAAGTACGTAGATCTTGGTTTCTAAATACTTTTGCTCACTGGAGAAATAGCTGAGTCTGGGCAAAGAAAGTACAACATAAGTCCAGAACATCTTACTGTGCCAAAAAGCAAGGGAGTGCTCAAATGCTAATGCAGACATGACAAAAGGACATAGGAGGAGATGCTTTAAAGGGGCTCCTGATAGCCAAAAGTGGGGCAGTTTGAACAAAAAAAGATGTTGGCCAGGCACGCTAGCTCATGCCTGCCATCTTAGCACTTTGGGAGGCCAAGGCGGGCAGATCACTTGAAGTCAGATGTTTGAGATCAGCCTGGCCAACAGGGTGAAACCTCATCTCTACAAAAAAAATACGAAAATTAGCCAGGCATGGTGGCACGTGCCTGTAGTCCCAGCTACTTGAGAGACTGAGGTGGGAGAATCTCTTGAACCTGGGAGGTGGAGGTTACAGTGAGCTGAGATCACACCACTGTACTCCAGCCTGGGCAGCAGAGTGAGACCCTTTCTCACAAAAAAAAAAGGAATGATGTTGATGAACTATAATACATTGGATTAAAAAAGAAGTCACAAACCCACAAATATGCATTGAAAAAATAACGGGGGAAACTCTTCTTTATAAAGGATGCCAGCTAATAAATATCAAAGGAAGAGTAGAAGAAAATCCCACTTTGCAACTACCAATGCAATCACTGATTCAATCAACAATCATTAATAGATGCTAAAACCATTCTAGAAAGGGTAGTTGTAGGACAGAACACTCACACACAGTCTCAGAATATCACCCCACAGATTACCCAAGAGAAAAGGCATCTTTACAAATGACGAGTTCTGGCCGACCAGTGCATCCAAGTGGTGCTCGGCATAATCAATTCCAGGACAATGGAACAGTAGGTATCGCCACAGTCACTATGTAGCATTTTTGTCAAACATGCTTAATCTGTATCTAATCATAAGGTAACAACCACACAAAACCAGATTGTGATACATTCTACAAAACAAAGGTATCTTTCAAGACACCAATGCCATGAACCACAAAAACAAAACAAGGTGACTGTTTTAGATTACAGGAAACTAAAGAGACAAAATGCAATGAATGACTCTGTCGATTCATCCTGGAGGGGGGGGTATAAAAGACATTATTAGGATAACAGGTGAAACCTGAACATGTATTCAAGTCTTATCTATATATCAGATAATATTTATTGGTGATCATCTTATTATAGGCTACGTGGCAAAATATCCTTCTACTTGAGAAATACATGTTGAAGTATTTAGGGCTAAACGGTCATAATCTCTACAACTAATTCAGATGGTTCAGCAAACATGTTTTAAGTGTGTGTGTATAAAGAGACACAGACACAAAAAAACAGAAGAGATGGAGATAAGGCAGATTGGGCAAAATATTAACACCTTATACAGCAGACTAGTCATAACCTATAAAAACCAGTAACCACAGTTACTTGTGGGCTATACACACCCTGTATAAAGAGATCATAAAGGAGCTAATGGTTGAAAAGAAACTGACACAAATAGGAATATAGTTCTCCAGTGTTAGAGCATTTAGTCCATTTCTCAAAAAAAAAAAAAATCCAATTCTATTTCTTTTCTGAAGCAATTAATGGTTCTCAGTTGGGAGGAAGAACATAGAGAAGAAAAAAAAAGAGACCTGTGGAAGAAGATGACAGTGGGTAAAAATTACACAGAAAAGTTCAGTTCTCCTCTACCCAGTCTAAAGAAGAGGTAGGTCTTCAAGATTTAAAACATTCTGCCTGTGTTTCCCATCCTGGTGAGAAACCCTGTGCAGGTGTGGACTATTCCAACAAGCCAGAAAGATTCCCTTTTCCAGACTTACGCCGACCAAACACCCTGCCCAGGGAGGGCCAAGGACCTCATTCCTCACCCACCCCTGGCTGAACCTGCATCAAGGGCAGTGTCTGACACACACATCCCAGGCCTACAGCCTTCAGCAGTCCCTGAAACCTGACATGTCTAAGACAGACATCACCCCAACAAACCCAACCCTTTGTTTCTCTTATCTCTTTTCTTGGTCTATCCAGTCTCAAAACTGCAGCTTCATATTTTGCTTCTCTTCCCACTGGCCCATTCTTCATACCTTCTCTGCCTCATCAGCATCCTCAAGGCCACACAGGCCACATGGCCTCGCACACTCCAGGTCAAAACACCCTCTCTTTTCTCTGTTATTCCTCAATTTTCCATCTATGGTGTTCACTTGGCACTTTTTAAATATCTTTGCCACACAGCACTGATTCCACACCCATTGCAAGCCAGTGCTTTGCTACGTTATCTCACTTTAAAAAGCACTACAGGTCCCACACCGTGGTTCTCAGTGTAATCCCAACACTCTAGGAGGCTGAGGTGGGGGGATACTCTGAGGCCAGGATTTCTGGGCTGCAATGGGCTACAATTGCACCACTGCACCCCGGCCTAGGCGACAAGGCAAGACCCTATCTCTCTATGTTTAAAAAAAAAGAAAAAAATCACTATAATTTTTTTCTTTTTTTTTTTAAGATGGAGTCTTGCTCTGTCGCCAGGCTGGAGTGCAGTGGTGCCATCTTGGCTCACTGCAACCTCCACCTCCCGGGTTCAAGCAATTCTCCTGCCTCAGCCTCCCAAGTAGCTAGGACTACAGGGGTGTGCCACCACACCCAGCTAATTTTTGTTTTTTGTTTTGTTTTGTTTGTTTGTTTTTTGAGATGGAGTCTCGCTCTGCCGCCCAGGCTTGAGTGCAGTACGTAATCTTGGCTCACTGCAACTTCCCCCTCCTGGGTTCACGCCATTCTCCTGCCTCAGCCTCCCAAGTAGCTAGGACTACAGGGGTGTGCCACCACACCCAGCTAATTTTTGTTTTTTGTTTTGTTTTGTTTGTTTGTTTTTTGAGATGGAGTCTCGCTCTGCCGCCCAGGCTTGAGTGCAGTACGTAATCTTGGCTCACTGCAACTTCCCCCTCCTGGGTTCACGCCATTCTCCTGCCTCAGCCTCCCGAGTAGCTGGGATTACAGGTACCCACCACTACACTGGGCTAATTTTTTGTATTTTTGGTAGAGACAGGGTTTCACCATGTTAGCCAGGATGGTCTCCATCTCCTGACTGCACGATCTGCCCGCCTCGGCCTCCCAAAGTGCTGGGATTACAGGTGTGAGCCATTGCACCCAACCAAGGAAACACTATGACTTTATGAAGGTGTTTATATCATTTTATCCCTATTTTACAGAAGAATCCGATGTTCCAACGTGGAATAATTTGTCAAAGGTCACGGAGCTAAAAAACTAATGGTCAGACCCTTGTCTTCTGGTTCTACTCTAATACCAAGGTGCTTTGTATGATTTAGTTTTAAACCCTGTCTCCTGTCCTTTAACCAACCATAAGGTCCTTGAAGGATGAGACAAATTTTATCCATCTTTGTGCTCCCTCCAGAATCTGGTAATATTCATAACTTATGATGACTGATTTATCCATCAAGACTCCACCCAAAGACCACCTTTCTTTCTAACTTCCAGCCCACATCCCTGCAGAAGCAACCACTCCCTCCTCCTTGGCCTCTGTGTGTTTCCACTGCAGCACATGCAAGCCTGAGTGCAAGGCCCGTGGCTGCCACACATATGCTGGCACACAGGAGGCACTTAGTTTTTACTGAATGAAATGATTACACATGGCACAGTCGGGTTTCTCAACAAGGCTGTCGTACCTTGTTAAAAAATTTGACCTCAGCTGGGTGCGGTGGCTCACGCTTACAATCCCAGCACTTTGGGAGGCCGAGGCGGGTAGATCACGAGGTCAGGAGTTCAAGACCAGCCTGGCCAACACAGTGAAACCCTGTGTCTACTAAAAATATAAAAATTAGCTGGGTGTGGTGGTGGGCACCTGTAATCCCAGCTACTCAGGAGGCTGAGGCAGGAGAATCGCTTGAGCCCGGGAAGCGGAGGTTGCAGTGAGCCGAGATCATACCACTACACTCCAGCCTGGGCATCAGAGTAAGACTCTGTCTCAAAAAAAAAAAAAAAAGAAAAGAAATTGACCTCATTTTTATCCTTATCATGTACTGAGGAAAATTATTTTAGGCAAGACTGACAGAAAATGGAGAAGAGAATACAGGTCTGAGCCCCTCTGCATCCCCTCTACTTTGTGTTCTCTCTACATGCTGCCCTGGGTATAGTATGTTCTGGAGCAGTGGTCCCCAACCTTTTTGCACCAGGAACTGGTTTCGTGGAAGATCATTTTTCCCCAATGGGGCAACGGGAGGTTGGAGGGGTTTGGGATGATTCAAACACATGACGTTTATTGTGAACTTTATTTCTATTATTACATTGTAATACATAATGAAATAACTGTACAACTCACTGTAAAGTAGAATCAGTGGGAACCCTGAGCTTGCTTTCCTGCAACTAGACAGTCCCATCTGGGGGCGGTGGGAGACAGTAACAGATCATCAGGCATTAGATTCTCAGAAGGACTCGGCAACCTAGATCCCTCGCATGCATGCACAAGGTCACTAAAGCGCTTGTGCTCCTGTGAGAATCTGATGCTGCTGATCTGACAGGAGGCGGAGCTCAGGCAGTAATGCAAGAGATAAGGAGCAGCTGTAAATACCAACGAAGCTTTCCTCGCTCACCTGCCACTCACCTCCTGCCGTACAGCCCTGTTCCTAACAGACCATGGAACACTACCACTCCAAAGTCTGGGGGTTGGGGACCCCATTTGTAGAACAGTGTTTCCAAATTTTAATGTATATGTAATAGCAATCAATACAAATTACGATTCAGTATGTCTGCAGCGGAGCCCAAGATTCTGCATTTCTAACAAGTCCCCAAGAGATAGCAATGCTGCCGATCCACAGAACATTCTTTGGAGTAGCAAAAACTTCTAGACAGTTATAGTGAAACTATACCCATTTAAAGAGTATATAACATGTAGACTGAAATGACTAGACATAATTTCACAGAATGTTAATGCTAGTTGTCTCCAGGTTTCTTCTTTCTGCTTTTCTATAATTTCCATGTATTGTATAATGTCTCTTGCTGATGGAAATAAAAATTTTAAATGCTCTCTCTATATATATACATGCACAAAAAAACTGTATATTTGGACATTTCCATTCTGCACAGCTCCATCTTTATTTAAGCAACAAATATACTTAAAAGGACTAGCCTTGGGATAGAACAGGTTGGTGAATTTAGCAATTCCCTATATTCTCATTTTAACATGCAAATTAACATGAAACAGCAATTACCCTTAATGAGCAGTCGCCATTACAAGTATTGTTTTTCTCAGGTTTCTTTCCCTTAAAAGAAAGAGAAAGAATCCATTCAGTTGGAATACAATAAAAGGCAAACCAAATTAAGGACAGATAGAAAAAAACAAGCAGGCACTACACTGGAGCTCTTCCAAGTGGGTCAACAGAACCACATGAAAGTTGAAACAGAGATGGAAATGCTTTTCTCACAGCAGAGGTGGGATGGGCTGAGTTCCACAACAAGGTGAAATGAAATAAATTAAATTATCACTCACTGTGCACCTGCAGGTGAGGTGGAAAAGAAATGATCCTTGGAGGAGCCCCACCTCCAAAACAGAACGAGGAAAGAACATTAGGAAAAGGCAGTTAGAGGGCACATATTTGCAAGAAAGCACTCCCAAAGCACCCGACCTCTCTTCAGTGGAGTTCCAATGAATACCAAGTTATATTCCCTGAGTTGTAGAAGATGTAGCCCCAGCTGGTGGGCATTTCACTCCCACTGCAAAGCCTGCAGCAATTCCAGGCACTTGCTTGGCCACAGGTTTCCGGGATACAGGCAGGGCCAAAAAGAAGATGTCCAACTGTCCCATGGCCTATTCAGGGCACTCCTGGTTACAGAAGGCCCGGCAATGCCCCGCACGCTCTGTGTTCTGCTCCCTTCCCGCTTCCAGGTAAGAGTTTCTCATTGCAGGATATGGGTTTTCATACTATGGTTCTGCCCACAATCCTACCTGATGTTTTTCCTTAAAGAAAAATTATGAAATTCTCTATGAAATTCCACCAAGGTTGGAACCTAGTGTTCAAAAAACCTCTAAATACAATGAAGTCAAAAATCACTTCCGTGGGTCTACACAACATTATTAAGAAAGGGTTTAGGCCGGGCGCGGTGGCTCAAGCCTGTAATCCTAGCACTTTGGGAGGCCGAGACGGGCGGATCACGAGGTCAGGAGATCGAGACCATCCTGGCTAACACGACGAAACCCCGTCTCTACTAAAAAAAATACAAAAAACTAGCCGGGCGAGGTGGCGGGCGTCTGTAGTCCCAGCTACTCGGGAGGCTGAGGCAGGAGAATGGCGTAAACCTGGGAGGCGGAGCTTGCAGTGAGCTGAGATCCGGCCAATGCACTCCAGCCTGGGCGACAGAGCGAGACTCCGTCTCAAAAAAAAAAAAGAAAAAGAAAGGGTTCCAGGCCGGGCATGGTGGCTCACGCCTGTAATCTCAGCACTTTGGGAGGCCAAAGTGGGTGGATCGTGAGGTCAGGAGTTCGAGACCAGCCTGATCAACATGGTGAAACCCCATCTCTACGAAAAACACAAAAACTAGCCCAGTGTGGTGGCGCGCACCTATAATCCCAGCTACTCAGGAGGCGATGGCAGGAGAATTGCTTGAATCTGGGAGGTGGAGGTTGCAGTGAGCCGAGACTGCACCACGGCACTCCAACCTGGGCAACAGAGTGAGACTCTGTCTCAAAAAAAAAACAAAAAAAAGAATGTGGTTTCATATCTGTGAAGTTTAGACACATTAGACATTCAGCTCAACAGAAAACAATGAACCACTGTATCTCTATTGAATTCTGTGAGTCCAGGGCTGGGTTATTTAATTCATAGCAAGCAAGCATATGCTGAGTTTAAATATGTGATTACCTGAAATTGCAAAACTAGTATCAAACTCACCAACCTGGTGAGAGAAAAAAAAATCTGAATTTATTTGGACTTCCTTACATTGACTTTGAAATTCAGTGTTGCTTCTATTTTTGAATTATTTTCATGTTAGATAGGGATATCTGAGTTGGGGGAAAGCTCCATATTCTTTTCAATGTTCCAAAGCCTAAAAATCTCAATATCATAGTTGGAATTTTAGATTTAAAGAGATGTAAGAGGCATATCAATGCAATACCCAATGATGTCATCTGCAAGCAGAGACAATTTGACTAAATTGTCACCCCTATTCAACATAGTATTGAAAGTTCTGGCCAGGGCAATCGGGCGAGAGAAAGAAATAAAGGGTATTCAAATAAAAAGAGAGGAAGTCAAATTGTTTGTTTGCAGATGACGTGATTGTGCACTTAATACAATACACAGCCTTTTGCCTGGATTCTGGTTTAAAATTTTGTTAAAACACTAAAGACCTGGGAAATGAATTTAGAAAGTTTGACTATGGACTGATATTAAGTAATATTTGGGGACTATTGTTAATTTTGTTCGGTATGATAATGGTGTTGTACTTTTATAAAGAAGCTTCCTTATTGTTTGGAGATGCATGCTAAAGTATTGAGGGTTAAAATGTCATGATAGGCCAGGTGTGGTGGCTCATGCCTGTAATCCCAGTACTTTGGGAGGCCGAGGTGGGCGGATCTCCTGAGGTCAGGAGTTTGAGACCGGCCTGGCCAACATGGTGAACCCTGTCTCTACTAAAAATACAAAAATTAGTGCTCGCTTCGGCAACACATATACTACAATTGGAGTGACACAGAGAAGATTAGCATGGCCCGTGTGCAAGGCTGAAATGCAAATTCGTGAAACGTTCCGTATCCTTCTGATGAACATCAATGCAAAAATCCTCAATAACTGGCAAACCCAATCTGGCAGCACATCAAAAAGCTTATCCACCACGATCAAATTGGCTTCGTCCCTGAGAAGCAAGGCTGGTTCAACATACACAAATCAATAAACATAATCCATCACATAAATAGAACCAATGACAAAAACCACAGGATTATCTCAATAGATGCAGAAAAGGCCTTAGATAAAATTCAACACCGCTTCATGCTAAAAACTCAATAAACTACATATTGATGGAACGTGTTTCAAAATAATAAGAGTTATTTATGACAAACCAACAGCCAATATCATACTGAATGGGTAAAAGCTGGAAGCATTCCCTTTGAAAACTGGCACAAGACAAGGATGCCCTCTCTCATCACTCCTATTCAACATAGTATTGAAAGTTCTGGCCAGGGCAATTAGGCAAGAAGAAGAAATAAAGGGTACTCAAATAAAAAGAGAGGAAGTTAAATTGTTTCTGTTTTCAGATGACATGATTGTGGATTTAGAAAACCCCATCGTGACAGGAGAATGGCGTGAACGAGGGAGGTAGAGCCTGCAGTGAGCCGAGATTGTGCTACTGCACTATAGCCTGGGCAACAGAGCGAGACTCTGTCTCAAAATAAATAAATAAATAAGAAAACCCCATCGTCTCAGCCCAAAATCTCCTTAAGCTGATAAGCAATTTCAATAAAGTCTCAGGACACAAAATCAATGTGCAAAAATCACAAGCATTCCTTTACACCAACAACAGACAAGCAGAGAGCCAAATCATGAGTGAAATCCCATTCACAATTGCTACAAAGAGAATAAAATACCTAGAAATACAACTTACAAGGATGTGAAGGACGTCTTCAAGGAGAACTACAAACTACTGCTCAAGGAAATAAGAGAGGACACAAACAAATGGAAAAACATTCCATTCTCATGGATAGGAAGAATCAATATTGTGAAAATGGCCATACTGCCCAAAGTAATTTATAGATTCAGTGCTATCCCCATCAAGCTACCACTGACTTTCTTCACAGAATTAGAAAATACTCCTTTAAATTTCAAATGGAACCAAAAAAGAACCAGTATACCCAAGACAATACTAAGCAAAAAGAACAACGCTGGAGGCATCATACTACCTGACTTCACACTATACTACAAGGCTACAGTAACCAAAACAGCGTGGTACTGGTACCTAAACATATATATAGACTAATGGAACAGAACAGAGGCATCAGAAATAACATCACACATCTACAACCATCTGATCATTGACAAACCTGACAAAAACAAGCAATGGGGAAAGGATTCCCTATTTAATAAATGGTGTTGGGAAAACTGGCTAGCCACCACATGCAGAAAACTGAAACTGGAACCCTTCCTTACACTTTACATAAAAATTAACTCATGATGGATTACAGACTTAAACATAGACCTAAAATCATAAAAACCCTAGAAGAAAACCTAGGCAATAGCATTCAGGACATAGGCATGGGCAAGGACTTCATGACTAAAACACCAAAAGCAATGGCAACAAAAACCAAAATTGACAAATGGGATCTAATTAAAACTAAAGAGCTTCTGCACAGCAAGGGAAACTATCATCAGAGTAAACAGGCAACCTAGAGAATAAGAGAAAATTTTTGCAATCTATCCATCTGACAAAGGGCTAATATCCAAAATAGGAGCTTAAACAAATTTACAAGAAAAGAACAAACAACCCCATTCAAAAGTGGGCAAAGGATATGAACAGACACTTCTCAAAAGAAGATATTTATGCAGCCAACAAAAATATGAAAAAATGCTCATCATCACTGGTCATTAGAGATATGCAAATCAAAACCACAATGAGATACCATCTCATACCAGTTAGAATGGCAATCATTAAAAAGTCAGGAAACAACAGGTCCTGGAGAGGATGTGGAGAAATAGGAACACTATTACACTGTTGGTGGGAGTGTAAATTAGTTCAACCATTGTGGAAAACAGTGTGGTGATTCCTTGAGGATCTAGAACCAGAAATACCATTTGACCCAGCAATCCCATTGCTGAGTATATACCCAAAGGATTATAAATCATTCTACTATAAAGACACATGCACACGTATGTTTATTGCAGCACTGTTCACAATAGCAAAGACTTGGAACCAACCTAAATGTCCATCAATGATAGACCAGATAAAGAAAATGTGCCACATATACACCATGGAATACTATGCAGACATAAAAAAGGATGAGTTCATGTCCTTTGCAGGAACACAGATGAAGCTGGAAACCATCATTCTTAGCAAACTAACACAGGAAGAGAAAACCAAACACTGCATGTTATCACTCATGGGTGGGAGTTCAACACTGGGAACACATGGACACAGGGAGGGGAAGATCACACACCGGGGCCTGTTGGTGGGTGGGGGGCCAGGAGAGGGATAGTATTAGGAGAAATAACTAATGTAGATGACGGGATGATGAGTGCAGCAAGCCAGCACAGCAAGTGTATACCTATGTGGCAAACCTGCACGTTCTGCACATGTATCCCAGAACTTAAAGTATAATTTTAAAAAATACAAAAATGAGCTGGGCAAGGTGGTAGGTGCCTGTAATCCCTGCTACTCAGGAGGCTGAGGCAGGAGAATTGCTTGAACCTGGGAGGTTGCAGTGACCCCCAGATCGTGTCATTGCTTTCCAACCTGGGCGACAAGAGCAAAGCTCTGTCTCAAAAAAATGAAGTCATGCTAGCTATAATTAATTTTTAATGATATGCCAAAAAATAATATATGTTGATTTCTACATAGAAAGCAAATAAAGAATGTTAATAATTGTAGAAATGAGAGAGGGGTTATACGGGTGTTCACTGTACTGTTCTTTTTTCTATACTTGAAAACTTTTGGAAAAGCTGAAATACATTATCAGTCAAAAGCATTTATGGCCTTATAGCTTTCTCGCTCTTGTCCTGCTGTCTTGCCAAATTAGATTATAGTCCACTTATATTGGGTGATTTTCTTTCCTACAAAAGACATTCTCACATGTTCCCACCTCTGTAGCTTTGTGAGATATAGTCTCTCAACCTGGTGTTTTATTCTTTCATCACTGTCCCTCAGGTAAGAACAGATCCATTCTTTTGGGTCCATCACAGATGTTGCCTTCTCTAGGAAAGCTTTCCTAACCCCCACCCCAACTTGAGGCCATCCCCTCTTTTCTGACTCTCAGCGACACTCTGCAGCTCACATCACAGGTCTCATATTCTATCCCGCATGGTCTCTAAGAAGACATTTACTGAGAGTTTCTCATGGGTGAGGCCAGAGTCTGGAAACTCTCATGTGTTCTTTCATTTAGTCCCTACCTCAATGAGGTAGAAATTATTATTATTATTATTATTATTATTTTGAGATGGAGTCTCACTCTGTCACTCAGGCTGGAGTGCAGTGGTGCAATCTCAGCTCACTGCAACCTCCGCCTCCCAGGTTCAAGCAATTCTTTGCGTCCTCCTCCCGAGTTGCTGGGATTATAGGCACCTGCCACCATGCCCAGCTAATTTTTGTATTTTTAGTAGAGATGGGGTTTCACCATCTTGGCCAGGCTGGTTTTGAACTCCTGACCTTGTGATCCACCCACCTCAGCCTCCCAAAGTGCTGGGATTACAGGCGTGAAGCACCACGCCTGGCCTAGGAATTATTATTATCTTCTTTTCACAGGTGAGAAAATAGGTTGAGAGGCTGGGTGACTTGCCCAAGTCATAGGGTTGGTGGATGGTAGGGCCAGGGTTCAAACCGCTCCATCTGCTTCCAAATTCCTAAGTGCTAGTGAGGGTGTCAATGGCACCATGGCTTGATCCTTCCCTACTCTACTATACCAACTGAAGGGCAGGCAGAGCATCTTATTTCAACAACATCTGTGCAAAGTCACTATGTGTCAGGCAACTGCTCTACATGATGGGATAAAGTGGCAAATGAAAAAGGATGGTATTTGACTCAGGTCAAAACTAAGGAAATCTAGCTGAGGGCAGTGGCTCATGCCTGTGATCCCAGCACTTTGGGAAGCTAAGCAGGGGGAGAATCATGGGAGCCAAGACCAGCCTGGGCAACATGGAGAAACTATGTATCCACAAAAAAAAAAAATTAGCCAGGCACGGTGGGGCACACCTGTGGTCCCAGCTATTCAGGAGGCTGAGGCAGAAAGATCAGTTGAGCCCAGGATATCAAGGCTGCAGTGAGCCATGACTGTATCACTGCACGCCAGCCTGGGTGATGGAGCAAGATCATATCTTAAAAAAAAAAAAAAAAAAAC
>NW_012116154.1:1901778-1996100 GCF_000951035.1 Colobus angolensis palliatus | reverse complement strand
ACGTGGTGGCTCACACCTGTAATCCTAGCGCTTTGGGAGGCTGAAGCAGGTGAAATGCTTGAGCTCAGGAGTTCAAGACTGGCCTTGGCAATACACTCCAGCCTGGGCGACAGAGCGAAAAAAAAAAAAAAAAAAAAAAAAAAAAATTATAACAAGCATACCATATTAATATACAAATAGAAAGGGGGTGAGGGAGTATTGAGATACCCTGTACTATCCGCTCAGTTTTTCTGTAAATCTAAAAATGCTTTAAAAAAAATTGAGACTGCCCGGACGTGGTGGCTCACACCTGTAATCCTAGCGCTTTGGGAGGCTGAAGCAGGTGAAATGCTTGAGCTCAGGAGTTCAAGACTGGCCTTGGCAATACAGCAAAACCCCATCTCTACAAAAATACAAAAATTAGCCAGGCATTGTAGTGCGCACCTGCGGCCTCAGCTACTCAGGAGGAGGGGGCAGGAAGATGGTTTGAGCCCTGGAGGTCCACGCTACGGGGAGCCGAGATCATGCCACTGCACTCCAGCCTGGGTGACAGAGTGAGGCCTGTCTCAAAAATAACTGATTTTTTTTTTTTTTTAAGAGCATGAACATGAGGTCAGTTTTCTTGATTGGCTTATAAACTACCTCTTAAACTAATTCCAAAGAAGTGCAGTCCTGTTGTCTTTAACAAAGAAGGTGACACTGAAACGTGTGAATGGGGCCGACCGGGGGAATGAGTTTGAACTAGGATCTCTAGCTAAACGTGCGGCACATGTCTTTTTAAACTTAATCTCATGCATTTATATTCCTCCTTTTATACAACACTAACATGTTTCGGGCTCCAAGTTCTCCAGCTTAATTCACTACGTTTTAATTAACATATCCAGGAAGGAATTTACCACACCTCCTACTCCTCTAAGTCAAGTAAAGTCAGTCCCAGAAAGGCTCTAGGAAGTTCCATTAAAAAAAAAAAAAAAAAAAAAAAAGGTGGCAATTTTTTTTTTGCTTAAAAACTGCAGTCCCAATTTCCAAGTTCTATAGACAATCTTAAACCAGAACTTCAAGTGTCTGTCTGTACATTAACATACTCCACCATACTATACAAGATTCCTGCCTAAAGAACCTAAAGAAGGGAGCTCAGCCTTTCACATACCCTGTCCAGAGACCCCTCTCCACTGTAACAAGACACTCACACTGCATTTGTGAGATCAGCACATATAAAATGTCTACCACATATAAAAACCTTCCTATGTGGAGCTGGCCTAAGAAATCACCGTCAGTGGCAGCAACTGAGTTTTTTAGATCAAACTCCTGGAAAACTACACATGTGATAACAAGCATCACAAATACATAAATATTTAACAGATGCCATTTGACAATATTTATGACAATAGTAAGTAACAGCATGTGTTGCATGCTGTAATTTAGCTTCACACAAATACTGTGATATGGGTGGTAAAGATGTCATCACCATTTTATAGATGAGGAAAACGGAGGCTTACGAATTGAAGTCAAGACACAGAACTCATTCAAATCCAGGACTAGTGACTCTGTTCCTCGGGATTCTTCAAGTCCTGGCTCCAAGCCAGCTGTGTTTCTACTCTCTCCAGACAGAAAGACAGGACCTCTCTCTTTTAAGAATTTTCCACAGTCCTCCTGTTTTTCTCCTTCTCTGCAGACCACATATCTGTCCATGCCTCCAATCTTCTGAGCAGAATTATATAAACTAACTCGGGCCTAGGACCTGGCTCACTCACTCAGGTCCCACTGTGTTAACAAAGTGCCTTGCATGCAGTGGAAGCTCCTCACCCCCAAAAGCCCCACAACCACATGACTGATCCCATGCTGCAAAACTGATCCATGAGCAAAAGCCAAGAGGCAGAAACAGACCTCGTTCCAGTGCTTCAAAACTTATGGGAAATTCAAGGTGACTTATTTTCTTTGACCTTAAAATAATGTTGAAGTTTTACAACATGGCTGATAATCATAAATGGAAAAGGGAGTTTTCTTTTCCCCTGGGGCCCTCAGCCAGCCCTCCAATTTAGGGTCAAGATTGTTCAGAAATGTACCACAATTTAGGGTCAAGATTGTTCAGAAATGTACCACAATACCTGATTTTTGACCAGATTCCAGAAAAAGTAGGGGAGAAAAATGAGTTTTACCATCTGTACAGCTTGGGCTGCTTTCACAGGCACTGCGCTCTTGCAAAGTAAGGCCTAAAATTGACTTCTGCATATTTCTCTTTGCCAAGTTGACCATTTTGTTATTAGAACCTTTGATTCTCAGAACCTAAATCAAATGGAAAGTCAAATATTTTTAAAAGATCAAATTATTTAAAAACTTCAGCTCTGCCTCAGTACAAAATATAAAGCTCCTGGCCTTTACACAGATAGTGACTAATTCAGGGTGTTAACTTCTTGTACCTGAAAGAAAATGGAAGGCTTCCAAAGTACGGGATATCACAGAAGGTGCTGAACTGAATGGTACTTCTGTGTCTTCACAGTTTTAACATGCTCAATGGTGGAAAATGAAAACTGTTTGAAGTGGCTAAAATTCAATGCTTGCTTTGTTTTTAACCAGAATAACCAAAACTGAATATAGTTCCCCAAGATTTTTAATGTCCTGCTTACTGTATTTTTCCTTCTGCGGCCAATTAGAAATGATACTTTAAAAAAATAAAATGTTTAACTCTAGCATCAGTAACACATGTGCTTTGAATTTTTATCAGAAATGGAAAATGGGATGTGTTGAGCTATCCACATCTTCCTTCTCTTTTCTTTTTCCTTTTTTTTTTTTTGAGATGGAGTCTTGCTTTGTCGCCAAGGCTGGAGTGCAGTGGCACAATCTCGGCTCATCGCAAGCTCCACCTCCCGGGTTCACGCCATTCTCCTGCCTCAGCCTCCTGAGTAGCTGGGACTTACAGGCACCCGCCACAACACCCGGCTAATTTTTTGTATTTTTAGTAGAGACGGGGTTTTACCATGTTAGCCAGGATGGTCTCGATCTCCTGACCTCATGATCCACCCGCCTCGGCCTCCCAAAGTGCTGGGATTACATGCATATCTTCCTTCTCTTGTATATATTATAGCATCAAACACTACAGAAATAATGAGAAATGTCTTAAAATTTCACAGCTAATAAATAGTTCCTCTGTCTTGGTCAGAAAAGCAATGGCAGAATACCAGAGGGTACCTGGGAGCATGTGTATGCACATGCTCATGCGTACACATCTGTGGGGTGGCTGGGGGTGGGAGTGAGGGAAAGCGACAGAGTTGGGATGCAGCTAAGACTCCTGAGGTGTCCCCTAGGATGGAAATCCTCCACCTGCCCTCTACTCTGCCACCATGTTGTGTGTTCTGGGAAGCTGACCCATTTGACAACAGGCTGTCTTGCCCACTGGCTCCCATTTTGGTTCAGCCAATGGGGGGCTCCTACAGGAGACAAGAAGAAAAGAGGAGAATGGCTCCTTTCCTGCCAGGTCCCCTGGGTCCTGTCAGGTGGCCCTCTATATAGGGTCCCCTGGAAACTGCTTCCTCCCTCGCCCCTCAGACCTAGGAGTGGGAGGAGCTTGGCTATTACTATCCCCAGGATGCAGCCACTTCTTTGTGGCTCCTATATACCCTGTCCCCAATTTTTTTTATGGCAACATTTTTAATATATGGTTTCCTTTTTGGGGGGTGTGTGTGTGTGTGGTGTGTGTGTGTGTCTGAGACAGGGTCTCACTCTGTCACCGAAGCTGGAGTGCAACGGCCCCATCTCGGCTCACTGTAGCCTTGACTTCCTGAGCTCAAGCAATCCCTGACCTCAGCCTCCTAAGTAGTGGAACTAAAGGACACGCCACCAGCCTTGGCTAATTTTGTTTATTTTTTGTACAGATGGGGGTCTTATCAAGTTGCCCAGACTGGTCTCAAACTCCTGGGCTGAAGCAATCCTCCTGCCTTGGCCTCCCAAAGTACTAGGATTACAAGTGTGAGCCACCACATGTGCTTGTTTTTAATATATGTTAATCAACAAGTACAATGACACTTAAGGACAGTACAAGTATCTTCACTGTTCTGACTGGGGTCTATACAATAGTTTTCCTCCACATTAGAAGCTGACTCAATTTTTTTGAAAATAATTAAGTTTGTATATAATTTAATGAAACAATTTGGTCTCCCTATCTTCTTCCCCTCTGTTCTTCAATCCATTCTAAACAACACTAGCAGATTAATTGTCCTGAAGAACCCAGGTAGGAGCAGCATTTCCCTCCACACTAGAGTCCACTGTCTTCCCATTACCTACCATATGCCACCTGTTTTCTTATGGGATCTGGACTGATATGGATACCTGAAGCTTTGAATACTCCCCTAAGAAGATACTGGCCTATTGTTTTGGTCCTACTTTTACTGTTAAAGCTAACTGTTGTGGCTGGTGAACTGAAAGGGTTTTTGTTTCTTTTACCACAAAATGCCATTATCTGCAATAAACCACAAGGTAGAAGATATATCTTGTAATTTCAGCGATTTTTTTAAAATTACCAGATCAAGTCAGTTCTTTGCTCAAAGCCTTCTTGTCTCTCCCAGAATTAAAAATGTTTTTAGTCCTTATTCTGCCCTGCCATGCCATGCCCTCCGTATCCTGTGCCTCGCCCCACCCATATTTTTCTGTCTTCACCTCTGCCCTGGCCTCCAGGAGAGCATTCCCATTCTTCAAACATGCCACACTGGCTCCACCTGGGGGCCTATGCCCCTGCAGTTCTCTCCACCTGGAATGCCACCTCCTGAGTCTTCACGTCACGAATTCCTGCTCACCTGATTCTTGCGGCCAAAAGCCTTGGCCCAGCACCACATCTCCAGCAGCCCTCTCTTGCCCCAGCTCTCTCTCTCTCTCTCTCCCCATCCCTTTGTCTTTTATTCCTTGTGCCTCTTCCCCCAGTTTATATTTGTTTGCTTATGATCCATCTCCTCCCGTGAGAATGTAGGGTCCCCAAGGAAGGACTTTGTTAGGATCACTATTCATTGCCACTGCCTGGAACAGTGGCAAGCAGACAGCCGACACTCACTAAGTATTTGTTGAATAAACGAATGATTTGGTCGGTTAGAGAGGGAAAAAAAAGAATAGCTGGTCCATTTTCTTAATGGTTGCGGCTCAATTTCCAGTGACCAAGGAGATGCTCAGTGGTGATCTTTTGCAGATTACACTGAAAGGATTCTGTTTCCATTAAAAGATGGGTTTATGGAATAACCTGCCATCCAACATGAGGATATTCCACCCTGCATATCAAAACCAGCACACTGCACAGTAAACAATAAAAAATATGATCAAAGGTAAATTCAGAGGCTGAGTGTGGTGGCTCACGCCTGTAATCCCAGCACTTTGGGAGGCCAAGGTGGGTGGATCACTTGAGATCAGGAGTTTGTGACCAGCCTGGTCAACATGGTGAAACCCCATCTCTACAGAAAATACAAAACTTAGCTGGGTGTGGTGGCATGTGCCTGCAGGACCAGCTATTCAGGAGGCTGAGGCAGGAGAATTGCTTGAAGTCAGAAGGCAAAGGTTGCAGTGAGCCGAGATGGCGCCACTGCACTCTAGCCTGGGTGACAGCAAGACTCTGTCTCACAAAAAAAAAAAAAAAAGTAAATTTAAACGATTGCTTAAACTAGCAGGGAAGGGCAGAGATATCTGTGAAGGACCAGAAAGTAAATAACTGAACACTGTGTGGACTAGAGTCTCTGTGACAATACTCAACTCTGCTGCTGTACCGTGAAAGTTGCTTTTCATGGCCATCCAGAAAGCTGTACTGTCTCAGCAGGAAGAAGCTGGCCCACAGAGCTTTGATACACAGTGTGGAATATCCTCATACATGGATGAGCCAGCTGTGTTCCAATAAAACTTTATTATAAACACTGAAATTCAAATTTCATATAATTTTCAGGTGTCACAAAATTCTTCCTCTTCTTTTGACTTTTCTTCAAGCATTTATTTTATTTTATTTATTTTTTGAGACGAAGTCTCGCTCTGTCACTCAGGCTGGAGTGCAGTGGCGCCATCTCGGCTCACTGCAAGCTCCGCCTCCCACGTTCACCCCGTTCTCCTGCCTCAGCCTCCAGAGTAGCTGGAACTACAGGTGCCCGCCACCTCGCCGGGCTAACTTTTTGTATTTTTAGTAGAGACAGTGTTTCACCATGTTAGCCAGGATGGTCTCAATCTCCCAACCTCATGATCCTCCTGCCTCAGCCTCCCAAAGTGGTGGGATTACAGGCATGAGCCACCGCGCCCGGCCTCTTCGAGCATTTAAAAATGTAAAAACCATTCTAGGCTCATGGGCCATATAAAAAAAACAGGTGGAAAGCTGGATTTGGCCAAGCTGCAGTTTGCTGATCTCTGGTGTAAATCATTTCTCAAGCTGGCTATTTTTGTCTTGATAAAATACATTCTACTCCATGAATCTGTTGGATATTCTACAGCTAATTAAACATGGAATAAATGCATTTGTTATAATTGGCTGGAAAAATAGTTTATTTGGGTAAATAAACATCACTAGTTCACTCTTCTAAGACTACCTTTCCACCCAGATTTTGGTCATCTTCTCACACAAGCTCTGTTAGCATCTCTTTCCTCACCTAAGTACCTTCAATCTGCCATCCTAGCAAAGAAATTCCATCGTACTCTTTCTTCCTTTTCAGAAATGGGAATTACAATGAAACTTTGGGATAGGGAGAAAAGGGTGGCTTCCCAGGCTTTGGGGCAAGGCAAATTCCAGGATAATGTTTTATGACTAAGAGTACAAAGTGTTGCCTACACTTTCCTTTCAAGTACTTGCAAACACACCCTGTTGTGTGGGCCCTGGAATGAGAACTATTTTGATTGCAGGTGCTGCTGGAATTCAGGGTCATCTGTCCCCACAAGCTATAAAATTTGCTGAGAAAGCCAGGTTGCATGATGGCATAGCCAAAAACATGTTATTTCATAACTTAAAGCAGAAGATTTTAAATTTCACTCAATTACAATAGTCTCATTCCTCTTACATAATAGCAATATGTGAAGATACGGAATTTGAAGAAGCACTTTTCATGGTATTACTCAGAAGAGTTGGTCACACATAATGAAGAGGTGTGATTAACATCAAATACATCTATGTGGCCCTAGATACACAGTAGAGAATGAGAGTACTTCACTTTAGGTCTCCAAGTATTTTAAATATTCTGAGGTTGGGTGTCCCAGCAACCCAATCAAGAAGGAATTCAAGAAGATAGTTCTCAACATTTATGCCTCTCATTTTCTTCAAATCTAGGATACATGGAACAAAACCAAAATTTACTATAACCTAATTAATCACAGACACCACTTGCCCTACCCATTTTGAAAACAGATCTATTGGAATGTGAAATCAAAATTTTTTAAGTTCTTTGGAAGACCTCTAAGTGCTCTGCTGTTTGAAAAATTTCCAAGTAAATCAAATTCAAATAAATAGGCCAGAGGAAGTCAATGGCTTTCCAACTCCTACTGTAAGTAACATACACCCTACACATTTACTGTGAAAACGAGGGATTAAATTAAGCTTCACTTAAATTCCAAGCTGCCGGAGACACTCTCTTAACAAAGCAGCCTTGGCTTGAAACCCTGGCATCTCATGCACATGGTCCAATTCACACCAAAGACAGCCGTCCACAAAGCTGTCCTGCCTCAGCAAGAATCTCATCTAGTCAGCTGAGCTTGGGACTGTCCATATAAATGAAACCTGAGGCCCCCAATCACAGAAGGTTTTAAGATAAGCGCCTCAGCTTCATCTCACACCTTTAATTGGAGTTTCGGAAGGAAATAAAAATGCTGACAAAGTATGCAGCTTCCAACAAAAATGATCAGAAAGGCCAGGTACAGTGGTTCACGCCTGTAATCCCAGCACTGTGGGAGGCGGAGACCAGGGGAACGCTTGAATCCAGGAGTTCAAGACCAGCCTGGGCAATATAGTGAGATCCTGTCTCTACAAAAAATAAATATAAAAAAAAATTAGCTGGGCATGGTGGTGCATGCCTGTGGTCCCAGCTACTTGGGAAGCTGAAGCAGGAGGGTCACTTGAGACCAGGAAGACAAGGCTACAGTAAGCTGTGTTCACAATTCTGCACTCCAGTCTAGGTAACAGAGCCAGACCCTGTCAATAAATAAATAAATGAATAAACAAGAGAAGAAAATGATGAGAAAAGAATGACTAAGGAACAACAGACAACAGCAGTTACCTGGAGATCCTCTGAGCATTCAAACAGAAACATCCATCTTGGGATACCCAGGGCACTACTGAGTCTCCCTCTTCCTGACTTCCAGGAAGACTGTGATGCTGAAATAGCCTGGGCTTCCTGCTTGTAATAGTTTGACAGGGCTGCCATAACAAAGTACCATGACTGGGTGGCTTAAACAATAGAAAGTTATTTTCTCACATTTCTGGAGGCTAGAAATCTGAAATCAAGGTGTCAGCAGCACTGGTTTCTTCTGAGGCCTCTCTCCTTGGCTTGTAGACAGCCATCTTCTCTCTATGTCTTCACAACATCCTCCCACTGAACACGTCTGTGCCTAATTTCTTCTTATAAGGCACCAGTCAGACTGTACTAGGACCCTCCTTAATAACTCCTAAATTTATCTTAACTACCTCTTTAAAGACTCTGTTTCCAAATACACTCACATTTCAACATATGAATTTTGGGGAGACACAATTCAGTCCATAACACTATTGGAATCACTTACATGGCAAGGTTCTATTTCCGTTTATTCTTACCAGTGCCATGAGGCTAGACTCAGTAAACTCACAATTCAATACTCACTAAAAATTAGCTACCTTTCTAATATAATGAAAGGATATTACATTCTACAATGTCTCAATGACACCCTGATTTTGATTACAAAAAAAAAAGCAATGTATCTTTTTCATGTCTTTATGAAATACTTTATAAAGACACACACCAAATCCAACCATAATGAAAAGTCTTTTGGTGAAACCCAAAGATTTCTAAGCACCAGTTGCCAGTCCACATTTTATAAGCATTTGTACTGCGACAATAATACAACACAAGGAAAAAAAAATAAAAGCATTCACTTGATATACCACATTCACAGAAGGCAATTGCAAAAGAAATTTCATTCTCACTCATTTCACATGTGCCTTTTCATGTAGCCGTTCACTTCTCTGCATAAAAGGTCACCTACTGCTGTGTTAATCTAGACTACCTGCTTCCAACATCAAACTGGGTTCAACAAATAATAACACAATCAGAGATTAAGATTTCTATTCAAACCAGATATGTGCTACAGAGCGGAGAAAATATTCATAAACCACGCATCTGACAAAGATCTAATATTCAGAATCTATAAGGAACTTAAACAATTCAATAAGCAAAAAAACAAATAACTCTATTAAAAAGTGGGCAAAAGGCTGGGCACGATGGCTCATGCCTGTAATCCCAGCAGTTTGGGAGGCTGAGGCGGGTGGATTACCTGAGGTCAGGAGTTCGAGACCAGCCTGGCCAAAAGGCCGGGTGCGACGGCTCATGACTGTAATCCCAACAGTTTGGGAGGCTGAGGTGGGTGAATTACCTGAGGTCAGGAATTCAAGATCAGTCTGGCCAACTTGATGCAACCCCATTTCTACCAAAAATATAATAATTAGCTGGGTGTGGTCGTGGGCACCTGTAATCCCAGCTACTCGGGAGGCTGAAGCATGAGAATTGCTTGAACCCAGGAGGTGGAGATTGCAGTAAGCCAAGATTGCACCACTGCACTCCAGCCTGGGCAACAGAGTGAGACTCCATCTCAGAAAAGAAAAAAAAAAAAAGTGAGCAAAAGACATGAGGAGACACTTCTCAAAACAAGACATACAAGCAACCAACAAACATATGAAAAAATGCTCAACATCACTAATCATCAGAGAAATGCAATTCAAAACCACAATGATATACTGTCTTACACCAGCCAGAATGGTTATTATTAGAACGTCAAAAAACAACAGATGCTGGTGAGGCTTTGGAGCAAAGGAACACTTCTACGCTGGTGATGGGAATGTAAATTAGTTCAGCCACTGTGGAAAGCAGTTTGGAGACTTCTCAAAGAACTTAGGACTACCATTCAACCCAGCAATCCCATCACTGGGTATATATCCGAAGCAAGTATGTGACCAGGAATATTATCAGTAAAGGGTAACATTTTAAAATTTCTAAAAAATCTAACTGATCACCAAAGCCCTGTAAAAGAATATCTAAAATAATATCATTTTAATCACTTTAATCTCATTTTAAGCCTTCTAATAACTTATGACTCCAGTTTTGTCCTCTAAATTCAACTATGTTATTCATTAATTTCACAAACATTGGCTGAGATTATACTCTGTACCAAGCAGTGTTCTAGGGGCTGGATATACAGCACTGAACAAACCAAACCCATGCCCTCATGGAAGTGACATTCTGGTAAGATACACACATCACTTCCCCTAGTGTCCTACAAACACATTTCCCCTTCCAACTTTCCTGGTTGGGGCACCTGTATCTCCAGCCTCCTGGCTTCCCAAATACAAAACTAATGAGCTATTATATATTTTTAATTTTCCTTCACACCCCTCCTGGGATATCTGATTGGCATTTCCAGCCCCTTGCATCCTCTACCTGCCTTTCCTACTACAGACAACACTGTCACCATTTATCTACCCCAAGTCCCAGTGACGAGCCAGAAGACTCTACTTCCTACTCCCTCCATTACACACTGTGTCTTTGACCAAATCCTGTTAATCCTAACCCAGAGTCCCTCCCCCATCTCTCCTGGCCTCTCCATTCCCACCACCACAATCCTGGCCACTTTTCTTCTCACTTAACACCACAGCTTCTCTCTAGAAGATGAAACCCATAAAGTAGGAAGAGCAATCTACTCACCTTTGAATCCCGAGCACCTAGCACTGTTCTTGGCACACAACAGGAGCTCAATAAATTTGGGAAGTCGAGACTCCTGTGCAGGGTATTCAAGTCCCCTCTCAACTGGCCCCACTTTCCATTTTCTTGCCTCGTCTTCAGTCACTCTCCACCACCAACACCCTCCTGACTACACAGATGGCACATTCTTGCCCCCACGTCCCCTCTCACACTGCTCCCTCTCCCTGAAATGTCATCACCTCTCCCCTACCTGTGTGCGTTGGGCAGTCCAAATCAACAGTTTAGACCTGGCTTAAAAGGGAAGAATTACTTGCTTTTTTACTTGTGTTTGCACAGAAGTTTGGACACATTGTATTAGATCAACAGGCTTTGTTCTCCTGCTGTTGTGCCCCACTGAACCATGTGCTCTGGGGCAGGGTTTGTGTCTTTGCTTTGTTTGTTTTTAATTCTCAGTGTCTGACATGTGGTATATCTTAAGTGCCTCTTGAAAGCCACTTATTCATTCCTTCAACAAATATTTATCAAGTACCCAGTCCCCACCAGACACTATTCTAGGTGACAGGGATGTATCAGTGAACAAAAACAAAAATCCCTGCCTTTTGGAATTTATATATATATATATTTCTATAAATTCCTCTTGGCATTTATATTCCAGTGAGAAGAGAGAGACAATAACTTAAAACGTAAGTAAAGTATGCAGGTATGTTAGAAGGGGCTAAGATCTACAGGGAAAAAAATTAAAAGGTTAAGAGGGACTTGGGGAGGAGTGACAGGAAGGTTTGCAATTTTTAAAACATCAATCAGGGTAGGTTTCACTGAGAGAGTAACATTTAAGCAAAGAATTAAATGAGAGAGGACATTATCCAGGAAGATAACTGGGGAAGAGAATATAAGAAGAACCAGCCAATGCAACGGCCCTGAGGCAGAAATCCACACACTGTGTTCAAAAGTTAGGGAGGCTGTGATGGGGCCAGCATTCCAACATCAATCCTGCTGTAGCTGTATGATGAAAAGAAAGGAGAGAACTGAGGACGAGGAGGAAAATTTATAGAATTTCATGGTTATCTAGGAATGAGGAGAAGGGTCTAGGCTGCAGCTTGGTCATCATCAATGAAAAGAAAGGAATATGGACATGTTTCCAAGGTCCATTCCACCAGAAAACCGTGCTGACTCGACCTTCAGCGTAGATCCTTTGCTGACCCTTACCCAAGCCCCCATTCATCTGGCCTGGATTATTCCAGTGATCTCCTTGCTGCTTGCCCTAATTCTATCCTTGCCCTCTACACTCTATTCTCAACAGAGGAATCCTGTTAAAACTCAAGTCACACCACAGCACTTCTGCTATCAAAACTTGCATTGACTCTTCTCTGCCCCCACAGTGAAACATGAAGTCCTTATGATCTGCCTAGAGGGCCCCAGAGGGTGACCCCTTCCTTTCCTCTCTAATTCCATCTCATATTCTCCCCATAGCTAACTCTCCTCCAGCTCTGTGAGGAACTCTTCAGAGCACAGACCTGCTGTGAAGCCTTCTACTGAGGCCAGTCTCCTTGAGTGCCTACGGATGCCCCAAGACCACGCCCTCCCCACTTCTGCTCCCCATCCGCACACACGTGTAAGTCCCAGCTCCTTGGGAGGCTGAGGCAGGGGAATCACTTGAACTCAGAAGGTGGAGGTTTGACTGCTCCACACCATAAGGGCCCAACTAGACTGTACGTCACCAAAGAACAAGCCCCATCCCTTATACTTCTCAGGCCCCGATGTACTGACAAGGAACATCATAGCAAAACATGCAAGAGTACAATGTTCTGATTTTTTTAATGTGTTTCCAACACATTAAAAGTATGGAGCACTCACAAAGCTCTACATTTCTGCCTTCTCTTGATGTATCAGCAGATCATGAGACAATGGAGCCTCATTCCTGAACAGCAGAAGTGGGAAGCTGAGTAGTAGCTGGGCCCTTTTTCTCCACTCTGTGCCCAAGTTCACTGGTTTACTCTCTGTTGGGTCCCCTCTGTCTTGTTGGCATTTGAGTTGGCTATCCTTATATTAGGTATTGATTACCTTGAATTTTTAAATTATCAGATTCTTTTGGGAAGTGAGTATGTACTGAAGATAATATCAGTTTTTCCTCATTTATGATACCAACTGACAATGGTGGTGTTTTAGACTTTCTATATTATAAATAAATATAATCAATTACAGACAAACACATAACATATACATACATATATATGTATTTTAGAAACTGTCCCCTTAATCTCCCTCATAGATTAAAATTCCTATACTATGGTTTACATACCTTGAAATATAGGGGTTATGATTCCTGGCATGATGAAGTTTAAGGTCAGATATCAGTATAGAAGTTATAAAGAGAAGAAGATATGGCAAAAAATTAGCATTACTGAGCTGGATGAGGTATTTAACAAACCATTTTAGGAAAATATGTTTCTAAAATTCTTACAAAATTAGAAAAATGGCCGGGCGCGGTGGCTCAAGCCTGTAATCCCAGCACTTTGGGAGGCCGAGATGGGCGGATCACGAGGTCAGGAGATCGAGACCATCCTGGCTAACACGGTGAAACCCCGTCTCTACTAAAAAAAATACAAAAAACTAGCCGGGCGAGGTGGCGGGCGCCTGTAGTCCCAAGCTACTCGGGAGGCTGAGGCAGGAGAATGGCGTGAACCCGGGAGGCGGAGCTTGCAGTGAGCTGAGATCCGGCCACTGCACTCTAGCCTGGTCGACAGAGCAAGACTCCGTCTCAAAAAAAAAAAAAAGAAAATTAGAAAAATAATAGGGTTTACTGATTTTTAAAAATAAAACTTCGGCCGGGTGCAGTGTATCATGTCGATAATCCTAGCACTTTGGGAGGCCAAGGCGGGTGCATCACCTGAGGTCAGGAGTTCAAGACCAGCCTGGGCAACATGGCGAAACCCTGTCTCTACCAAAAATACAAAAATTAGCCAGGCATCGTGGCACACACCTGTAGTCTCCGCTACTCGGAAGGCTGAGGCAGAAGAATCACTTGAACCCGGGAGGCGGACGTTGCAATGAGTTGAGATTGCGCCACTGCACTCCAGCCTGGGCGACAGAGCAAGACTAGGTCTCAAAAATAAATAAATAATAATAAAACTTCAAGTATTCCATATTGAAATGTGGATAAAGGTCAGCACAATGCCTTTCTTCTCTAGAAGAAGCATTCAGCATTCAAACTAAGACCAAAGGAGGTAAATCACACCACAGAAAAATGAACACGACAGTTTCCAGACAAGCCTATCAAGAGTTGAAGAGTTAAGCAGCTATTGCTACCAGAAGAGTTTAGAGGAGTTATCTCCTTTGACCTGTGACCTTTGTCTAAAGGTTTTAATTAAGAGAAAAGCAAAATCTGGACACCGAAGTCAAAAGATATTTAAAAAGTCACACTGGCTTTATCTGTGCATCAGTCATTACTTCAAGTCCAAACAGGCAGGCCTTTCTTAGGAAACAGCTTTCCTGATTAGCAATCAGATTCTGGAGGCTTCCATGGCCACCTCCAGCCCTGCAGTCTGAAAAGCAAATATAATTCAGTCCAAAGCTCCTTTGAAAGCAAACAAACTAAGCATAAAGGTACACCTTCAAACACAATTCAGCAAGATTGAATTCATTGTCCTTCAAATTACATTTAGGAAATATCTTTTTCCTTTCTATTTTTCAACTCCATGTTTTAATTAATAAGCTTTCCTGAGAACATTTGGATCTATATGCTTTACCATTCTTCCCACAAAAATTGCTTACTTCCTCTGAACTCCCAGAGGACAAGAAAAACTGACAAATGAACATTAGAACAAAAATTGCAATATTTTAAAAAAACATTTAGAAAGGTTTTATAAAATACATTAAAACTAAAGCAAAATGATACATAATCATACTGCTCAGCTATCCCCTGATTTTTTTTAAAGGAAAGAAAAATAAATGAACACAGTTAGAAAATTCAAATAATACAGAAAAAGAAGAAAAAGAAAAGTTTTCCAGTTTATTAACAGTTGTACTGCACATCTTTTTTCGGGAAAAAATGCATATACCAGCATATATGCCTTTTTAAAAAAATCAGACAAAAGGAAATGGTAATCACATGATTCCACAAGATTTTTTTTCATTTTTTATATATATGTATACGTGTGTGTGTGTGTGTATATATATCTTATAAATCTTTCCAAAGGAGCACATATACAGAACTACTTCATTCTTTACAAACATGCTACAATATATCATGTAAAGATCTTGGCATAGTTTTAAGTGAACATATTTATGAAATTGCTGGTGATTTTAAGTTCTGAAATACATCACCAAATTGCTTTTGAATTGTGTCTATTTCAGAAGATAACTTAATCTCAAACAGAAGTCCCTTTCTTGCATGTGTTGAAGTATCACAAGTGACCTGCTGTGCCTCAAACTGCATCCCAGAACTGCTAGACAATCAATCCCTAGCAGACCAAGTCAAGCTCTTCTAGACAACACAGACTTCGTGAATCAAACCAGAAATGTCTATACAAAGCTGGAGGTTGGCAATCAGCTTTGGAAAGGGTTCTGCATAGCTTAACCTTTCCGTTTGTTAGTTTCTGTACTTTGTGTCTAAGAGGCAGACACAGTGACAGGAAAAGGCAGAAAGGGATTAACATCTACTAGGTATTTAACTAAGAATGCTACCAGGTGAGAATACTAGGAAAGAAAGAGATTGACCAGAGTCTTAAACCATCATAGAGGTAAACACGTTGGTCCCTCTCTCCCCACTAAAAAATTCTAGGCAGCTCCCAAACAAGGAGTACAGAATAAGGGGGAGGGGAAGCCAGGAATGTCCAAGGCTTATCTTCTTCCTTCCTTCTCTAAGCAGCTGCTTAGGAGTATCTGATTCCCCCAGCCACCAAAATACCTCTCAGTAATTCACAGCAAGTTCATGGAGTAGACGGCTGGGCCACATACCTAGCTATAAAACCTAGGACATACTTTCCTTTTTTCTTTTTTTTTAGAGACAGTGTTGCTCTATCACCCAGGTTGGAATACAGTGGCTCCATCACTGCTCACTATAACCTTGACCTCCTGGGTGCAAGTGGTCCTCCCACCTCAGCCTCTTGAGTAGATAGGTTTATAGGCATGTGCCACCATGCCTGGCTAATTTTTTTTAAGTTAATTTATATTTTGTAGAGATAGGTTCTACTATGCTGTCCAGGCTGGTCTGGAACTCCTGCCTCAGCCCCTCAAAGGGCTGGGATTACAGGTGTGAGCCACGGTGTCCAGCTAGGACAAACTTTTTAGGGCCGGGCACGGTGGCTCACACCTGTAATCCCAGCACTTTGGGAGGCCGAGGCAGAAGGATCACAAGGTCAGGAGATTGAGACCATCCTGGCTAACATGGTGAAATCCCATCTCTACTAAAAATACAAAAAAAAATTAGCCAGGCATGGTGGGTGCCTGTAGTCCAACCCCTCCCCCCACAAAAAAAAAAAGAAAGACAGCGAGAGAGAGGAAGGAAGGAAGGAAGGAAGGAAGGAAGGAAGGAAGGAAGGAAGGAAGGAAGGAAGGAAGGAAGGAAGGAAGGAAGGAAGGAAGGAAGGAAGGAAGGAAGGAAGGAAGGAAGGAAAGGAAGGAAGGAAGAACGAAAGAAAGAGAAAATATATAAAGAGAGATACATATAGAGAGAGTTTGCTCTGGGTAAACCACTCCATAGGCAGTGCTTTGATTTATACGAGTGTATCATGGAGTTTCAGAACATCTGGATTCAAATTTAAATTAGTGGGTATAAGACTTGAACAAAAATCATTTGATCTCTCCAATCCTGAGCTTCTCTAAAACTGGATAACACTGTCTCTCTCAAAGAACTGTTGTGAGGATCAAATGAAGTCTGCCCCTGAATTGACCCACTCCCATAAGATAATGAGAAAGTGCTTAGTACTTGGCAAACTGCACATGCAACCTCTCCCCAGAAGGGCTTGCATTATGGCTGTTACCCTCAATAATACTTCATTCCATTCCCTCCAGCAAACTACCACAGCTGCCTTCCTTACAGGATACTGCTAACAAGTTCACTTGGAATTTAACTGATTTGCACTGAAGTAACACAAATTCAACATTCCTTATCACTCATATGTTAATGACTGCTCACGACCAGTGGTCATTTTCAATCCTATTTTAGAATAACCAAGGATCTAAAGTCCTGGTTGGAACTCCAGACTTCTTATTTCTAAGAGAATTCATTCCTCAAGTCACTAATTACTGTCTTACTTTCCATAGGCTCTGTGACATTTTTAACCAGACACCAGAAAAAAAGCCACAGTAGTAACAAACTCTCTATATCCTTGAGCGCTCAAAAAAAAAAAAAAAAATCACTCTTATAAACCCAAGCACAGCATGGTTACTATGATCCTAAAACCTGTCCTCAAAGGGCCTCAGACGCATAATGATTACATTCAAAACTATGTTCTTTCATCCTTAAAGACAGTACACTAGCAAACTGCACAGAAAGACTTTTTAATGCAAGCCAGACCAATGTTGATATTTGTCTTTTATAAATTATTACATGCTTTTTCATAGACACTATCCAAACCAGTAGACTATTTCTGTTTATGAATGAAGCCAAGGATCAATGATCAATGCTTATTTGAGTAGATAATAATCAATTTGGAAATTTCAGAAATCTTGAATAGTTATTGTGTCGTGCGTATAGATCTTATTTGAACAATATAATCAAATTAAATATTTTATGCGTCACAGATCAGTCTGCAACTGAGAAAATACTGTTGGTTCTTGTATCAGTAATTACATTAAAATAAATGACTATGTCACTCACACATGGTATCTTTGAAAGCTTTTAAAGGAAACTTATACTTCACAGATTATTCAACACAGAAAAAGACAAGTAAAATATCAAAAGATATATTATTCCAAACTCTGTTAATGTATTTATCATAAACATCCTCATTACAGATGTATACAAAATTATGGCTGTACTAAAAGAAGCAAGTTCCAGGCACTCTTTTCTTTTCGAGACGGGATCTGGGTCTTGCTATGTTGCCCATGCTGGTCTCAAGCTCCTGGGCTCAAGCAATTCTCTTGCCTCAGTCTCCTGAAAAGCTGGGACTACATATATGTGCCACCACACCCAGTTCCCTGACACTCTCTTCATTCTGGTGTTGATTCAGTGAATGTGACTAGGTTGATCTGATTTTGCTTCATCTGCAAGCAAATGATCATAAATAGGCCAGAGTCTTCACGAATGTAATTGTACAACTCAAACTTTAGTGGTTCAATCATTTTGTTTTGTTTTTTGTTGTTGTTTTTTTTTTTTTTTTTTGTGGCTGGAGTGCAGTGGCGCGATCTCGGCTCACTACAAGCTCCGCCTCCCGGGTTCCTGCCATTCTCCTGCCTCAGCCTCCCGAGTAGCTGGAACTACAGGCGCCCGCAACCGCGCCCAGCTAATTTTTTGTATTTTTAGTAGAGACGGGGTTTCACTGTGGTCTCGATCTCCTGACCTTGTGATCCGCCCGCCTCGGCCTCCCAAAGTGCTGGGATTACAGGCTTGAGCCACCGCGCCCGGCCCTGGTTCAATCATTTTGAATCCCAACTTCAGTTGGCCAAAAGGCTCTATTCAAAGTAAACGATGGTTAAGAGGTTGCCCTAATCCAGCCATTCATTGATTCAGCTCCCAAAAGAAAACAAGAAGAAGAAGACCATATCCTTCCAGAACATTATACTACACTCCTCATGGAGTCATTCTGTGAATAGGTCACAAAGATGTTTAAAGGGGCAACAGAGAGAAAGAAAAGATTTAAAGAAGTGACTGGGTTAAAAGTTTCATAACACCTATAACTCTAGGTCCAGGGACCCAGAGTTACAAATGAAAGCTTACTTATGGCTTTGACTTTAAATGAACAATAAAAAAGATAATTCCATGTTGCTCTATGGATATGTTTTTAGGAGGTGATATTATCAGTCAAAGGACTTCCCAGGAAAGTAAAAGGGCCAGGTAACACACATGTCAGTTGCCATTAAGCTGGTCTACCCAGGTTGAAATGAGAAGATTACAAAGAAAGCAGGAAGCAGATAAGCCATCCTGAGAACTGAGCCCTCCAGGAACCAGGACACATGGCTTGACCTACTAATGGCACTGCAGAAAACAGGTTCCAAATCTACCAGCGTGACTGTAATCTCCAATTAAAGCCCAGCAGCAATAGTCAGCTCAGCTATGTGCCAAATAAGGGAAATGTCTCTGCATTTCACCAAGACTTACATTTAGATTTTTCACATTAAAAATAAGTCATGTCCCAAAAAAATTATGATTTTATTAGAAAACAAGAGAAAATGATCAACTAGATTCCAAATGTCACAATAAAGCACTGACTTTTTAAAAATTTCCTTTTCAATGTTTATGCATTCATAACACAGTTGTAACTAAAGATATATAAATTTGCAATCTTCACATTCCTAATATAATTATTTTAATGTCTTCACAGTTAGCTATTGAGAATCATTCTAATACAAAGATAAAAACAGAATAGGTAAATATAAAAATACAGCTAGCATTTTATACTATGACAAATGTCCAATTTTCATAAAACATACAGAACTACACTGTGTTACCAAAACATGCAAGACATTTTAATTCATAGGTTTCCTATTTAGTAAAATAGTTTTGTGATATGAGACCTAATTCATGTCACCATTAATGAAAATACTTGAAATAATATGCCAGCCTTGTATATCCTTCATTCAGTAGTTATTGGCAATGATGAAGACAGAGGTAATGAAAAACTTAATCTGTTTTTTTTAAATGCAGAACAGGCATAAAAATGATTACCACCTTTACGAAAAACTAAGCACTGCTTAAAATCATATATATAGTAATCTGGAAAATGCACCTTGATTGATTCCACATTGTCATCTACCATATCAGATTTCCATAATTATCCTAAAGAGAAAACACCAAATACTAGTACTCTAACAGAGTGACTCATAAAGAACAGAGAGGAAAAGTAGCAAAGGTACAACAGTGTTTTTTAATGGAGACATTGCATCTTAAGTCTAATTCTTGAATTAACTTTTTTCATAGAAAAACTGCATTGCAAAAACCTAAATACAGTGTGGTACTAGCATAAGGACAGATAGTAAACCAAAGGCACAGAATTGAGAGTACAGTCAATTGATTTTCTACAAAAAAAGTCAAGTCACTGGTTAGTCTTTTCTGCAAATGGTGCTAAGACCTATATGCAAAAAATAAAAATAAAAAATCAACAAAATAAAATAAACATAGACCCAAACCTCACACCATATATAAAAACTGACCCCAAATGAA
Organism: Colobus angolensis palliatus; assembly: GCF_000951035.1. Lineage (NCBI taxonomy): Eukaryota > Metazoa > Chordata > Mammalia > Primates > Cercopithecidae > Colobus > Colobus angolensis. The sequence goes on along the minus strand of NW_012116154.1, from coordinate 1,975,913 downwards.
TTAAAGACCAAAATGTAAACAGTAAAACAACAAAAGTTTTAGAAAGAGCCTGGGTGCGCTGAGGCGGGTGGATCATGAGGTCAGGAGATCAAGACCATCACGGCTAACACGGTAAAACCCCATCTCTACCAAAAATACAAAAAATTAGTCAGGTGGGTAGTGGGCACCTGTAGTCCCAGCTACTTGGGAGGCTGAGGCAGGAGTATCCTTTGAACCCGGCAGGCGGCAGTTGCAGCAAGCCGAGATGATGCCACTGCACTCCAGTCTGGCAACAGAGTGAGACCGCATCTCACAAAAAAAAAAAAAAATTAAAAAAAAAACAAGTTTTAGAAAGAAACACAGAAACTTTTCATGAGCTTTGAATAGCCAAAGAGTTTTTAGAAACATCAAAATCATAAGCTTTGAAACAAAAAACTAATAAACTGAATTTTGTTACAATTAAAAACTTCTGAGCACCAAATAACACCATTAAGAAAATAAGTTTATACACACACACAGTTTTCCATATTGATGCAATTTATCAATAATTAAAATTTACAGTATTTCATTGTTGGCATTGTTGGGGGAAAGACACCATTAAACAAGCCAGAGACTAGAAGAAAATATGTGCAAATCATATATCCAATAAAGGGCTTAAATCAGACTATATACAAAGAGAGACAACCCAATATAAAAATGGGCAAAGGATTTGAATAGTCATTTCTCCAAAGAAGATATAGGAGTGACTAAGAAGCTCAATGACTGAATGCCTAAGTCAACTGTGAGAAGATAAATTTCATAATTATCATCTTTTATCCTTATCAAAAAGCTACATAACAGAATTATTTCACTAGAAACTCCAAAGCATGTAACTTTGTATTTCTCACATCACAGTCAAGTTTTCAAATCACTGGAAAAATAAATAATAATAACATCCAGATTGGACAAGAAATAAAACTATATCTGCAGATGACATAAGCTGGTGTATAGAAAATACAGGGAAAGTCATACACATAAAAAACTATCAGTACTGATAAACAGGTTCAACATGGTTGCAGGAAACAACATCACTATACAGAAACCAATTGCATTTCTATACACTAGCTACAGATACTTTGAAAATAATTACTTTCTTAATTTATAAAGGCATCAAAAAGAAAAAAATACTTAGGAATAAATTTAACATGAAGTATTAGATTGTACCCTGAAAGCAATACAACACTATTGAAATATATTAAAGAAGACTGAAAGAAATGGAAACATGTCCCATGTTCATGTATCAGAGCTCTTAATATTGATCTAGCAAGTCAACATAAGAGCTCTTAATATTGATCTAGAAAGTCAACATAATCCCTATCAAAAGGCTGGCTCAACATTCAAAAACCAGTATCATCCATCCTATGAATAAGTTGAAGAAGAAAATCATGACCATATCAATAGTTGCAGAAAAAGCACCTGATAAAATCCAATACTCTTTCAGAATAAAAACTCTCAGCAACTAGAAATAGAGGGAAAATTTGTCAACTTGATAAAGAACATTTAAAAAAACCTAAAATTAACATCATATTTAACAGTGAGAAACTCAAATGAGTTAAAAACTTATCCACATATCCATATAAAAACCTGCAAATGAATGTTTCCAGCAGTATTATTCATAACTGCCGAAACTTGGAAGCAACCAAGATGTCCTTCAACAGGTAAATGGATAAACTGTGGAACAGTGATATAATGGAATATTATTCAGTGCTTTAAAAGAAATGAACTATCAATTCATGAAAAGACATGGAGGAAACTTAAATGCACACTGGTAAGTGACAAAGCCAATCTGAAAAGTCTAGCTATTGTATAATTCTAACAATATGACACTGTGGAAAAAGTAAAACTATGGGGCAAAAGATGAGTAGTGGCCAGGGGTTCAGAAAGAAGAAATGAACAGGTAGAACATGCAATTCTTTTAGGGCAGTGAAACTATTTTGTATGATACTGTAATGGAAATACAAGTTATGTATTTATGAAAGCTCATAGAACATACAACACAAAGAGTGAATCTAATATAAACTATAGATTTTAGTAATGATAATATATCAATATTGGCTCATCAATTATAATAAATATACCACACAAATGCAAGATATTAATGATATAGGAAACTGGCAGTGGGAGTCATATGGAAACTGTCTGTACTTTCTGCATAAATTTCCCCCAAAAAACAGTATAATTACAAAATATAATATTAATGAAGACTCTATCATTAAAAAGAGGAAATAAGTCTTTAAATTAATTTAATTCTCCTTAGAACAGAAAGCTGACTGAGGTTCTGGTGAGAACAGCAGCTGTTACCTTGTCATGTTAAAATTAACTCCAGACAGCTTTCTAATAACCTCTCATTTGGCTAGGCCTTAAACAATTGTATTCAGAGTAAATAAACAAGATTCTACTACTACTAATCTCTGAAAGTATCTTCCTTATCTGCAATTTACTTCAACTATGGGCTCTGGAAAGCCTTCCCTTCTTTTAGACTAAAAATGCAAGTAATTGAATTAAATATATATTTTTAATGTTTTTAATGTTTTTTAATGTTCCTAAGACTTAATCCTCTTCTACCTTGTTAAATGATAGCCCTCTCTGCTAGTCTACTACCCAACAGAATTGCTAATTCCATCTCTGTTCCCACAAAACTTTGTTCTTACCTCTAGAGATACATTGTCACACTGCATGTCAGTCATGTGAATACTTACCTGGCCTATTCCCTACACCAGGGGTCCCTGGTACCAGTCTGTGGCCTGTCAGGAACAAGGCTGCACAGTAGGAGGTGAGCAGTGGGCTAAAGAGCACAGCTTCATTTGTATTTACAGCTGCTCCCCATCGCTCACATTACCTCCTGGGCTCTGCCCCCTGACAGATCAGTGGCAGCATTAGATTCTCATAGGAATGCAAATGCTATTGTGAACGGCACATGCCAGGGATCTAGGCTGCACGCTTCCTATGAGAATCTCATGCCTCATGATCTGCCACTGTCTCACATCATCCCCAGATGAGACCACCTAGTTGCAGAAAAACAAGCTCAGGGCTCCCACTGATTCTACATTATAGTAAGCTGCAAAAATTATTTCATTATAGACCACAATGTAGTAATAATAATAGAAATAAAATGCACCATAAATGTAACATGCTTCAATCATCCCAAAACCATCCCAGCCACCACACCTGCCATTTGGAAAAACTGTCTTCCACAAAACTAGTCCCTCATACCAAACAGGTTGGGGACTGCTGCCCTACACCATGAGCCCCTAAAGACAGGGACTATACCACAGTCATTTTATACTAAGAACTCACTCCTAGAAGGCACCACCAATTGGGATGTTTTGGATGTAAGAGACAGACACCTAACTCAGACGAACTAGCTAACCTGCCAGGAAAGTGAACAGGAGATGCTGGGTTTAAGCACTGCTGAACTGCAGGTCAAAAATATATATATATATACACACATATATATATGTCTGTGTATTTGTGTGTGTGTCCCTTCTCTCCCCTTCCTCTCAATCACTTTTCCTCCATCTCCCTGCTTTGATTTCTCCTGTGTTGTCTTAATTTTCAGTAAGGTTTTCCCTAAGTCATAGCAAAAACTGCCACTAGCAGCTCCAGCTTAACAAACTCACAGAAGGCAAAACTTCTTCAATAGTTGCAACGAGAATACTATGGCCCCTCCAAAGACAGTTGTGACCCTTTAGTCCATTTTCATGCTGTACCTGAGACTGGGCAATTTACAAAAGAAAGAGGTTTAATGGACTTACAGTTCCACGTGGCTGGGGAAGCCTCACAATCATGGCGGAAGGCAAGGAGGAGCTAGTCATGTCTTGCATGGATGGCCGTAGGCAAAAAAAGAGAGAGCTTGTGTGGGCAAACTCCCGTTTTTAAAAGCATCAGATCGCATGAGACTCATTCTCTATCACAAGAACAGCACAGGAAAAGCCCACTCCCATAATTCAATCACCTCCCACCAGGCTCCTCCCATGACATGTGGGAATTGTGGGAGTTACAATTCAAGATGAGATTTGGGTGGGGACACAGCCAAACCATATCACTGGCCATGCTTATGTTACATGCCCATAACTGAGCCAGCAGGGTCACCTCCTCTAACTACACAGGGTGAAAATGAGGCAAGGACAATTGCCCAGGGAAAATCTGGATGATTTATTAAAAGATGGAGGAAAAGGATGCTGGGTAGACAAAGTCAACAGACATTCACTACTTCACAGATTCTGAAAGACTGTGACTCACTCCTTTCTAGGGAGTATTTATCAGCTGCTTATGTAGAAAGCTGACTTACCCACTGAATGTCCAATAGAAATGGTCTGCAATGTCTGTCCCTGTACAATATATGTTTTCAAAATGATTTATTTTCACTTTTCTACTTCATATGGGGTTATCCATGCTGTTTCATTCTCCTGGCCCACAGTGAGAGCATTTTGCATTTACTTAAACACCTATGTTTTTCAGGACATTTCTCTTCCCCCGTCATATATAAGTATCTTAATGCCAAATGCACACACTGCAGAAGATGAATGTGTTGGTGGCTTTTGTTTGGGGAAAGATTAGATTATATAAAATCTGGCCAAATAGACCGGAGGCTCACAGCCAGAATTATCCCAGCAGAAATGGCAGGTCTCCATGCTCCACCCTTCAAAGTTCAAAAACACAAATGAATGCAAGTCTTTGAAACTACAAATGCAACTCCATGAGGCTGGACGCCGCTTTTTCCCCAAAATAAAGCCAAGACCATTGAGGTTGGCATAGGTGGCTTCTGGTTGTGGTTTCTTCCAATATGTGTGCCAAGGTCCTCCTCTCTTCTGAGAGGAGAGGAAGATAAGAAAGAGGATGGGACAAAGGAGAGGAAAAGGAAGAGAAGGAAAGGAAGACAACATGACACTATACACAAAAGGCCATCAGCATATATCTGCCATTTACACATGCTGGAACTCTCACAAATAACTGAAAATAATCATTTGGGGTGGTCTCCAAAATGTGCATGGAAGGAACAAAACAACTTTTTCCTATCAGGCCCAATCCACTTTATCCAGCCTCTCTTACTTATACCAACCTGATTTTGCTTAAATTATTGTCAGCCTCAGCTTTTCACAGGAGCTTTCTTTTATGGATTTTCCATCCAGCAAATGTTTCTGTTCCACAGCTGGGCAGATCCGACCACAGCATGCTTGGCTACAAACCGCAGCAGCTCACCCACAGCAACTCCAACCTGGGGAGGCAAAGGCCAGAAGCCATTATAAGGACTCAAAGTCACCAACTTTCTCTCTCTCAGGGCACGTATTTGGCAGGATAACCTCAAACACGTTCCCAATGTTCAAACTCATTATAAACAGAGACAACAGCTTACAAGGTATCGTAAAGACAAGTGTGGGCTATTCTGAGAGGCGGACTGAAATATTTAATCATTTATTGAAAAGGTTTGGCCTAGTGATTATGCTCTGTTTGTGGGAAACTGAAAAGCCAGATGTTTTAATTAACCATGGAAAACACAAGCTACAACTAAAATTTCATGAACACACTGATCTGCCCCGTGGAAAACCACAGGAATGTTCTGGCAGGGCTCAGTCTAAATTCTTGGGACACAGAGGGCTGGAATCATTCCCCTTAGGAACTCAAACAGAAAATTAACTTGCTCAATATGCTTTAAAAAGTAAAGCGAAACCCAGATTTAATCTCAAATATAAAACATTACAGGACTTCAAAGGGCACCACAAAAAGACACAGAAGTGGGGACTACAAAAAAATTCTAATGTGGTTCAGGATTTAGAATATACTTACATTGCAATGTGAATAGTGTAACAGAAAATTTTATAAGTTACATAATCCAAAGGGGAAACGAATAATCTTTCATTTCCTAATAGAGGAAATTATATATGAAACCAATATTCAACAAGTAAATCATAAATATTATCAAACGTATAATATAACTGGGCAAAAGGAATCCCTTAACTATCCTGTTGCCAAACACGTGGCCTAGCTCACAGGCTAGCTACCATGGTTTAGCTAGAGGAATCAGGGCTTCCAGAAAAACAGTGTTGATATAACGTATGCTTACTGATGGCACTGCTAGCAATTCTGGCACAAAAAACTCAATGAGGGACTCTTATGAAAGCAATTAGTGAACAATAAGAGCTAATAGATTAAGAAGTCTTCATTTGTTAATTATAGTAACAGTTATGACAACATCTGTATATGCCAAATATTGAAAGCCTATTCAAGAGGGGACAGGACAAATGTTATTTTCAGATACTGGGTCCACAGTTCTATTTCTGTAAATCAAAACAGTCCTCGTCACAAGTGTGCCAAGCATAATATTACATTAATCTCTACCTTCAATTGAAACCTCAGTCCCAAAAATCATCTCAAAAGGAACACAGTAGAAAAAAAGCAAGATATCAAGTTATATATGTATGGTATGGTCCCAATTTTGCTCTACAAACTGAGTGCACATAATCTAAAGACACCTAAGGGTGAACAACAGCACTTTTGGGTTATGGACTGGGAAGCTATTTGTATTTTCTTTCTGGTATTTTCCAAATTTTCTACAATTAACATGCATTGCCAGTAGAATTAAGAGCATTTTTAAATAAGGGGTTTCTTTTGAGACTGCAAGAATACAAATCAGAAATGGGGTATCTATGTTATATTAGTCTGATCTTTGGTCTGCCTCCTATCTGAACAGAGTTAACAAATGAAGAAGTATTTATCTGAACACAGAAGTTCTTAATTTACACGTTCAAAACTCAAGTGTCCAGTAACACTTCCAGGGATGAACAACACTTTCCTAGAAATAAAAAATTCTTTTCTACTCTGCAAACTTGTCACAGACAGAGAACCATAGTTGTTTCCCTCCCTTACCTATCATATCCAAACTTCTCTATCACTGACCATGCCATAAAACTGTCACTTAGTTAAAAGAACAGGCTGGGCACGGTGGCTCAGAGCCTGTATTCCCAGCACTCCAGGAGGCTGAGGCCAGAGGATCACTTGAGCCCAAGCATTCAAGACCAGCCTGGGCAACAAAGAGAGGCCTTGTCTCTACAAAAATTTAAAAAACCAGCCAGACATGTTGGCACATGCCTATGGGCCCAGCTATTTAGGAAGCTGAGGTGGGAAGGTCACTACAGCCCGGGAAGTCAGAGCTGCAGTGAGCCATGATCACGTCACTATACTCCAGTCTGGGAGACAGAGTGAGACCTTATCTCAAATACATAAATTAAATAAATAAGTAAAAGAATGTCTCCTGGTGTTACCTACTCACAGGAGCAGGGCCCTTAATGACCCCTGGCACACTCATTTCTGATGCTCTTAGCATCCTGAAAAACACAAGACACAATGGCAGAATCTTTACACTCGGGGCCTTGGCAACCCATTGCTCCAAGAAGCCCATGCCCAGACAGGTAAAATGTCTTTCCCTCATAGCCACACAGCCAGCAAAGCAGGAATGAGAGTCCAGATCATTTGCCTCCACTTTGACCAAGTGCTCTTTCCACCACTATGACATTTCAGCATGCATTCATGGAAATAAAATTTGTACAAATCGTGTGCAGATATTAAATTCATACCAGCAAAACCAGAAGAATGAGACAGAAATTCATTCTACCAAAAATGAAATGCACGCAGGAGAAAAAGTGAAGACTCAATCCTAGGCTGAAAAAGACAAGGCTCTGCCTAGAACATGCTCAAGTGAAGAAACAATGAGTGCAGTGTGCTTGGGTAGCAGGTGTCCTGAACAAAAACTGCCTATCATACCGAAAGCTTTCTGGTCCTAGCACTGGCCCTGTTGGTAACACTACAGTCCCACTGCTCAAAGAAGAACAAAAGGCTTTCAACAAGATAAAACTACACCTGCACCAAGCCACCCACAAGAGACAGGAAAGATGCATGCACCAGTGTTAGAAATAATAAATAAGTGTCTGAAGGCATCAAGTACAGCCTCTTACTTCCAAAATTATCCAAGTCTTAAGGAAAAGACATTAGTGGTTTCAAAAATTAGAAGATGCCAGACACGGTGACTCATACCTGTAATCCCAGCACTATGGGAGGCCAAGACGAGAGAATTGCTTGAGCCCAGGAGTTCGAGATCAGCCTGGGCAACATAGTGAGACCCTATCTCTACAAAAAATTTTAAAAATTAGTCCAGGCACAGTGACTCATGCTGTAATCCTAGCAATTTGGGAGGCTGAAGCTGGCAGATAACTTGAGGCCAGGAGTTCAAGACCAGCCTGGCCAACATGGCAAAACCCTGTCTCTACTAAAAGTACAAAAATTAGCCAGGCATGTGGCACATGCCTGTAATTCCAGCTACTCAGGTGGCTGAGGCAGGAAAATTGCTTGAACCCAGGAGGAGAAGATTACAGTGAGCTAAGACAGCACCACTATACTCCAGCCTGGACAACAGAATGAGACTGTCTCAAAAAAAAAAAAAATAGCTGGGCATGGTGGCACATGCCTGTGGTCCAGCTATTCAGGAGGCTGAGGTGGGAGGACTGCTTGATCCTGGGTGGTTGAGGCTGCAGTGAGCTGAGATCTCACCACTGCACTCCAACCTGGGCAAGACAGCAAGACCCTGTTACAGAAAAAGAAATAAAGAAAACAATACATTCACTAATAATTAAAATAATCCTAATCCGTCATCTCTTATGTCCACACAGCCTTGGAGAAAGAGCAGGCTTTTTTCTGTTTTCTTTAAGATTATTTCTTTGAAACATTGCTTACTTCCACTTTTTGCACAGCATCTACCTATGGTGTCCACGCCACACTAATCAGAAACCCGGAGTCTCACAAAATGGGAATAGCCTGAAAAGCCAGGGGAGAGAGGACAGATGGCAATGACAAACTCAGAAACAATCCCTGAAAGGTCTTTATTGAGCTCCCTTCTCATCATCCTTTCCCGACTGTGCATCAGGACAACAAAGGCATGAGCTGTGAGGCTGCTCATAAAGCCGCGGCCTGGGCTGATGTGATCTGGCTTTGTGAGAGCCCAAACAAACACAATGGCTCTGTTCTGCCTCAACGGAGAAGTCAGGCGCTGGGAGAAAAAAAGAAAATGCTTTATCTCCACCCAAAACCACTTCTCAAATCCCTAACATATATTCCCATGGCTGGATCCTGAAGGCAACACAATGTCAGCAGTTTATTTATTCCCTTCGATGCCTCAGTTCTAATAGTAAACATTAATGTCCGCAGCAGGCAAACGGAATCAGGGTCTTGTTGGTATTTCACAATGAAATCATAGCTTTGTTGTGAGTATTGTTCCAGTAACACCTTAAAGTCATTTGTAAGATAATGAGAGTAAGTTTAAATGTAGCAGTCTGATAAAATAACCTGTAACCCAAGAATCACAAAGTAGATTAAAGCTTGAAGTCACCAAATTATCTTTCTCAACAGAAGACTAAAAAAAATGAGAACTGGATTTGATTCACAGATTGTGAAATCCTTTTTCTACTCAAAACCTTGGTCATATGTCAGTTGGTCTTTGGCTTCGGTGAATGGCTCTGGCAAAATGTGCACCCAGACACTGCCACCATTTGAGGATCTTCAATGTTTGGCCAGAATTTTTTTTTTTTTTTTTTGAGACGGAGTTTCGCTCATCTCCCAGGCTGGAGTGCAGTGGTGCAATCTCAGTTCACTGCAACCTCCGCCTCCTGGGTTCAAGCGATTCTCCCGCCTCAGCCACCCAAGTAGCTGGGATTACAGGTGCCCACCAACACACCTGGTTAATTTTGTATTTTTAGTAAAGACAATTTTCACCATGTTGGCCAGGCTGGTCTCAAACTCCTGACCTCAGGTGATCCACCTGCCTCAGCCTTTTTTGTTTTTTCTTTTTTGAGACGGAGTCTCGCTTTGTCACCCAGGCTGGAGTGCAGTGGCACAATCTCGGCTCAATGCAAGCTCCGCCTCCCAGGTTCACGCCATTCTCCTGCCTCAGCCTCCTGAGTAGCTGGGACTACAGGTACCCGCCACCACGCCCTGCTAATTTTTTGTATTTTTAGTAGAGACAGGGTTTCACCGTGGTCTCGATCTCCTGACCTTGTGATCCGCCTGCCTCGGCCTCCCAAAGTGCTGGGATTATAGGTGTGAGCCACCGCGCCCGGCCTTTTTTGTTTTTTCTAATGTCACAGGGAAGGTCTCTTCTTCTCAAGCCTGATTCCAGAATGACCAGGCAGACAAGGCAAGAAGGAACACACTGGAGCCCACTCCTCTCCGGGCTGTGAAAATCTGTTTTATTTTGGGAACCATTGATTTATTGCATTAATTTACTTAAAAAAAAAGTACTGAAATATTTTTATTATAAAACTTAGATTTACAGTATTGATACATTTACAGGTTAAAATGTCTGGGAAAGAAGAATATAAATTGTTTGAAAGAATGAGGGCTCGTTAAAAAAATTTTTTTTTTCAAAAAGAATCTATCAGAGATAACCAAAAAAGAACTGTTATGAAAACCCAAACTGGCATCCAACAAAGTCTGCGACTGATAACAATAGGGCAGTTTGAAAAAGGGTTCATGTAGTAACTTTCCCTGTAGGATTTCAACTAGGGGAAGGGGAATATTAATTAATTAATAGGTTCACTAATGTTTTTAAAGCGGTTCTGAAACAAGGGATGAAGAAATCAACAGATTTAGAGGTTGTGGTTCCAGGTCTGCTACTTATGACCCGAGGATAACTAACAGCCTCTTTAACCTCTCTTCCATCATCTATAAAACTAGGATGATACTATCAGCCAACCTCATGGGGCTGTCAACCATTCAAACTGAGTATGAAAGCATTATCGAAACTATAAAGCACTATATATTCATCCAACAAATATTTACTAAGAAACCACCATGCTGCTAGATGTGGCATTACGGATACAACTATGAACACTGCCACAGCTCTTTCTGCACGGACTGACTCTAAGGGAAGCTGTGATCTGTGGGAAGGCTCAGGGGGCTAAAGGAACATGCAGGCAGCACATACTTGGAATTCCAGACAAACACCAGGTATTGTGATGTTCCCAATACTTCTGGAATGAAGTTTACCAGTGAAAAGTGATAGTGTCCTTTTTAATTTTGGCTGCTTGTTAGCTCATTCATTTAGTACATTTTTTTAAGCAAGCAATCACTATGTATCAGGTACCATTCTAGGTGATGGAGATTTGGTACTAAAAAAATTTTCTGCTTTAATGGGGCTGACATTTTGGTCATTCTTCATCCGTAGGAAATATAATATACATATAGGAAATAGAAACAAGCAGCAACGCTATGTCTGCTTCAATACAATGATTTTTTTTTAACCAAAGTATCCATGCAAAAGTGTTAAAAGGAATATTCTCACTAATCTGTATATAGTAAAAAATTTTCCTATTTTCATCTCCAGGCCACATTTTACAGTATACCAAGTAACTACCACCATATGAAGGGTACTCTTAGGTTAGAGGGATACAATTTATGTGTTTTGGCACACAATGGAACACTCACAGACATTTTTTGTTGCCCCAAGTAAAAAGAACATATGCTGAAATTCATCCAGTAATAACCTCTGTTTTAACAAGGGGAATATCAATTATTTTAGAAGTATTTCCTGTAGTCATTATTTTAAAGAGTAAAAAAATAAATTGAATTATTTTAGAAACTAAACTCAAGTTCAACTCTAACATGCCAAAAGTCTGCCTTAGCAAAGTTTCTTTTCTAAAAAAAAAAAACATCTGTTTTATTTAATTAAAAGTCCTGAGAACTAAGCTGTGCAGGACATGTCAGCCCTGCTGTACAAAAAATTCAATATGGGATGGAGGGGAAAGAGCTGAGGAAAGGGGGGAGAAAGAAAGAGAAGGGAAGGCACGGACATGCAGATCTACACATTAATCTCTAATAATCTGAAAATCCATGCACTCAACAATACTAAAAGCCAAAGTTCAAAATATTGCATAGCAAGGATGACTATCCAGGTAAAAGTGGCCAAGATGTTACCCAACTCCAGAGCAAGGGTTCCCAAACCTGGGTGATATGATTTGACTGTGTCCCCACCCAAATCTCATCTTGAATTGTAGCTCTCATAATCCCCATGTGTAATGGGAGGGACCCAGTGGCAGGTAACTGAATCATGGGGGCAAGTTTTTCCCATGCTGTTCTCATGATATAGTGAGTAGGTCTCACAAGATCTGATGGTTTTATAAAGAGCAATTCCCCTGCACACACGCTCTTGCCTGACACGATGTAAGATGTGCCTTTGCTCCTCCTTTGCTTTCCACCATGACTGTGAGGTCTTCCCAGCCATGTGGAACTGTGAGTCCATTAAACTTCTTTCTCCTTATAAATTACCCAGTCTCAGGTATTTCTTCATACTAGTATGAAAATGGACTAATACACCAGGGTTCTTACATAAAATACAAAGCCCAAGTACTCTGCATCATTTTTCAACTGCTCCCAGATGATGGTAATACAGCCGTGATTGGGAACCACTGATTTACTGTATTTACTTAATGAGAAAAAGCATTGGAATATCTTTATCATAATAATGGGCAACTGTTTTTGCTAAGTGCTTTTCATTAATCTTCACACCCATCTTGAGGTAGGAAGTGTTATTATGCCTTCTTTTAAAAGGAGAAACTTGAGCATGAAAAGGTCAAATGACTTGACTGGTGTTACACAGCTTTTAAATCAAGGGCCTGGGGTTTTAATCCACGTCTTATCTGTCCTTTATTTTCTTTTTTTTTTTTTTTGAGACGGAGTCTCGCTCTGCCGCCCAGGCTGGAGTGCAGTGGCCAGATCTCAGCTCACTGCAAGCTCCGCCTCCCGGGCTTACGCCATTCTCCTGCCTCAGCCTCCGCAGTAGCTGGGACTACAGGCGCCCGCCACCTCGCCCGGCTAGTTTTTTGTATTTTTTAGTAGAGACGGGGTTTCACCGTGTTAGCCAGGATGGTCTCGATCTCCTGACCTCGTGATCCGCCCGCCTCGGCCTCCCAAAGTGCTGGGATTACAGGCTTGAGCCACCGCGCCCGGCCTGTCCTTTATTTTCTTAGCATTCTGATCTGGTGAACTTTAGCAAGCTACAGTCTTTCTTCCACTCTAGTCTAAGGAAGTTATATATGACTACTCATCTTATTAATACACCATAGGCATTAACGTTTTCCGAACTTAAATCCCCAAATTTACCAATAAATTGTGCAACTCAAGAGGATGTGAAAAACATGTATTAAGTGTTGTCTATTTAGAGCATTGGGGAAGTAGCAGGTTAGGTGTATAGTTATTTTGATTACCTTCCAACTTAAGATTAGTAAAAGGCATGCTTGCAGTCTTAGGGAATAAATGTTCCTTCCTCAAAACTAGACTACCTAGAAAGAAGCTGGAAACAGTGAAGTCTAGATCATTAGGAATTATTGCCAAACCTAACACCTTTTCACAATTCCATGCTGTCGTTAGTGCCACTCCTTCTATCTATGCTGCCCTGCCCTACTACTCTGATATGTCAATTCTTCGTTCCTCGAGGTCCAGCCCAAATATTACTGCCTTCATGAAGCCTTCCCTGATATAATGACAGAAATAATTCCCAAAGGTTCTGCAATTTTCATTGCTTCTCCTATCATATATAGCAGGGTGATGTTCATTTCAGTAACATATATGCCTTACCCTGAAAGAATCTCTATAACATCTCACCTCCTCACCGTTTTTTGTTTGTTTGTTTTTGTTTTTTGAGACAGAGTCTCATTCTGTTGTCCAAGCTGGAGTGCAATGGTGTGATCTCAGCTTGCTGCAACTTCCACCTCCTGGGTTCAAGCGATTCTCCTGCCTCAGCCTCCTGAGTAGCTGGGACTACAGGCACCCACCATCATGCCAGGCTAATTTTTGTATTTCTGGAGGGATGCAGTTTCACTATTTGGCCAGGTTGGTCTTGAACCTCTGACCTCAGGTGATCCGCCTGCCTTGGCCTCTCAAAGTGCTGGCTCGGGTCTCTCCCAATCTACCGCACCACAACTCCTGGACTTCTATGCCCCTAACATTCTAACTCCATACTGCATCCATGCTCAAGAGACACATTTTACATTTTCATATAGGTAATCTTGAGGTGTGTCATATTTTTTTTTTAATGGCATCTTAAAGATATGGGGCAATGCTTTTCTTAAAATTGTTAATATATAATGGTGGCTCTTACAAAGATACCATCTTATAGTCAACGCATTGCAGAGACTATCTTAGTGAATCTTCCCTTCCGCTGCTCTACAACAGTGCTGTTCAACAGAACTTTCTTCAATTATGGAAATGCTCCATATTTGTATTATTCAACACAGTAGCCACTAGTCACACGGGCCTTGAAATGCAGCTAACTAGCATCACTGAGGAGCTAAATTTTTAATTTTACTTAATTTTAATTAATGAGATTTAAATACATATTTACCAATTTATTTCTTCATCATTCCTTTTGGCATCTCAGCCCTTCCTCCTGGAATCTCTCCTTCCTGAAGTATATCCTTTAAGAAGTTTCTTAGAAAAGATCTTCTGTGGTAAAATCAGGTTTAGGTTTTTCTGAAAGCATATTTTGCTTTTTCCTTGAAGGACAGCTTTTTTGACATACAATCAATATTTTCTTTTAGCATTTTGAAGATATTTTTCCACTAATTTCCAGCTTCCATTGTTGCTGTTGGGAAGTCAGCGCTCAGTCTGATAAACAATCTGCCTTTTTTTCTGGCTGTTCTTAAAGATGGTCTTATTTTTTTTTTAAGTGAATTAAAGTTTCTTTATGTCTAGTATGAATTTTTTAATTTATATGTTGTGCTTCCCTTATCTGCCCATAAATTACTTAGATTTAAGGAACACTGGCCATTTATGTCATTCATAAACTCTCTCTGGAAATTATATATACATTAGATCCTCAAATAGTACTCCTGACCATTTGCTCTTATTACCGTTCTGGGACTCAGAAGAGATCTCATCATGACCATCATATCCTTCAACTACTTTCATGTTTTTCTTCTCCCTTACGTTGCTTTTTTTTTCTAGTTCATTTTTCTAGTTCACCTCTTTTTTTTTTTTTTTTTTTTTAGTTTTGCTCTTGTCGCCCACGCTGGAGTGTAATGGCGCGAGCCTCCCGGGTTTACGCCATTCTCCTGCCTCAGCCTCCCAAGTAGCTGGGACTACAAGCACCCACCACCTCGCCTGGCTAGTTTTTTGTACTTTTTAGTAGAGACGGGGTTTCACTGTGTTAGCCAGGATGGTCTCGATCTCCTGACCTCGTGATCCGCCCGTCTCGGCCTCCCAAAGTGCTGGGATTACAGGATTGAGCCACCACACCCGGCCTAGTTCACCTATTTCTAATCTATTTTATTTAGTTTTTATTTCAATAGTTCTAATATTTCCTTAGGTCTTGGTTTTCCAAATCTGCCTGGTCAATTTTGCACTTAGTTGTGATTACACATTTTCTTTCTTAAAACGTTTCATACCTAGTAATTTTATATTCTGTATCAGATAATTCTAATACCTAAAGTCCTTAGGGTTCTAAATCTATTGTTTTTCACTTCTTTTATTTATTTATTTATTTTTTTGAGATAGAGTCTCACTCTGTCGCCCAGGCTGAAGTGCAGAGATGCAAGCTCCACCTCCCGGGTTCACGTCATTCTTCTGCCTCAGCCTCCCAAGTAGCTGGGACTACAGGTGCCTGCCACCACACCCAGCTAATTTTTTTGTATTTTTAGTAGAGACGGGGTTTCACTGTGTTAGCCAGGATGGTATTGATCTCCTGACCTCGTGATCTGCCCACCTCGGCCTCCCAAAGTGCTGGGATTACAGGCGTGAGCCATCGCGCCCAGCCTTCACTTGTTTCTGATGACTTGCACTCCTGATGGCTTGTTTTCTTGTAGGACTGGAGATCTTTGATTCTGAATGCCAATTTGGTTGATGTTAGGAAAATCCTAAGGTCTAAAGTGAAGATGCCTTCCGCCTGAAAGGATCTGCACTTGCTTCTGCCAGAAGCCAAAGGGCACTATCTTCCTAGAGCCACTTTAGCTCCTCTTACAAGTAAGTACTGGTGGAATGCAGGCTCTTATACCTTGCCACTGACCCAAGCCTTAGTCTCTAACCACAGTGGTGATATTATAGGCAGAGTATTCCTTATCCACCATGCTTGGGACCAGAACTGTTTTAGATTTCAGACATTTTCAAATTTTGGAATATTATATAGAATATATACTGGTTGTGCCTTCCTAATCCAAAAATCATGAGCATTTTCCTTTGAGTTTCATATCAGTGCCCAAAAAGCTTCAAATTTTGGAGTATTTTCAATTTTAGATTTTCAGATTAGGGATGTTCAACCTGTAGCATTTGCTCTTCAGGTAACCTATCTTTTGTGTTGGCTTACATATAAAGCTTGGGTTTTACCTTACCCTTTGAAGCTTGGTTGATCTACTTGAAGTGAGAGACTTTGGAGATGTCTTAATTCTTGTGGTCTCAGAAGTACATTAAAAAATGTTTTATCCAGAATATAATGCTTTAGTGGAAAAGTGTGTTATTCAGTCTACCATACTGAATGGTAATAAGAAGTATTAGTCTCAAACTAATCATCTTCTCCCAAAACCTACTTTTCCTCCTTTGTTACACATTTTGCTAAGTGGCACCATTCACTCTCACCCAAATCTGCAACCCAAAATTACAGGTACCAGTGACCCTTCTCTTTCGTCTACTATCTCATCTGTAACTAGGCAACAAGTCCTGAAATCTTACCGATGAAAAGTAGGCTTCCATTTATGTTTCTGATCTTGGCACCTAGTAGTACAATCTTAATCTTCAAGGCCAAGTCAAGATAAATGAGGCAGAATTAAAACCTAAATCCTGCATTCTTGCTAAATGAAGGAGCTTTAATACAAAGTAAGCACAGAATACAGGAAAATGGAGGAATTGAGTTTCATGCAGATCTAAAAAGAACTGGCACTGCAGCTGTCAGAAACATAATCACATTTTCAAGGAGGGGTTTAATTTTAGTGAAACAAAATATCTGTCATGATAAATTAATATTAATTTGAATTTTATTGGTTTTGTAGTTTTGTTTGAATTTGCTCTATAAATCTGTCACTGCTTTACAGTTAAGTAAGAGCTGGAAGCATAAGGAGTTTATACCTAGTTTATAGTGAAGCTCCTTCATAATAAAAATATTTATTACTGAGGATTTGTGAGAAATTTTTCCTTTAAATAAAGAGGTCCACAAATTACTGAGATTTAAGAAACAATGCTCTTTATATACTTCACCACCCTTGATACATTTATCATTCTCTCCATAAATGAATGGAGAGAAATGGAACACAATTGCACATGGAAGAAATCATTTACTAAACTCCAACTTCTCAGTTCTCCAGCTGTTTGAATTATGCCCATTACTGATTAACCTTCGGAGGCAGCAGGCCTTGTTTTTTTCCTCCAATAGAGATGGCTTCTAATAAGAAATATGACTGGAAACACTGCTCTGCCCAGCTCCTACCATTATACCCGCTTCTACCGGAATTTGTAAAATAACACAAATGTACCTGGCAATAGTACAACAAATCAAATGTGTCCAACAAAGGATGGTCCTTGCCTTAAGGAAGCCCATTTCCTGGTTGCGTTTCCATAACCAGGAATTTTGGGAAATATGGCATTGTTTTTCTGAATGAGTAAAGAAACTACCAATCATTTCTTATAAACTTCTATATTTTTATTCTCTATGGACTATAAACTTTCACATCTTCATTTTAAAAGTCCTGTGCCATAATTTTACCCTACAATTCCTGTCTCCCTGAAATGTGTAAAACCAAGCTGTAGCCCAACCCTCTCAGGCACACTTTATCAGGATCTCTTGAGATTATGTAACCTAGACCACAGTCACTTATACTGGTTCAGAATAATCCTCTTTAGACATTTTGGCAGAATTTGGATTTTTCCATTACCAATATTTCCCCAAATTCAGTGTTTTTTGGTCCCAAAACTGATTAAAAATTACCTTGTGTTTTAAAAGTCCTATGCCAAGATAAAACTTTCTCTCTCCAACATATATGCTCACGTGTCAACATCTATGTTTCTCCTCCCACAAGGTCCAACTCAATCAGAACCAAAAGGGAGATCACAGCATATCCATGCAATCCCTGGCTGGATAGAGGGGGCACCCTAGGGCCTGGAGTTACACAGCTGACTGGCAGAGGTCAGTACCCAGTTCCACCCAGTGTGGCTACCCGATGCAACTCTGTGACTTATTTTAAATCATACGTAGTTTGAACAAAGACTTAAAATTAATGGGTTTGGTCATCATTAAAGTTTATTTTTAAACGTCAAGTAATTTGACATTTTACTAACAATAACTCGAGGATATCCACAGTGTATGAAACACCAACTCTTGTTTCAATAAGTCTAATGAAAGTTTCTCAAATTCTGAAACCTAATTCCAGGATTCTTATTTGGAACTGTTTTTTTGTTTTTGTTTTTGTTTTTTTAAAATCAGAGTACATTAACTCCGGGGGAAAATGTAATTATCTTCTGATTCAGAGAGAAACAGAACATTCTACTGATAGTTTTAAAATAACATAGTGACCACAGGTAACTGTAATTCAGCAATTCTCAAATTCAGATTCTGGGTCAGGGCACAAGATTATGCGTCTTTAACAAGCACAACTGATTCTAATGCTGATGGTCTAGAGGAAACTTGATGGGAAACTCTGATCTATTGAACACTTTTTAAAAGTAAACTTTAGTACTATTTCTACCTAGTCAAGAAAATAAAGAAGGAAGGAGAAAGGAGGACAAATAAGAAAGACTCCAAAAGACATACTACCCAGACAGACTACTCAGACAGACGAGACAGTCAGTCAAGCAGACATGGTGCTACCCATCAAGCATGCAGGAAAGCAGCTTTCATGGAATAACATTCCTAAACTCTTGCCTAATAAATTATGCTGAGAGCTGCTGCTAAGAATTT
This sequence comes from Colobus angolensis palliatus, assembly GCF_000951035.1. Lineage (NCBI taxonomy): Eukaryota > Metazoa > Chordata > Mammalia > Primates > Cercopithecidae > Colobus > Colobus angolensis. The sequence goes on along the minus strand of NW_012116154.1, from coordinate 1,956,973 downwards.
TTTAAACCAACTCAAAGCAGAAATGGAGCTATTCACCCAACCAACAGGTGAAATCAAGTCACAGACTAGTATATGGTTTGGCAGATTTCAGGCCCTCCAGAAATATCTGTTTAATTAAGAAGCAACTCCAGCTCTAGCTAGAAATCTATCTAACCACAAAAGTGAAATCATAATTAATTTGATCGTTATCTTATTTTTCCCCTGTGTTTGTTTCCTCAGGGCATCTACAATGGCCAAACTGGAGATGGAACCACAAGTATTATAATAACATTTGTTGGAAAGTTCATCCTGTATTTTATAGCACACAGTTGACAGATAAGGCTTTATGAATTGTTCTCAGAGACTTAAAAAAAAAAAAAAACCCTGAGCTTTCTAAAAATTACATCCATTATCCATCAAGTAACACTTGCAAGCAAAACCTTCTACTAGAAAAAATGGGTGCGAAAATAGGAAAAGGAGAAGAACAGGAGGAAGAAAAAGAGGTACAACTAATTGAGGGGGAAAAAAATCATAAATAAAGAAGTCAGAAATATATGTAGCTAAAAATACAAACTGCTACTTTATGGTCCAGATATTGTAATATATCATTTTTAACATAAAAGAAAAATCCCCAACATACTTCCTATAAAGGAAATTATCTGAGTTCACCAGGGGATGGGGGAAGAATCTCCATGTGCTCCAAGTATCGATAGCCAGTCCAGCTTCATTCACTCATTCATTTCTCTGCTTTCATTTCAGAAGAACATTCAGCAATGTTTTGTTTTATTTATTTTATTCAAAGGGAAATCCTCATGTGACACTAGCAGTGAAAATAACTTATATTTGTAAATTAATGTCTGCTATAAATCTGAGTACACAATTTTTTTCACAGAAGATAGAGCAAAGTATTACAGAAAGTTCACTGGCTTCTGAGTCTGAGAGAAATGGGTTCAAATCTTGAATACGTTCCTTATCTGTGTGATCTTAAGATTCATCACTTAATATTCTGAGTCAGTTTCCTCCTCTATAAACAAAGGATCAGGGCTGAGTGTGGTGGCTCACGCCTGTAATCCCAGCACTTTGGGAGGCTGAGGCAGGCAGATCATGAAGTCAGGAGATCGAGACCATCCTGGCTAACACAGTGAAACCCTGTCTCTACTAAAAATACAAAAAATTAGACGGGCGTGCTGGCGGGTGCCTGTAGTCCCAGCTACTCAGGAGGCTGAGGCAGGAGAATGGCGTGAACCCAGGAGGCAGAGCTTGCAGTGAGCCAAGATCGCGCCACTGCACTCCAGCCTGGGCAACAGAGCAAGACTCCGTCTCAAAATAAATAAATAAATAAACAAACAAACAAATAAAACAAGTATCAGACCGGCACAGTGGCTCACGCCTGCAATCTCAGCACTTTGTGAGGCCGAGGCGGGCGAATCATCTGAGGTTAGGAGTTCGAGACCAGCCTGACCAACACCGGAAAACCCCGTCTCTAGTAAAGCTACAAAATTAGCCAGGCATGGTGGTGTACGCCTGCAATCCCAGCTACTTGGGAGGCTGAGGCAGGAGAATCGCTTGAACCCGGGAGGCAGAGGTTGCAGTGAGCCGCGGTCGTACCGCTACACTCCAGCCTGGGCAACAGAGACAGACTCCGTCTCAAAGGAAAAAAAAAAAGAAAAAAAAACGGATCATAACATCCACCTTCCGGATGGAGAAGGGATTAGGGATAAAGTGTTTTGAAGCACTTGGCACAGTGCCTGGAACACAGCAAGTGGCGATTTCTATTGTCTTGCACACCCGCTGCATTTCCTCGACAGCTCACCCACTGCATTTCCCCGACGGCTCCAGAATTTTCTGATTCAGGCAGGTCAGTATAAGGCAAATCTTCTCCGGACTATTTTTCCCTGGACTACTTTGTACTCTCTTCCAGGCTGCAAAGCGCTCCTGCATGAAAGCCTCCATAAATAACCTTCTAACACTAGGCTTGTGAAAGCCAACAGGCCCTTGAGAGCAAAGAGAACTTTGTCTACCATTGAACTAGAGTAAAAGAAGCCAAAGAATTCACCCCTAAATTTTTTACCCCAGAGCAAGCTAATCCCACTCCACCAATAGGTGGGAGAGTGGAATGAGCAAATATGAGAGGTGGGATTGTAAATTTGCTTCACCACCCACACCAACCCACCAGCACACACAACTGCTGCGATGCATGGATCTTCCTGATATCCAGACCAGACCAAGATATGCCAAGAAACAATATAGGGGCAGTGGAGAAAGAAGCTGCCAGTTCTTTGCAAATTTCCATGGCTCTTTGATAAGAGCTATGACTCCAGGCTGTGAAGTGGCTCACACCTGTAATCCCAGCACTCTGGGAGGATGAGATGGGTGGATCACTTGAGGTCGAGTTCAAGACCAGCCTGGCCAACATGGTAAAACACCGTCTCTACTAAAAATACAAAAAATTAGCTGGGTGTGGTGGCACACGCCTGTAATCTCAGCTACTCAGGAGGCTAAGGCAGGAGAACCGTTTGAACCTGGGAGGCAGAGTTTGCAATGAGCCAAGATTGCACCACTGCACTCTAGCCTGGGCAACAGAGTGAGACTCCATCTCAAAAAAAAAACAATCAAACAAACAAACAAAGAGCCACAGACTCCAAAGTCCATTTCCCAAGGTAATCCTACTTGTAATTAAGAGAAGTGGGATATTTTGGGAACAAAAAAAATGAACTCTGGAGCCAGACTGCCTGGGTTCAAAGCCTGGCTCCACACTCTCCAAGTTGTGTGGCCTCTGACATGTCATGCAGGATGAGCATAATGATACCACCTAACTCATAGGGCTGCTGTCAGAATTAAATAATATATGCAAAAGTGCCTGAGTTGGCTATTATTACTATGAGAATTATATCCATTTCCCACTAATGAGTCAGAGGTGAAAAGTGTTCAGCGGTGTTTTGTGCTATTTATTTTATTCAAAGGGAAATCCTCATGTGACACTAGCAGTGAAAATAACTTGTATTTGTAAGTTAATGTCTGCTATAAATCTGAGTACACACATTCTTTTCTCAGAAAGGGATTCCTATTTCTCTAAGAGTTTATGTCTAAGAGGCTATGCCCAAACAGAATCATATTTTAGACACACTAAGAAGTCATTCCAATTTTTGAAAGCAGTAGCTCTATGCTACAGTGGCATCAGGAACATCTGGAAAACTTTTCCAAAAAGTACATGTCTGGGCAACAGGTCTGGTTTGGAGCCCAAAACGTGCATTTTGACAAAGCAGTATCATTCTAATGCGCACATGGACGTGAGAAACACTGGCTGCAACCAAGTCCCAACTCTACAAGACAGGCCTTTTGCAGGAGGATAGGGATAGTTCAGGGGTGTTGAGGGGTACTACTGCCCACAAAAATGCTCTGCAACCTATATGCTGCTGCCTGAAATTCTTTTAGCAAGTTTTTTTTTTTTTTGTAGCACAAACCAGAAACACATTTTAAACTAGAAAAGGAACTAACATCGATTGAGCACCTACTACATGCTAGGCCCTTTACCCATCTGTCCTGTTCCTCAAGGTCACCCCGCGGCACGGTTACTGTACAAAGGAGGAAACTGAGGAGCAGAGAGGCTCCTAGCACAGCCGAGATTCCATCCCAGGTATGTCTGCCTCCTGCACCACCCTGCCTCCTTCGTCTAAGACCTGGGCTCAGGAATCCTGGACACAGTTCCAAATTAAGGACATGAAGCTGACTCAAGGGGAAGCTCTATACACATCCCACCTCACCCCCAGGTCCTCTCAGGTTGTACTGAACCAGGATCAGACCTGAAGTTTAAAGATGTAGGAAGGAGTTGTCCACTCCCACCTTGCCACCTCCTCCAAGAGAGGACTGAAGGGCAAGTCTCAAACTCACTAGGCCTTAATGCTGCATCAGTACGAGATAAATGTATTAGCCTTAAATCGACCTTTCCCTTTCTCTCTTTCTTTCTTTCTTTCTCTCTCTCTCTCTGATAGGAAACAGGAAGGAAAAAGGGAAGGGAACAGATGAATTAATATAAAGTCAGATAAAAATGGAGAAAATTTTAAAAAAATAAAAATTTTAAAAAAACGGAGAAAATAACCCAATTGACCTCAAAAGGGCTATTTTTCTATGAAGCTCAAATAAGATCATAATATACACAGTAATATTAGCTGACTCACTGAACTTATTCAGTAAATCTGCCAAGACAACAACCCACAGAGATGGGTATTAACATTCCCATTTTTCAGATAAAAAAACTGAAATGGAAAAAGGTAAAAATAACTTGTCCAAAGAACCACAGTTTATGAATGGAAATTCAAACCCAGGATTTTATCTAACCTTTTCAACTCTTAAGCCTAGTATCCTATCTTGTCGATAAAATCACTACGTAATCTGTCAAGTCTTACAGAGACATTACTTTTCCCTTACTAGGAAATTTTCATGAGCTATAAAGTTCCTGTAAGCTGCAGAAAAAGCAAAGGGATGTGAATAATCTATAAACTGCAGTCTCATCTCTGGAATAAGTAAGAGAAGCTTGTAATCCTATTTTCAGCTTAATGAATAGAAAATAAATAGAAGCATCCAAAGAAAATGAAAGCAAGCAAGAAACAACATTAAGGAAGGAAGCAATAGGCTTAGGGGCAAAAAAGAAGAAGAAGAAGAAGAAAACATCACAGGATGCTGTTTTGTGGGTACTGGAGAAACAATGCTTTTGGGAAAACATCAAGGATGAAAAACAAGGCCACAGAGGTGATTCAGACAACAGTAATGCAGTGATCCAGGGCCCAGAACAAGCTGGCTGTAAAGAACGGGTGGGGGCCTCACAGGTGCTGCCGGCCTGGACAGGGAAGACAAGGGCCTGGGATCAGCAGGCCTTGGAGAGGAAATGACAACCCGTAGCTTATGAAGTGATTAGTCAGAGTGCTTGAGGAACACCATGTGCATTCCCATTTCCCTCCCTGCAAATACTAGGACATGACCAGAGATTCCTTAACAGAGATGACTTTTTAAATACTAGATAAACCAGACACAGGGAAATTTTCTCTCCAGAATGCACTCTAGTCAGCAATTAGGTTGACAGAGGAAACTTCAGGGAGCTGAAGATTGCAGCAGAAATAACCAGCAGTTAGGAGACCCAGGTTCAAGATACGGCTCTACCACTAACGCTCTGGGCTTGGCCGCCTTGGGCAAATCCCTCAGCGACTCAGTCCATCAGCATCCAAGAGAAGGGTGGGACAGGATGACCTCTAAGAGGCTTTGTTTGGTGACTAACTCCCTTCCCAGGTTACCCTGGTCTCCCTCTCATACTCTTTCATCTCATATTGCAGTGAGTTTTCCAATATACTTCTAGTTCAAAGAGAGGAGGGGAAGGAGGGAAGGAGGTAGGGAGGCCTAAGGATGACAAATGTGTCAACATGCCTTACAAGAACTGAAAATCCAAAATATAAATCAAACTTTTAAAGCCAATGAAAATGGTATCTACCATTTATTGAACCATTACTATGTGCCAGACACTGTCCTAAGCACCTTGCATGCATTAGCTCACTTAATCCTTATGACGACCCTCTAAGGAAGGAGGTAGACAAGTAACTTGTCCAAGTGACACAGCTTGTGGTTAAGCTGAGATGTGAACGTGGCCTCCCGAGCCTGACCTCTTAATCATTATACCACAGCATTAACTTTAGGGATAAGACTACCCCAGCTAATTATGATATAATGCCTCTTTGCTTTAGAATGCAACTAGAACTGACAGTGTACATTACAGAATGCTGCAGCTGTGATCCTTTTCCCCCACAAAAAAAAAAAAAAAAAAAAAAAAGTGATACGTTTGGAATTGTGATCTGGCAAATACACGGCTTGGGTGAAAACACAACTTTCATAGACACTGCTCATTTATTCTGGAATCTCTGAGTCTAAGCCTAAAGTCTCTCTCAAAGTATAGCATTCAGCCAGGCATGGTGACTCATACCTGTAATCCTAACACTTTGGGAAGCCGAGGTGGAATAATTCCTTGAGCCCAGGAGTTCAAGACCAGCTTGGGTAAGATGGCAAAACTCTTCTCTACAAAAAATTTCAAAATAAGCTGGGTGTAGTGGCAGGCACCTGCAGCGCCAGCTACTCAGGAGGCTGAGGTAGGAGGATTGTTTGAGCTCAGGAATAGGAGGCAGCTGTGAGCTAAAATCGTGCAATTGCACTCTAGCCTGGGCAACAAAGCAAGACCCCATCTCTAAAAAAATAGAATTAAAAAATAAAGTACAACATTCCGGACACCAGGGACAATGAGGACCCCACACAGCCAACTTCTTATTTACTCAGGAGAGTAGGTGAGGCCCAGAAATGTTGAAAGAGTGACTCCAAGTCACACAGATTTAGAGAGAAAGCCATGGGTAGAATGCTGAGCCTCCCAAATTCCAGTTTAAAGTTCTTTCGATTCTTTAAAAACAAAACCCATGTCGGCCGGGCATGGTGGCACACGCCTGTAATCCCAGCACTTTGGGAGGCCAAGGCGGGCGGATCACGAGGTCAGGAGATCGAGACCATCCTGGCTAACATGGTGAAACTCCGTCTCTACTAAAAAAAAAAAAAAAAAAATTAGCCAGGTGTGGTGGTAGGTGCCTGTAGTCCCAGCTACTCGGGAGGCTGAGGCAGGAGAATGGCATGAACCCAGGAGGCAGAGCTTGCAGTGAACCGAGACTGCACCACTGCATTCCAGCCTGGGCAACAGAGTGAGACTCCATCTCAAACAACAACAACAACAAAAAATGTCTCCTATCCCTTATTTTTTTTTTTTTTACCACTTATTATAGAAACTTTCAAACACATACAAACGTAAAAAGAATGAATGAACCCCCATACAGCCAGCCACCACCAACTTCAATGATTATTAACTCATAGGGAATCTTACTTTATTTCCACATTTGTCTACTCTCCCCACCTCATCACCACCGGTTGTTTTGAAGTAAATTCCAGGCATCACACATCCTTTCATCCACAAATATTTCAGCATATGTCTCTTAAAAAGATAAAATTTTTAAGCGACACTCTAATGCATAATCACAATAGTATTAAAATTAACAACCCCTATAAAAATTAACAATAATTTCTTAACATCAATTATCTGATCAGTGTTCAAATTTCCCCGTCTTTTTTTTTTTTTACAATTTGTTGAATCAGAATTTATGTACAGCCAGTCTATACATAGTAACTAGTTAAAGTATTTCTTAAATTTCTTTTAATCTCTTAGGTCTCCTATTCATCTCTCTGTCTCCCTTTTTCTAACAACTGATTCATTGATGAAATCAGATCAATTGTACCATGGGGACAATTCTGTCTCAAAGTCTGGATTTTGCTTTCTTTTTATTTCCCCACAATGCTCTTTATTGTACCCTGCATAAAGAAGTGAGCTTAGACTCACCCATATGCATTCTTTCTCTCTCTGTCTCTCTCACACATACATGTTCATCATAAAATAATATAAGAGAACAGGCCAGGCACAGTGGCTCCTGCCTGTAAACCTGGTACTTTGGGAGGCTGTGGCGGGAAGACTGCTTGAGCCCTGGAGTTTGAGACCAGCCTGGGCAACATGGCAAGACCACGTCTCTACAAAAAAATAAACAAAATGAGCCGGGCATGGCGGCACACACCTGCGATCCCAGTACTCGGGAGGCTGAGGTGGGAGGATGGCTTGCTGGAGCCCAGGAGGTTGAGGCTACAGTGAGCTCTGCTCACGCCACTTCACTCTAGCCTGGGCAACAGAGTGAGACTCTGTTAAAATAAATAATAAATTTTATTTAATTGTTGATTCAATTCAACAAATATCTTCTGAGTATCAGTAACGGCAAGGTGTGTGGAATAACAAGGTGAATAAGATATGATCCTTATCTCGGGGAAGACACAATCCAAGAAAGGTGATAAGCTCTATAATGTTAATTCAAGGAAGATAAGTGAGAACTATTTAAGAGGACTCTAGAAGAATTTCCAGGATAAGGTGAGACCTAGGCTAGACTTTGAAAAAGGCAGTTTGGGCCCAGATGGAGCAACATGCAATGTGACATAGAGGACAGCTTGAGTAATGCCAACAAGGCAGGGATGATTCCGGCATATTTTAAACCAACAGCAGCACAGGTGGGTAAAAGATTTGGGGGGAAAGAGTATGGTAATGACAGACTGCATATCTGCTGAGGGATTTGAGAATCATCACGTAATTCTGAATAGGAGAATAGCCCTGGATCTGTATTCTAAAGCATCAGTGAGTGTATTGGAAGTGAGGATTCCAGTTTGGGTTTCAATAATCCACCTGATGGGTCCCTGTACTAGGTCAACGAGAATGACCAAAGAGAGAGGGAAGTGACATGGTTTATCAACTGAATACCTGGGGCCAGGAGGCAGGAGGAGTAAAAGATAATAAAAGCTAATTTTCAGTTTTCAGAGAAAGAAGATTATTTTCTTAAGGGAAAGAAAAATTATTCCTATAGTTCCTCAAGAAAATATATACACCTTTCAGATCATAAACAAATGTCAGTCAAAAATTCTTGTCAACAGTGGTAATGGGCATCCTGGACATCTCGACTATAAGCTAAATACAACAGATCCTAGGAACACTGGACCAATCCACTTTTTTCAATATGGTCATAAATCTTATTTCGATTTTTCTGAGGTCCTCCATACTCTGGACATGTGAGTCTAAGGCAAATGTGTATTTTCCACATTAATTCTATTTTTTAGAAAATGAGAAAAATAAATTCAAGCCTAAAAATTTTGAGATCACCTTTATACTCCAAAACCTCAAATAACATACTTCTATAGCTTTGTATTCAACCTAAATGAAATATAAATGTTCTCTAATGTTTCAAAAACAAGGAACGTGGATGGAAGGAAATTAATTATAAAGAAAAGTCTATAAGCTCTATAAAGGCGGGGGTCTCTTAAACAAAATGCTTGGGACTAGAAGAGTTTCGGATTTTGTATTTGGAAATATTTGCATAAGGAGGTATCTTCGAGATTGGGTCCAAGTCTAAACATGAAATTCATGTTTCATATATAACTTATACACATAGTCTAAAGGTAATTTTACACAGTATTTTTAATAATTTTGGGCATGAAACAAAGTTGTGACTTTGGTTTGACCACAATCCATCACATGAGGTCACGTGTGAAATTTCCCTCTTGTGGCATCACAATGGCACCTAAAAAGTTTTAGATTTTGGAGCACTTCAGATTTCACATGAGGGGTACTCACTTTGTACACTGAGATAAAACGTAAGCAGTGTTCACATTACAATCTCTCAATCCACAACTGACTTTGAAAATATACACAAATAATGATCAGTAGTTTAGGACTACAGAGTTTCAAGACACTGACACAGGATGCAAAAGAAGGCTCCTTCGATTCAGAGGAGATCCCTAGATACATAATTTCCCTTTTATCTAACTAAGAGACCACAATAGTTTCCTTTTGTCCCAGACGGCACAAACCCAATCAAGTGTTTAATAGATACTTTCTGTGATAAGTCCCTTTGAAAAACAAAACAAAACAAAACCTTATATAGACTGCCTGAAAAAGTGAAGTAATATCACTTCTCCTTAAATGTTGACCTTTAAATAACTAAAACAGCTAGTTTATCCTCTGGACTTAAAACCCTACATCACACTAGCTTTAACATATATACAAAGAGTAAATTCCAGATGTTCTAAGAACCAACAGAAGGTTATGACTTAAGAGGCTGATTCTTTTAATTTAGAAATAGTCCTAAGTAATCTCTTAAACATGGCTGTTTTTTAGAGGGCTAGACTAAATCCAGGTGTTTAAGTACATATTAAAATTAACATAGAGTCCATCTTCAGGAAAAATAATTCTGGATTTCACTTTTTTTAAGCTTTCATTTTACAAAGGGCTTAAGTGAGAATATTTTCTGTTTTGCCCCATTTGCAGAGAGATTCACCATCAGAGCAATAAACCACTTTGCAAAGCCATGAACCCTCTAACACTTCCCTCACAAAAATAGCGATTATTTTATATTTTATTTGACCATTTGAGATGTCCGTAAGACACCCATGTGGGAGAGACAGTTAGAATTCAAAGAACCCCAGGTGTGCCATTTGTGGCGGTGTATTGTCGGGCAAGTCACTTATCTGTTTCCTCACTGCACAGGCAGAAGGGTCATAAGAGTACCCATCTTTCAAGGATGCTACAAGGACTATCTTGGATTCTCTGATCCTCCAACACGAACTGGGCATCCTACCATCCAATGTTATTCTCACACCAACTACCCAGAAGGAGTCAGGGGCTACAGATAGAAGGGCTCAGTCCCACAAGACTGCCCTCACTCAGGGGACATCGTAAGTACTACATCCCCAGGTTACCCATGTAACCAAGTACCCCGACAGTTCTCAGAATCGTTTAATTTTTTTCTCTCTCTCTTCTTATCTCTTTCCTCTGTTTCCTCACCTCCTACTTAGCTCTTTAGTAATGCAATTATAGCCTTTTACCTCATCTTCACCAGATACTCCCTACAGCAAGTTCATCTACCTACATGCTTAGAAATTCCAGAGCCGAACTCTCACCCACCAGGAGGTTGCCTCAAGGGACAAGAAGTCAATTTATAACCCAAGGTATGCCCGCTATGAAACTCTCTCCACCTAGGGAGTTTTTGGCCACTTTTACAACACAGTTCAGTCCATGAAGGTACCAGCAGTCACCAGCTCAGTCATCCAGTAGATAAGACACTGAAGCAAGCACACGAACCCCTCCACCTGCTCGCTTCCTCCCCTGCAAGCCATTCATGCCAGCATGCCAGGCCCCCTTTTAAAAGTACCCACTTTCTGCTCTAAAAGGGAAGCAATACTCATAAAGCAGGAAGCCTGTAGTTCTTCTGCTAAGTTAGTTTTGGAATAAAAAGTCATTTTCAGCCAGGTGTAGTAGCTCACATCTGTAATCCCAACACTTTGGGAGGCTGAGGCAGGAAGATCACTTGAGCCCAGGAGTTCGAAACCTGCCCAGAGCTGTATTCTATGGGCAAAAAAATGGATCTGGATCTATGGGAAACATAATGAGACATCGTGTCTACAAAAGAATCAAAAAATTAGCCAGGCATAGTGACGTGTACCTATAGTCCCAGCTACTCATGAGGCTGAGGTGGGAGGATCACCTGAGCCCAGGAGGTGGAGGCTGCAGTGAGCCAAGATTGCACCACTACACTCCAGCCAGGACAACAGAGTGAGACTGTCAAAAAAAAAAAAAAAAAAAGCTGGGTGCGGTGGCTCAGTGGCTCACACCTGTAATCCCAGCACTTTGGGAGGCCATGACAGGCGGATCATTTAAGGTCAAGAGTTTGAGACCAGCCTGACCAACATGGTGAAACCCTGTCTCTACTAAAAATACAAAAAATTAGTCGGGTATGGTGGCACACGCTTGTAATCTCAGGTACTCGGGAGGTTGAGGCAGGAGAATCGCTTGAACCCGGGAGGCAGAGGTTGCAGTGAGCTAGGATCGCACCACTGCACTCCAGCCTGAGCAGGAAAAAAAAAAAAAAAAAAAGCAAACTGTTTTATACCAGACCTTGCTCTTGTTAACTGGACTCTGCAAGTGGTGGGCGACTAAACCTGCATTTTAGGGTTACACCCACACTTTTAGCTACAAATTTGGGGGTTCCCACATAACCCCTCCCAGGTTCAATAATTCATTAGGTTGGCTTACAGAACCCAGGAAGACACTTAAGTTTATTTGCATATACACAAAGGTTTATCAAAAAGAATACAACTCATGAACAGTCAAATGGAAAGGATGCACCGGGCAGGAGATGGGGGCAGGTGCACAGTTTCCAAGCCCTCCTGGAGCATGCCACCCTCCCAGCACCTCTGGCCTCACCAACCCGAAGGCTTGCCAAACCTCCTTGTCTACTATGGAAACTCCATTATGTAGGCATGATTGGTTAAATCATGAATCCTTCTCATCTCCCTCGAGGTCTGGAATGGGGCAGAAAGTTCTAACCCTCTAAACACGCTTTGGTCTTTGTGGTGACCAGGCTCAAGCTAAGATACTACCCACAACAACCCCCAAGAGTGAATGATTTAGCACATGAAAGACCCTCTTACCACTCAGGGGACTCCAAGGGTTTCAGGAGCTCTGTGACAGGAACCAGGCACAAAAACCAAATGTTTACTTTTTTATTCTATCACAGACTAAATGTACAAGTGGTGTCTATGCATATTTTTACTAATCTAAAAGAGTAGTGAGTAATGCAAGTGCCTCCTCAGCATTGTATGGAAGTCATATGGATTCAGTGAGCCACCAGCCCCCATCCCTAGGGCCATATTCCTTCTAATGGTGATAGGTTCAAAAATGGACAAACCCTCTGGTCTCAGTGACCAGCTGTGAGTTGGTCCTAGTATAAGGTTCAATGCTTAGGAAGAATACTGAGGAAAACTCTTTCCCTAGATGAGAACAAAGACACACATCGTTTTGGAAACTACTGGCAGCCATCTTGCCACAATGAGGAGAGCTGCACTAAATCCAGCTAGCAGGGGAGGCCAGAGCCAACGCGATGCTTTTCCACAGCCTATCACAAGGTCAGGACAGAAACTGACAATGAGCATGTTTAGAAATATTGACAGCAATCTGACAGAATAATTTTATCTGTTGAAGCCAACTATTTATTTTTTTATTTTTTCTTCAGACAGAGTCTTGCTCTGTCACCCAGGCTGGAGTGCAAGTGGTGATTCTCCTGCCTCAGCATCCTAAGCAGCTGGGATTACAGGCACCTGCCACCATGCCCAGCGAAGTCAACAATTTTAAATAATGGGCTTATATTTGTTTTTTATAATTTTGTTTTCCTAGTAATTCATTTGTTTTCCTAGTAATTCATTTGTATTTACAAATGAATTACTGCAATGGTATAGAAATTTGAAAAAGAAAAAATCCCATTCCTCAGACAGCTTGAGAACTGGCCTAAAGATCTACAGAGAAATAGAACCACGGCCCTGATCAAACCTAAGCCTAATTCTTAACCTCTACTCTTTAGTTAGGAAGATTATTTTTACTGCTTAAACCTGGTTGAGTGAAATTTTTTGTGATTTACAATAGAAAGTTTTCCACCGGATACAGGAAATGACTTGCCAGCCCAAACAAAGGTAAGGAAGAGGACAGAAAGGGAGGAAAGGTAAGGAAGAGGACAGAGAGGTGGCCAGGTTCAGTGGCTCACGCCTGTAATCCCAGCACTTTGGGAGGCCGAGGAAGGCGGATCACAAGGTCATAAGGTCAAGAGATCGAGACCATCATGGCCAACATGGTGAGACCCCGTCTCTACTAAAAATACAAAAATTAACTGGGCATGGTGGGGCACACCTATAGTCCTAGCTACTCAGGAGGCTGAGGCAGGAGAATCGTTTGAACCTGGGCGGCAGAGGTTGCAGTGAGCTGAGATCGCGCCACTGCACTCCAGCTTGGCGACAGAGCAAGACTCCCTCTCAATAAAAAAAAAAAAAGGAAGAGAACAGAGAGGAAGGAAAGGTAAGGAAGAGAACGGAGGGAGGTAAAGTAAGGAACAGGACAGAGAGGGAGTTAAAGTACAGCACAGGCAAAGGTGCAGAGAATTCCAAACATTACCTAAAACTACTCTAGGAGAGACTGAAGAGGAAAAAATCCACTCAAAGACACAAAATCAGATAAAGGCTTTTCACATCCCTGCAATTAAATGGCCACCTGGAAGGCTTTCCTTCCTTCAAACAATGAACCCATGCAAACATTTCTTTGTTCCACCCATTTCAGCAACTGCCAATTTTGAACCAAATGAATTATCCTCAAGCAAATGTCACACACAGTGGGTAGTGATTTCATTTTCCTAAATGGTTGTCAAAGCTTTGCATACTAAAGCTTCCAAAAAGGAGAACTGGAAAAATGACAATTTAGAGGTGGGAAAGAAACATGAGTTATTTCAAAGCAGCAGCCTGCAATATGGTAAAATCGTTCTTCAAAAATGCCTCCATCGAATATTTTCCAAAGTGTAATCATTTCAACTGCTGGCTTTCACTGTATTTATGCTAAAATGTAGCTGATTTATTTTTATAGTATTTTACCAGAGTAAAGATCCAAAAATGAATAGGGGGGAATAAAAGGAAAGAAAATATTACTGTAGGTTTTTTTTAAGAAGGTAAGATTTAGAAACAGGAAGAGTTAGGAAAGAATGAAGAATGAACTTTGTGAAGAAAAATGTTGACTAGTTTCATTTCTATTAATCTAAGAAAATCCTAGAACAGAATGAGGTTACTCTAAATTCAAAATCCGCGTATAAACAGTTGGAGTGCTTGCGTAGACCATGGCAGGGAATACCCCCTCTAAATAACCAGTTCAAGGTCAGGGAACTCCCAAGTCTTACCAAGATGGCACAGTCTGCTAAGTTAGGTGTTAAAATGGGTAAAGTTATCCAAAGCTTTCCTAACTGGAGTCCAGGGACATTTTCCCCAGTGGTCTGTCTGAGATTTAGAAAAGATTTCTTTTTTCTTTTTATGACGATTTTTAAAATTAATAATAATAATGTAGGCATAGTCTAGGCTATCCAGAAGGCAACCTTATTATAGCCATGTAATCTCAGGTCCCACATTTGCATTCATAGGCATGCTAGTACCAAGATCACTTAAAACAAGAGCAACTCTCATTTTAGTGTTTTTCAAGCTATGGTGCCCCCAGACATAGTCTCAGGATCAACACTGGCTCAAGTTTCAGGAACTTGAGCCTAGTTAACTGTATCACATCCATTTGGAAGGAAGACCAAGTAAATGATGATTACAAAGAAGGGTGATATGCTCTGAGAAGCACACAACATCATCACTTCCATAATATTCTTAACAAAAAAGCTTATTCAGTCATGAGGAGACAACCAAAAAATTCAAACTGAGGGACATTCTACAATACAAAATAGCTGCACAGTACTCTTCAGAAAAGTCCAGGTTATGAAAGACCAAGAAAGAGTAAGGAAGACTAAGGAAACAACCAAATGCAACATCTAATCCTGGATTGGATCCTAGACCCGAAAAATAACTTTAATGGGACTTTAACTGACAAAATGTGTATACGGTCTACAGATGATGGTATTCCACCTATGTTAATTTCCTGGTTTTGGTAACTGTACAATGTAACACTTAGGAAATCTGGGTGAAGAATACAGGGGAATTCTTTGTACTATTTTTGCTGCTTTTTCAAAAACCTGATATTATTTCAAAATGAAAAATTAGAAACTATAAAAAAGTTAAGGCCGGGCGCGGTGGCTCAAGCCTATAATCCCAGCACTTTGGGAGGCCGAGACGGGCAGATCACAAGGTCAGGAGATCGAGACCATCCTGGCTAACACAGTGAAACCCCGTCTCCACTAAAATACAAAAAAAACTAGCCGGGCGAGATGGCAGGCGCCTGTAGTCCCAGCTACTCGGGAGGCTGAGGCAGGAGAATGGCATAAACCCGGGAGACGGAGCTTGCAGTGAGCTGAGATCCGGCCACTGCACTCCAGCCTGGGCGACAGAGCGAGACTCCGTCTCAAAAAAAAAAAAAAAAAAAAGTTAAAACAAGGAAGGGTATGGATCAATAAAAAGGAGGCCTAAATAACTAGAATGTGTTAACCTGTACAATGTCTGATAACATCCAGTGACTCAAGTAACCAGTCCCCTTGGCAGGTCTGCAGGGATGGCCCTTATGGAGATCTAACCAAATGTCAGTTTCTCCTTTGTCTTTCCATGTAGGCTTGCCTCCAGAACTCCTGTCTAGACCCCCTCCCAGCTCTTGTCTTTACTCAACATTAACTACCTGGCACTTTAGTTACATGAGTCTCTCGCGATTTAGGTTAACAAGAATCTGCTCCCGAGAATTCAATCACTTTACACATGTGCTGAAAAAAATAACTGATTTCCAGATTACCAGAGCTGAGAGCCAGCCCCTGGAATATGGTGATAGAGAGCTGCTTGCCCAGTAGGCCCTGCCCAAGGATCATTCTGCCGCCTGGAACACCTATAAATTGTTTTGTTCCACAGCTTCATACAAAGGTAACAGGTGGCTCTAACAATAATAGCAACAAAAATGTAGTTTTGTGTAAAGCAGGGGAAGGTGTTAGAAGCCAACTTTGAATCTTGTTGAATAAACAGAATTTTGGAAAACAAAATAGGGCCGAGAGCCAAACTTATGCCCAGCTCAGCAAAGGTCTAGTGACTGTTGGAGCTGAGTAACCATTTCATAAGGCTCCATGAAGACCTACCTGTATCCACTGCTACCCAGAATGAGCCTTATAAAGCATACATCTATCCATGTCTTTACTTAAAACCCTTTAATAGGGCCGGGCACAGTGGCTCATGCCTGTAATCCCAGCACATTGGGAGGCCAAGGTAGGTGGAATTGCCTGAGGTCACGAGTTCAAGACCAGCCTGGCCAGCATGGTGAAACCCCATCTCTACCAAAAGTACAAAAAAATTAGCTGGGTATGGTGGTGGGCGCCTGTAATCCCAGCACATTGGGAGGCCAAGGTGGGCAGAATCGCCTGAGGTCAGGAGTTCGAGACCAGCCTGGCCAATATGGTGAAACGCCATCTCTACCAGAGGTACAAAAAATTAGCTGGGCATGGTGGTAGGCACTTGTAATCCCAGCTACGGTAGGCTAAGGCAGGAGAATCGCTTGAACCCAGGAGGTGGAGGCTGTACTAAGCCAAGATCGCATTACTGCACTCCAGCCTGGGTGCCTCTATCTCAAAAAAATAAATAACCCCTTTAAAGTTTTCTATTGCCTCTAAAACAAAGACCAAAATCCTGCTCACTGCCTGGTGCCCGGCCCCTGCCTGCTGCTCCAACACCTCATCCAGCATCTCCCACCCCAGGCACACCCCAGTCCCTGAGCCAGCCTCGATCATTACTTCAAGGGCTTAGTGCAAACCGCACCCTTGTCTAGACTGTCTTCCCACCCCCATCCACCAGCCCCCTATACATACACTTTGGCCTACCTAACTTCTACTCATCAAGATAAATCCAGGTTTTGGCTTAAATATCACGTAGCTGGAAAGGCTTCTCTCACCAACCTCAGGGACTAGACGAGCACCCTTTATGTTCCCACAGCACTCTATAACTACTCTTCATAGAACTTACCACCATTTCAAATGATTATTTGTAAGGCTCTTGGTCTCCCCCACTAGATTAGGAGCATCCAGAGGGCAGGAACCAAGTGTGGTTTACAAACTCTCATACCCCAATGCCTGGTACAGTACTTTATACTTTACACAATGGGAGTGGGCCCTGCCCACATCCTCAGCTTGAAATTAAATCCACATGCTTGAAATAGTACAGACACAGTAAGCACTCAAGTAAGAGCTACTAAAATTATGTAAAAATGGCTTCCCTCTGAATATGCCTGAAATTTACCACTGCTTTTTCTTTCCACCTGATGGAGGGGGGAAAAGTCAGCCAGGCAAACGATGCCAAGCTGTCATTTTTTCAGGGATACTTTTTGACTGTCAAATCAGCTCATTTTAGGATACTGAAAAACTTCAAATTGCAAGGTAAAACATCAAGAAAGGAAATGCTTCTAAAATTAACACACTTCACTTTTTTTTTTTTACTATGAAATAAATCTATACTCATCATCAGTACATTCTCACTTCCCTCTGCAGCCTCACTGTCACGTTCTCTTTCAAAATCCTGGTTATTACCCCTACAAGGACATTCAGACTCTTTCTCAAACACCAAAGACTCTACTAATAACTTCCATGGGAATAAATTTCAACTACAGCTAAAATTTCAATTGCTTAAAAAACATGAAAAACTAGCTTTTATCTCAGGTATGAACTAATAAAAGCAAGCTAAATCACAGCTATCCTAAGTAGTCCCTGTTCACACAAGGATTACCATTTAAAAGCATAAGTTAGTTAACAGATAAAAATGGGGGCCTAAAATACCCAAACTGACTTTTTTCAGGGTGTGTTACACTGTAACAGCAGCTAAATTCTCCTGGACCCAGGAAATAGTCTCAGGCAAAGGATGAAGGAACCAAATACTGAGATTTCTTCAGAGATAACTAGACAGATTCCTATTGGCCGGGGGAGAAACTGGAGAATTCGAGTGTGTTAGTTCTTAGGCAGAAAACTATACTTCAGAGAAGTACCTGGCTGTAGAAAATGTCTCCACTGAAATGGCTACATTGTAGGTGCACATTTCGGTCAATGGCAGGCTGCAGGCTGCATATATAAGGTGGTCCCATTAGATTACAATAGCATATTTCTACCATATCTTTTCTGTGTTAAGATATGTTTAGATACACAATGTTTACCATTGTGTTACAATTGCCTACAGAATTCAGTAGAGTAACATGCTGTACAGGTCCATAACCTAGGAGCAATAGGCCACACCAGATAGCCTAGGTGTGTAATAAGCTATACCATCTAGGCTTGTGTAAGTACACTCTACAATGTTCACACAACTATGAAATCGCCTAACACGTTTCTCAGAAGATATCCCCATCACTAAGTGATGCATGACTGTATAAGTATTATATGCCACAATACCTAGAAGCTATATGCAAACCCCAGTGTTAAAGATGGACAAGTACATGATTACTTAAAAAACATAAAAAATTGACTCCTATCTCAGCTATCAACAAAAGCAAGATAAATCATGGCTATCCTAAGTAGTCCCTGTTCACAGAAGGATTCTCATTTATAATCATCTTAGTTAACAGGTAACTATGGACTGAAACACTGAAGCTGATCATTTTTTCAGGGTGTGTTAAATGGTAATAGCAGATACATTCTCCTGGGCCCAGGCAATATACTCAGGCAAAGGACAAAAAAATCAACTACTGAGATTTCTTAAGAGCTAAGTAGACAGACTCCTATTGGCCTCACAATCATGGGATTAATATAATACATACAAACATGCACACACACATACCTGATAGTGTGGTTCCTAACCTTTTTTAATTTAGAGACTCTCAAAAAAGCTATGAATCTGCTCCCCAGAAAAAAAAATGTTTACACAAGAGAGGCTCTCTTAACTGATCTCTGCTTAACCACCCTGCCAAATTAACCGGGGCATCCTACATCAGAACATGACTGATGTTTGAGCACACTAACAGCTCACAACTAGTAGGAGACTCTACCTGAGCACAAGACTACTCAATGTGTGGTCTAGGTGGGTGCTAGTCTGCCGACTGTTTATTACCAGTTGCCCATGAGGTAAGTACAGAAATGATGAGTAGACATTTAGAAACATACAGACCCATTAGACATGGTTGCATCACCTAAGTGCCTAAGTATCTGACTCGCTTCATTGACCAACTCCAGAGTTGCTGATCTTGTGAGGTACATGCAGCACCAGCTACCTACTAGTCAAGCTCTGAACAACTACATGACCACACGTGATAGTTTAAGGTTAGTCAACTGTAGTACGAAAGTATTAAAATCAGGAATCCATTTCTTACCCTAAAAGTTGATTTACATTTAAACATAAATTTACAGGATATACTGTTGGAACTGGCTACTGAAGAAGGACTGAAGATGAATTTTGACACGATAGCATCACTTACATCATTTTGGAGTAAAATTAAAACTGAATATCCTGAGCTTTCCAGAATTCCTTTAAAATGTCTTTTTTCATTCATCATCATCCACATCCCTCTATAAGTAATCAGTTCCTCTACTATGAGTATTATTTAAGGAAAACCAGAAATAGTTTGGATAGTCATTAGCCCCAAGACAAGCTTGTCACCAACCCAGTCTAGTTAGATAGGTTAACAAGCAAGATATGAATTCATTCATGATATTAAAACCTCTAAATATTGATATACATGGAGTTTGGTCAAAGTATATACAGAGGAATTTATGAAGAATCATTATTACACTCTAACTTTGCTTAGTTAGAAGCAGAATAAAAATTAACAAAAGTAATAGTGATTCTTTGTGAATTGCCAAGACACGTACACTTTCAAAGTACACATTTAGAAATTTTTCCCTATATTCTGTTTTTTCCAACTACATTAAAATGTAACTTTATTTCTGTTGTTTTAAAAAGTAAATTTAAAAATTAAGGCTTGTATTTTGTTTGTTTGTTTTTTAAGTAAAAGTACAGGTCCACAATAGATTGGAAATAAAAGACTAGACTTTCACAATATACAGATTAAAAAGTAGTGATTTGCAACTACCAGTCAAGCTGTATCATTCCCTAAGGTCAGATATATTTATTCCTATTTACACCAGTTGTTCTTACAATTTAATTATATAAACACATAGTAAATTGTATATAAACACAGAATATTCAGAAAAATTAATATATTTTTAATTTTTTTATTCAGAGAAGTTAATGTTTCAATGAAAATGAAGTTGAACGTTTGAATGATTTGGAATAATTCAATAAAGTTAAACACTAAAATAAATGCCATGATATTAGATGTGAGGAAGAAAACAGCAAGACTGGAAGGTAAATCACAAAAATCTAGGATTCTACACTCAAGAGATTCACAAGTATTTTACAGTTCTTACTTTAAAGCAACCCAAACTGAAAACTGTGCAGACCATGCATCACAGGTGAAGTTTATGCGCAAAACCAACATAGAAGCCACTTATCAGGACTTGGCCCCATATCAGAAATTAGCAAACACGTTTGAAATAAAATATTTAAGACATGAATGTAACACTTTTCACATTTCTCCACCTTAAATAACTAACCAGCTGCTGGTCATGATATTCCCAGGTAAGAGGGTCTACACTCTAAACACAAAATTCTGTACAGAATATTTAAGAGATTCTGGTCCCCCTGGCTCTGTTATTGAAATATAACCAGCCGGTAATAAAACATGGACAAAATAAAAACAGAAAGACTCACACCCATCACAGAAAGCATAAAGAGTCCAAAAAGAGATTCTAACCAAATAAAGAAAATGAGACCATCTGTAAAACTGCAAGCTTATTGTCTCTTTCCTAGTAACATTATATCTACGCCCAGATCCCACAGAGAATGTATTTTTTTTAGCAGTTTTCAGCATTAACCAAATTAAAGCAGAGCCCTCAGAGAACAAACTGGGTTACACTAGACAGAAAGCATACTTCCAGCTTCTTCCTCCTCCCACCCTGCTTAGCCCCTACCCTACAAGCCCAAAGGTCAAAAAACAAAAGCAGAATCAAAAAGTAATACATAAGAAGTCCCTTATGAGACACTGCAAAACATTTTATCTTACTATCACTATAAAAAATGTCAGTAATTCTGGGCCATAAACCAAAGTAATTCAAAACAACGGTTTAGTTCAATTCTGAACTCAGACATTTTGTAGCTTATCTATGCTGGTCCATAGTTTAAGATCAAAGTTTTAAGAAAAAGAAGCAACACAAATGAAAAGCATAATTGTGCAATGAGAGAAAATAACACAAGATAGCTCATTTCATAAAGCATTTTGGGTTAACAAAAACTAAAATTATAAGAAAAAAATTCGAGATCTTATTAATATCTAAATTGAAATAATCTGAACACAAACTCATTTTGAAAACAGCCAGAGCATGCCTTACCCCTCTACTTCAAGACATTAGGACTTAGCTGAATTAATGTAAATTTCACTGTCAAATATATTACACAAATGCAATAGAATGGAAATAGTGTATCAAAAAAAAAAAAAAGGCATGAAAATGAGCAATGTCTAAATAGACCATGGGGGAAACTGGGCTGATGTCCTGGGTCCTGCTCTTTGGTTCTGGCTCTGCCAATAATTAACACCATGGAAAGGGGCTGCCTTCATTTTGGGGTTCCCATCTGTGAATTCAGAGGGTCAGTTTAAGTACACACCACAGATGCTATCTGCTCTAAGACTCTTCTGCCCTAGAACTAAAATGCACAGATGATACAGAATTAAAGCTTTTCTGGGCAGTGAAAGACAAGAGGCAAACAAGATCTACCACAGTGAACAGCTTTGGACACTCACTGACTCAGCTGATAGTTATTTTGGTTATGAAACAAAGGGAAAAAACGGGGAGCTATGCACCCCTGAAAACAGGATCAAGAACTACCATGCTTTTCTCATTCTGCATTGTAAAATGCAAACTGTAACATAGTAAATATTTTGCTTTAAAATAGGCTTTGTTCTTAATTTTGTAATTAACAAATACATATTTTAAAAATCAGGAGGAATGAAATATATTGAAACAAAGGGATTCACAGTGGTTATTTAAAGGTTACCTTATCATCGTTCATACAATATCAAATTCTTTGTTTTATGAAGAGATGATAACGCAGCGATGGACACACACCTGGTCTGGGTCCAAGCCCCACCTACTAGCTGCATACCCTGGCAAGTTTCAGTTTTCTGGTCTGTAAAATGAGGGTAATACGGTTGAATAACATGGTCTCAAGAGTGGTTGTTGCGAGTTAATAGGAGTTAATACAGGGTAAGTACCCCTTATCCAAAATGCTTGGGACCACAAGTGTTTTAAGCTTTAGATTTTTCATATTTGAGAATATTTGCATTATACTTACCAGCTGAGCATCCATAATCCAAAAATCTGAAATCTGAAATGTTCCAATGAGCATTTCCTCTGATCATCATGTCAGCACTCAAGAAGTTTCAGAGTTTGGAGCACTTTGGATTTCAGATTTTCAGATTATAGACGCTCAACCTGTATATAAGAAGCACTAAATACAGGCTCTCACATGCAGAAGAACCTACATAAGGGTTTACTAATATTTTATGCTGAAGAACTTCATGTCTAACTAAAAATAGACATTCACTAACACACCAAATGCAAACCATATAAACATCAAGACTCCAGAAAACCTTACCCACATGTATCAAAATTAAACAAAACATCAAGATAATTCCAAGTAAAGAAAAATATAAATATATACAGTACAGTAACTTTTTTATTCTTCCAGACTCCAATCCTTTGTCAATCTATCCTACATGTAGCCAAACAGATTAAACTTCCTAAAGCAATGTTGGGTTTAAGCCACTCCTACTAAGGATCTTTAAAATCTCTACATACATCTACAGGATAAGCCTCAAACCCACCCAGACTAGAATGAGCCTCTGGTACCCTGTACTTCAAAGTAATTATAACAGTATGTAATTTTCCATTTGAGTGACTGATTAATATCTTTCTCACCCACTAGAACAAAAGCCAGGAGACAAGGTGTGTGTTTCACCCTCCACTGTATTGCCACCATCTATCACAGTGCATGGCCCGGGGCAGGTGCTCAGTAAACATTTGTTGGATGAATGAACCTCATCTTCTATCAAGGCTCGCATCACCATCTAATATGGATGACCCTTCAGGGTTTGCAAAACATTCTCATATAAATTTTCTCATGTGACCTTCAGAGTAAGCTTTTGGGGAAGGAAGCCAGGGCAGATGAGAAAACCAAGGCCCAAAAGTTCACTGAGTCACCCAACACCACATTCTTAGTAAGTGACAAGACCCAAGTGTGTTAACTCCTAGTCTGGAGTTCCTTTCAGAACATTCTGCTGCCTGGGTTAAATCCAATGCAAATACTTGAGTCATAACCTTGTCTTGTACTTTTCTGCCTCTGCAGTTTTTACTCTTCCCCTCCACTCATGCAAAACTGCCTCCTACCTCTTTTCCTACTTTTCATTCATTAAACAAATATTTATTAAGGACTGTGATTGATGGGCAAATTCGCCTTCTTCCTTGACGGTCCACCAGTGTGTTGTATATGTGTCACATCTATTGCACAGACATCCATTTACTCACTCAACAAAAAGTTTTCTGTTGTACAGACATGTATTTGTTCTTTCAATACAAAGATAAACACTTGCTAAGTGTCACACAGTGTGAGGTTCCAAGGAGAACTGTGTTCTAATGTTCTGAGAAACTACTGAAGTTTCTCAAAGAGAACGACGACGTAAATTAACCTGTTTTAAAACACAGTACAACTGCTGCCATTCACACAGCCTGAAATGTCCCAGGTACCTCAATTGGGAAGTAAATCAAACACTGATACCCAACATAAATCATATCAACATAAATATCAATTTACAAATATACACAGATTCAATTCATCTACCGTCATGTAAAAAAATAGATTCATACAACATACACAGGCAAAGTATTCTACTCTACTAAAACAGTTTTTATCTATCAGGTCTGTTAAATAGTTAACAGCCCTTCTCAAATTTGTCAGCTCAAAAGAACACACAGTTAAAATGGAAACAACAGATTTGGGAATCCCATGCTTCTAGATTACCAGCCCAGAACCACAACTCTAAATATAACAGCAATAAACCTGCAATAATCCTCATGAAATATAGTATCAAATAAATGTTGGTGCAAGAAATGTAATGCAGAATTACTGCCATATTAATACTCCCTGAAGATAAATCTCTAAAGACTTTAAGCAAGTGAAAATCGATTCTGTGAATATTTAACACAGCGGGCTTTATTTAAAAATTCCCAAAACAGACACATACTGGCATAAAAAAAGAACTACAAAGGGTTAATAACCCTAGATTATATATAAATTCAGAAGTAAGGAAGACAGCTGCCTGGGAATCTTATCTTGGAAATAATATTTTAAAACCTCAGGGAAAGCAAACAAAATGATACTTGATAACATGTTAACTCATCAGAGAATTTAATAGAAACAACATCCAATTAATCTTCCTCTTTCTTTCATACTTAAATTTCAATGCTGAATTTAAGTGACCAATATCAGATAAGACAAAAAGGGAAGGTACAGGAACAAAACACACAAAAACCTGAGAAATCATTTGTCTTTGTGGGCAAAGGTTTGGGTTAGTGAAGAGCTTCCACCGGTGTAACGTAGCATGCCTGACCCCCTCCTCACTATCTCTTACAAGGACACAAACGCTTTTAAACACCATGGTCCTGTGAATCCTGAATGAATCAAAGTAAACCTGCAAGAAGGTGGGATTATGCGTGCTTGATTCAGGGTCCTCAAGAGTAAACTTGGCTGGACACAGTGGCTCACGTCAGTAATCCCAGCCCCATGGGAGGGGGAGACGGGAGGACTGCTTGAGGCTAGAAGTTCAAGACCAGCCTGGAAAACTTAGCTATACCCTGTTTCTACTAAATTAATTAATTAATTAATTAATTAAATTGAACGAGCTAGTCATAGTGGTGGTACATGCGTGTAGTCCCAACTACTTGGTCGGGGGGCAGGGGGAGGGTGAGGCTGGAGGATCACTTGAGCCCAGGAGGTCAAGGCTGCAGTGAGCTATGATCGCACCACTGCACTCCAGCTTGGGTGACAGAGTAAGATCCTGTCTCTAAAACGAAAACAAAAACTACTAAATAGTAAATTTGCCCACATGTTTTCTTGTAACTTCCAGTGGACCAGAATGACCTCCCACCTTCAAGGACTCCTGATCACTTTACCTTGACTGTCTACAAGGGAGTGATTTACAAATCCTACACCATGACCATCCTCAAGAGGCCTCATTAAGAAAAGCTTCTCTTGTACTAAATCCAAAGCTCTTTTCACAGTATAGTTTAGTTCTACTTCCTTCCCTTTTTCCCTCTGTGAACTCAGTGCAAAAGAATGAACCCCTGAAAGATGTCCCTTTCAACTCAAGAATAAATCACATTTGGTCAGATGAATCCTATGGGTTAACAGAATAGGTGTTCTCTTCAAAAGAGCAAGAACACCAGTGATCAAATTTAATCCCATCAATTACATTTTTAAAATATTTTTAAGAGCTAATATGGCCTTGTAGAAACTAACCATTTAATACCTCCTTTGATTATGAAATTGCACAGGTCTTCCTGAAAGCTTAAGTTCACACCTTCAGCCACATTCATTCCAGCAGGCACAGAGTTTTTCCTAAACTGTTTCACCAAACTATTGAGGGGTGTTAGGGAAGTTGTCGGGGGCAAGGCTACAACTCAAGGGCCCTTTTTTTTCACTCTACTCTTTCGGTTGCCTTTTTGGGTCTTCTGCTCCTTTACGCTGGATAATGAGAGAAGATGAAACTCAAGTGGGTTAATTATACTTTGCTTATAACTCTTGATTTTAAGATATGTGAAAGAGGAAATTGAAATGTGCTTAAAATTGTTTCTGGATGTAAATTATCCCAAGAGCTAATTATGTATAATTTCTTCATTTTCTTTATTCATACAAGTGAATCCCAGATAAACACCCTTTTAGGTCAAATATTTCTTCCCTATGACTTCGTGACTAATCCTATGTAAGCCTAACACGCTCTTACTCACCCCTCAAGAACTCAGTATTAATATACTATCCTGTTGGGAAGAAAGGAGCTAAAAAACCTGTTCGAAAGGGACTAGCATGGCCGGGCACAGTGGCTGACGCCTGTAATCCCAGCACTTTGGGAGGCTTGAGGAGGGTGGATCACCTGAGGTCAGGAGTTCAAGACCAGCCTGACCAACATGGAGCAACCCCGTCTCTACTAAAAATACAAAATTAGCCAGGCATGGTGGCACATGCCTGCAATCCCAGCTACTCAGGAGACTGAGGCAGGAGAATTGCTTGAACCTGGGAGGCGGAGGTTACAGTGAGATCATGCCATTGCACCAGCATGGGCAACAAAAGCGAAACTGAAAAAAAAAAAAAGAAAGAAAGAAAGAAAAAAGAAAGGGACTAGCATAACATACTTTGGCATGAAGGCATCTTTACTCTGTAGAGTTAAGGTTAAATAACCTTGTAACAGAAAAGGAGGCCTGAGAAGTACCTAACTTCCTTTCTAAGAAGGTCATATAAAGATCTTTCCATCTCTAGCATCCTAGTGACTCCGCATCTCCAGGATGAACATGGGAGAGACAGCTGTAAAGTCAAGGACTGTCTATATTTACAGTCTTCATTTCTCTCCTCCCATTGAGCTCACTCCAATCAGGCTTTCATTCCTACCATTCTATCAAAACTGGTTGTCAAGATCACTAATGACCTCCATGTTGCCAAAGCCAGTGGTCAATTTGAACCTTCATTCTACTGGATGATTACTCTAACTGGAAACATTCAGTACCTGCCTTCTTGGTGATCTCACCAAGATTAACCTTGTTTAATCTCACAGCTTCAAATACCTTCTACATATTCATGATTTACAAATCGCATCTCCAGTATTGGTGGTATAGTGGTGAGCATAGCTGCCTTTCAAATCACATTTCTAGCCGAAACTTCTTTGAACTCTGGATTCCAGAATCTCTCATATATTCAACTGCCTATTCAATATCATCACATGAATATCTATATTAATCTGTTTTCACACTGCTATAAAGAACTGCCTGAGACTGGGTAATTTATGAAGGAAAAACATTTAATTGACTCACAGATCAGCATGGCTGGGAGGCCTCAGGAAACTTACAATCATGGCAGAAGGTGAAGGGGAGGCAAGGCACCTTCCTCACAAGGCAGCAGGAAGCAGAAGTGCCAAGCCAAGGGGGAAGAACCCCTTATAAAACCATCAGATATTGTGAGAACTCACTGATTACCATGAGAACAGCATGGGGAAACCACTCCCATGATTCAATTACCTCTACCTACTCTCTCCCTTGACATGTGGGAATTATGAGGATTACAATTCAAGATGAGATTTGGATGGGGTCACAAAGCTTAACCATACCAATGTCTAAGAAGCATCATAAACCTAAGTCCTAAATCAAATTCCTAATGTTACCTCCAAACTGGCTTCTTCCAAGACCTTGCCCATCTTGGTAAATGGCAATTCCATTATTCCAGTTGCCCAGGAGAGCCATTCTTGTCTATGCTTACATTCTCTTTCTCTCTCTCTCAGTCCATATCTAATTTATAAGGAAATCCTATCAGATGTACCTTATATCTAGAACCTGTCCACACCACCACCCTCTCTAGCACCCTGGCCCAGCAATCACCATTGTCTCACCTGGCTTTTTACAATGACTCTGCTTCCTCCTTTCACTCTATTCTCCACAAAACAGTGATCCTTTATAAACCTAATTTGGATCGCATTATTCCCCTGCTCAAAAACCCACTGATGGCTTTCCACCTGTTATAGGTTGAACTGCGTCCCTCAAACATTCATATGTTATACTCTTAACCTCCAGTATCACAGAATGTGACCTTATTCAGAAATAATGTCATTGCAGATGTAATTAGTTAAGATGAGGTCATTTAGGTGGGCCCCAATTCCGATATGAATGATGTCCTTATAAAAAGGGAAAATTTGAACACAGAGACACATACATAGGGAGGACACCATGTGAAGACGAAGGCAGAGATCTATAAGCCAAGGAATGCCACATATCGCCAGGAAACCACCAAGAGCTAGGACAGAAGGATGAACAGATTCTCTCTCTCATAATCTTCAAAAGGAACCAACTCTACCAATAACCTGAGTCAGACTTCCAGCCTCCAGAACTGTAAAAAAATAATTTCTGTTGTTTAAGCCAGTTGTCCCCAACCTTTCTGGCACCAAGGAAGACAATTTTTCTATGGACTGGGGGAATTGGGGGTGGGGGGGTTGGAGGGGATGGTTCATGATGATTCAGGTGCATTACATTTATTGTGCACTTTATTTCTATTATTATTACACTGTAATTCATAATGAAATAATTACACAACTCATCACAATGTAGAATCAGTGGGAGCCCTGAGCTTGTTTTCCTACAACTAGATGGTCCCATCTGGGGGTGATGGGAGACAGTGACAGATCATCAGGCATTAGATTCTCACAAAGAGCATACAACCTAGATCCCTCACATGTGCAGTTCACAACAGGGTTTGTGCTCCTTAGAGAATCTAAGGCCACCACTGATCTGACAGGGAGCAGAGCTCAGGTGGTAATGAGAGCCATGGGGTGCGGCTGTAAATACAGATGAAGCTTCATTTGCTGGCCCGCCACTCTCCTCCTGCTGTGTGGCCCAGTTCCTAACAGGCCACAGACCAGTATCCCTGACTGGGGGTAGAAGATCCCTGGTTTAAGCCACCCAGTTTATAGTAGTTTGTTACAGCAGCCCTAGCAAACTAATACACCACTTCATAAAGGATAAAAAGCAATGGCCAAAAGACCCTACATGCTCATGCCCTAGCTCGCACGCTGGCCCTCCTATTGTTCCTCCAACAGGCCAGACTCATGTCTAGTCTTTGCTCTAGCTCTTCCCTGGGCTTAGACCACTCTGCCCCAGAGCCCTTAATTCCTTTAGACCTCTGTTTAAATAGCTCCTTAAGGCCTTCTCCTCCCTCCAACACTGTCTGTCCCCCTCATCCGCTTTATTTTTCTCCATTGTGTGTCACCACCAGGTACTTTAAGTACTTATTGTGGCAGACTGGGAGATGCATTGCTAGATCCCCCAATAAAGAAAGAACTTGCTGAGCAGATGCAGGTAAACAGTATCCAGGACTCAGCTCCTTGTGGTCAGTCTTGGCTATAGAGCACAGCCTCACCTGCCTGAGGTCACATCCTTCCCAGGGTAGTCCACACCTCAGTGTGGGACACTCTGAAAGGTGACACTCACTGCAGAGCTCTCTGGAAGGTTGGAAGAGACTCCGTCAAACCTGCATCACAGTTCAGCTTCTTCCTCTGCACAATCCTCCTTCCACCTCCTGTTCACAGGAATTGATCCCAAATGAATATCCTGTTTCCCAAACTCCATTTCAGTGTCTGCCTGTGGAGAATCCAACCTGAGACACTTACCTATCTCCCTTCACTAGAGTGTAATCTTACTAAGGGCAGGAACTTTGTTTCACTGTATCCCCAAAGCCTAAAATGGCACCTCGTAGGAAAGGAGAAATGATTAAATGGAAATATATGGATAGAGGAAGGAGAGAGGAAGGAAGAAAGGGCAATGAGTATTTGGACACATGACTGGCCCCGGATACAACAAAAGCATCTTAATATGTTTATTATGTATCACAAAGCGAGAAGAATACACAGCGTTACAATGAAACTGTTTAAGGTTTCTAAAGTGCACATTGCTATGGATTTTAGAGAATCTTAAAAACAATGTGTACTAAGTTTTCCTAAGGTTCTCTTCTTCTCTTGATGCCCATGACCTTTCCCCCTAAATTTCACAACCACAAGATCTACCATCAAGAGGGTTTCAAGACCCTAACCTTTAAGGTGGGGAATATGCTGTATAATAACTGTCCAATCACTCTGTGGCACCTTTATGTTCATTCTTAACTACCATTTCAAAGAAATTTGCTCTGCATGTTATTATTATAAATAGTTTATTACAGCTTTTCTTCTTTATTGACCATGTCAAATAAAATATTATTTTTTTCAATCAAAATAGTATTTTTTTCTTTCTCAGAGAATTGTCCTTCACTTTATTGCAACATTTTAATTGCATTTGGCTCTGGAAAGTGATTTAAAATAGATTTTCCACGAACTACAACTGGCTAGTCATTTAGACCCAAATAAAGCTGATTTCTACCAGGTCATGTATCTCATGCCAATTCAATCAGAACGTGTTAAGTCTGACTATAAAGTAATAAAGCTGAGGAGTGTTGTGTGTGTTTGGTTTAGAATCACTTTCATTTCTTTACATAGCATTGCATGATGAGTTTTCAAGTGAAAAATGTAAAGTCATGTTTAATACCAGAAACACCCCCAACAAAAACAACAAATCACCACCACTAGAGCTACTATACTGGTCTGTAACTACTCTACCACACTCTAAGGCAAATGAAATCACAACAGTGTCTGTATGTTTATAGCACAAGAATGTCTTACATAGATGTACCCGAAATATTTTATAACCATAAATATGAATAACAGAGTCTTCCTAGTCAGACCTATCTAATTTCATCAGCCTTCTGAAATTATATCTTTCACTAAAGCAGCTTCAGGGTACAAATGCAATAAGATAACATTAATTAAAATACATAAAACCATCCAGGAGTAGCAAATAGTATACTATGTTTTTTAAAGAGCAGAAATTGAACTAAAAATAGTTATCACTATTTTGCCAGCTTAAAAAGCTGGGTCTTACATAGTGCCTGAAGCTACAATTCCAAGGTAGGATAATAATTAGTATGTTATTCACTTGTCTGGTATGCACGTAGCTTTGCAGAGCTGTGTATGTATGCTCACTTTGCAGCTAAGACCTTCAGTTCTCAGCTACCTGTTTGCCATTAAGCAGATTCCAAAAAGTTCCAAAATACAATGTATCAACCCTTACTTACACTATGTCAACAACTGTTTCAGTCAAAAAAATGAAGAGTCTATACAATCCTATGGAAACACTCAGTATTATCACTGAAGTTCAGATCTCTACTTTATTTAGAAACAAATTACTGTTAACTATAAACAAAGCACCATCATTACTGATACCCTTGACTTACATTGCAATAAACCCATCATAAATTGAAAATATCATGAGTAAAAAATGCATTTAATACAGCACTATTATTATTACTAACTACAACTACTTTTGCACTATTGGGTGTTCACAGCAACCCTATCAGGTAGGTATTAATCGAGAAACATGTTCAACGCCATACAACTAGGACATGATGAAGCCAGAGCTGATATCTAAACTTGTCAGACTCCAAATCCATGCATTTAACTGTACTATATGTTCCTTTGAAACACAGATATTTAAGATGCATAGCAACAAAGAACTTAATTTTATCACTAAAATTCCTAGTCTCTGCACACATATAGGAATCATCAATATAAGAATGTTATTTTGTATTTTGTCTTTTCATTTATGATTATTTCAAGTTTTAGCAAACAACCCCAGCACAGAAATAAAATCAGGTCAGAGAAGAATTGTTTTCCTAATGAAGTGAAGATACAATGATACAAAATAAGATCTCAGGTAGCAAAGGGCAGCAGTCCTTTACTTGCCAAATATTAAAATGTAACACCTATCAAAATGGTGGGATTTCAGGTGATTTTTTAAAAATTGGCTTTTTATAACTTTGTTATTTATTGTTGTGTTTCCTACTATGCCATTTTTATAACATGAAAAAAGATGAGTCTTTTAAATTTGAGAAAAACAAACAACATTAATAATACACAGTTGTACCAATAGGCTAATATTATACACACAAACTTAAGTTCAGAGCTTATCTACAGAAGTCATATGCAGATAGGATATAAATGAATTAATGACCATGTGCTATTAATTTAGAAGGCTTTGTTATCTTTACCAAACCATCAAGTACTATTCATGTTACACCCGGGATGACTTGTTCAGCTCATCAGAGACCCTATTTCCTCATTTGCAAAAAAGAATACTGTAATACTACCTATTGAACATGGTCGTTGTAAGAATTAAATAAGCAGCACAGACATTTATGCACACACACATACACATTCATAAACTGTAAAGTGCCAAGAGTTATTTATTATTATCAACCAAAACTTTTAAAATCTAAACTGAAAGATCCTTAAATAGACAGCACTCTCAATTCATTTCTGTGACATGAAGTTACCCATTTGTACTTTAGCTTCTTTTGTAATCCAAATCTTACTGCAGAGGCAAAGGAAAAGTCTCTATTTATGCATGTATGTATATAGGTGTATACATACATACATATCTATATTTATATTTTTCCCAAATGAGATCCTCAATAGAATGAAAAATCATTACTCCTTAACCCTTTCCAATACATACTTATGCAAAAGATTTAGACTTTATAATACAGCCAGTTTTAAATCAGATTTCCATTCAATTCACATTAAAGTGCCTATAAACTGTGATAGGTGCTTTTAGTTATGTATCTTTCTATTCTAGGGGAACATTTGGAGGTTGGCTTGCAGAAAAGAAAATCTAGAGACAGAATAACCAATTAGCAGGCCTTGCCATCATCAAGGTGAGAAAAAATGAAGACATCTGGGGATGGAAAAAGAGAACAGGTTCCAGAGACATTTCCAGCCCTGTTTACGAGCTACCTCCTTGAAGTAAAAGAAAAGAATCTTAAAGAGGCAGGAAGATTTCCAGCTGTGGTGCCTGTTACAGACTGAATGTTTGTTCCCCTCCAAAATTCATTTGTTGGAATCCCAACTCTAAATGTGATGGTACTAGGAGGTGGGGTCTTTAAGAGGTGATTAGATCATGAGGGTACAGCCCTCATGTATGGGATTTGTGCCCTTATAAAAGATCCTCTATGAGTTTTCTGGCCCTTTTCTGCCATGTGAGGACACAGTGAGAAGACGGCCATCTATGAGACAGAAAGCAGGACCCTAATCTGCCAGCACCTTCATCTCGAATGTTTTCCAGCTTCCAGAACTGTGAGAAATAAGTGTCTGTTGTTTAAGTCACTCAGTCTAGGGTATTTAGTTACAGCAGCCTGAACAGACTAAAGCAGTGCCTGTGGGTGTGGGGATGCTTATGTGCTATGGTAAGGAACACAGGTAGTTCTAACAGGGTTAAAAGCTGTGGCAACTAGCAGGGTGTGGTGACAGGTGCCTGTAGTCTGGGCTACTCAGGAGGCTGAGGCGGGAGGTTTGCTTGAGCCCAGGAGGCAGAGATGCAGTGAGTCAAGATCATGCCACTGCACTCCAGCCTAGGTGACAGTGAGACCCCGTCTCAACTCAAAAAAAGAAAAAGTGATGGCAACATACATGGCTGGTAGGAATGTAAACTAGAACCACCAGTTTGGAAGACTTTATTAAACAACCTACATATCCCTTACAATTCAGCAATCCTACTCCTAAGAATATACCTAACAGAAATGCCTGGTAAGTGTCTACCAAAGGCAAATACAATAATATTCATGGCACCATTATTCCCAGTAGCCATAAACTGGAAAACCAAATGTCTTTCAACAGTAACGTGGATAAGCTGAAGTATATTCACATAATATATACAGTGGAAAAAAATGAGCTGTTGCTACTCACGACAATGTGGATGGTTGCACAGACATGGTCAGAATGAAAGTACATACTGAATCACTTCATGATTCCATTTACACGAAGTCCAAAGAGGGAATACTTGCTTACAGTGATAAAGATACAATGGAAGGGGACGGGAGGAAGGCCACAGGAGGGATAGGAATGTTATCTATCTTGACCTGGGTAATGGCTAAACAGGTGCATATATATGGGAAAATCAAGCAGTACACCTAAGATCTGTGTGCTTTCCCTTAATGTAAAAGGTTAATGAGTAAATAAAAGTCTCCCAGCCCTAGAGCATTATAGTGACAGTAAATCCCCTCAAAAACAGCTCTCTGGGCAGAGTGCAGTGGCTCACACCTGTAATCCCAGCACTTTGGGAGGCTGAGGCGGGCAGATCACGACGTCAGGGGGTCGAGACCATCCTGGCTAACACCGTGAAATCCTGTCTCTACCAAAAATACGAAAAATTAGCTGGGCGTGGTGGCAGGCACCTGTAGTCCCAGCTACTCGGGAAGCTGAGGCAGGAGAATGGTGTGAACATGGGAGTCAGAGCTTGCAGTGAGCCAAGATTGCACCACATCATTCCAGCCTGGGCAAAAGAGTGAGACTCCATCTCAAAAAAAAAAAACCAGCTCTCTGGCCACTGCTACCTAACGATAAAATAGCCTCACTTCAAAAAATCAAGCAATAAAAGCATCTTCACAAACTAAAGTCCTCAGTACAAGTAAATCACTGTGTATTTCTCTCTCCTGAGGAAGTCATTAGCTAAGTATTCTGGACATGACTCAGATTCTTCAGCCACAGAACTGTGGTCCTTACATAGTAAGTCATTTCCTTTCTTCTTCTTCCTCTAAGACCCCAGACAACATTGACTGATCCCTCCACTGTGTTACAGGAACAGGTTTCTCCACAATAACACTTATTGTCTGTGAACCCCTGGGAGACAGGCCTGGGGCCCATTCTCTTGTCTCCTAAGCACCTCGCACACTGCCCCAGCACAGGGTTGAAAATCCGAAACTGTTTCCTGAATTTAGTAAACAATTCAGCATGTCTTCAAACAGAAGTCCCTTAAAAATTCATGGCTAAAAATCAAAAGTCACATCTTCTTTCATTAATATTTAATTATCCAAATAGGTCCGATCTTACAAGCGCTATTATTATTTTTTTCATTAGAAAGTTGATAATCCTCCAGTGTTATCCTTGAAGAAATAAAAATGTTCCATAGTTTAACATACTGCTTAGTATTATTTCATTATAGTATATTTGCTTTCTAAAACTTACCATATCAAAAGAATTTCCTACAGAGACTATTTCTTTTTTTTTTTTGAGATGGAGTCTCACTCTGTTGCCCAGGCTGGAGTGCAGTGCCATGATCTCAGCTCACTGCAACCTCCACCTCCCGGTTTCAAGCAATTCTCTGCCTCAGCCCATGAGTAGCTGGGATTACAGGCGCCCACCACCACACACGGCTAATTTTTATACATTTAGTAGACACAGAGTTTCATCATGTTGGCCAGGCTGGTCTTGGAACTCTTGACCCTGTGATCCACCCGCTCAGCCTCCCAAAGCGCTGAGATTACAGGCGTGAGGCACCGCACCCCGCTACAAAGGCTATTTCTTAAAGTTCTGTGATTATCTCCTCAGAAGAGGTAGGAAAAGAAAAGCAAGTATCCAGCATGGAAAAAGGCATATGCATCCACCTTTGTATTATTAGGTTTGGACACTGAGTGTGTTTTGTTGCATAGATTATGCACAAGACAACTTCATACTAATCACACATACCTGGCCATAAAAGTACATCTTGACTCCTGGAGTGAGCTAAACTTTACCTCCAAAGTAACATAAAGTGGTTGTGCCAATACAAAGTAAAACACTTTAAGAAGATCTGAAAATAAAAAAGCCAAAGAAAGCTAACCCTCTATTTCTGATCAATGAGCTCTGATACTTCTGATCAAGGAGCTTTGAAGAAATGGACCAACGCTGGTCTGCTCTTTCTGATGAATGACAGCAGCAAAAAGGCTAGCGGAAGAAAAACCAGAGAGAGCTGTGGTTGGCCCATCATTTCCCATGTGGACCATGCTTTGGGTCTCAACCCAACCTGATCGATTTAATTCTCCCTAAGGAGGAGCTTGGCAGGGACCCAGTGGAGTCAGGTCACACCCAAGAGATCAAAAACATCTCACTGACAGCAGCCTTGCCTATCCAGGAAGGAGAATGCTCAGACTGATCTCAGACTGATAAAATATTTCACTCATGGAACCAGAGGACTGGAGTGGGGAGGATGAGGAAGGTGGACAACTTATACCACATATATTTTTTTCCTTTGTCCACTTTAACCAATAAACAGTCTTCTCTCCCCCTTATTAATGCCTGTGTGCTTAACATAATCGAACCACGTGGCTAGGTTATGAACAATCTGCAACAGTCTAATTCCCCTGCCCAACCTGGTATCCACTGACATCAAATCTTTTTAAAGTTTATTTCTATGCAGTCATTTATTTTTATTTCTCCCCCAACCCTCCTTTAAAAATCTGAGTGTGAAAGAAGATGGTTCTATAGAGTCAACTAATATTTCACAAGGGCACTAAGAAGACACAGTGGGGAAAGGATAGTCTCCTCAATAAACAGTACTGGGAAAACTGCATTTCTACACACAAAAGGATAAAACTGGACCCTTATCTTACACCATACACAAAAATCAACTCAAAATGGATAAAAGACCTAAATATAATACCCAAAACCACAAAAACTCCCAGAAGTGTAAAAAGTTCCTTAACACTGGCCTTGGCAATGATTTTTTGGATATGACGCCAAAAGCCTGGGGTCATAAAAGCAAAAATTAATAAATGGGACTACATCAAACTACATCAAAACCGTTTCTGTACAGCAAAGAAAACAATCAACAAAATGAAATGGCAACTATGGGACTGGGAAAAAGCATTTGCAAACCATACACCTGATATGGGGGTCACTATCCAGAATTCATAAAGAAGTCATACAACTCAATAGTAGAAAAATAAATAACCTGATTAAAAAAATGAGTAAGTCACCTGGATAAACATTTTTCCTAAAGAAGACATAAAAATGGCCAACAGATACATGAAAAGAAACTCAACATCAATTAATCATCAGGGAAATGCAAATTGAAATAAAAAGCACCATGAGATACCACCTAATACCCATTAGGAAAGCTGTTGTCAAAAAAGTCAAGAGATAACAAATGCTGTTGAAGGTGTGGAGAAAAGGAAACGTTTGTACACTGCTGGCGGGAATATACATTGGAGTAGTCATTATGGAAAACAGTATGGAGGTTACCAAAGAAACTCAAAACAGAACTACTATAGGAGCCAGCAATCCCTCTTCTGGGCACATACCCAAAGGAAATGAAATCACCACCTCATAAAGGTATCTGCACTGCCATGTTCATTGCAGGATTACTTACAATAGCCAAGATATGGAAACAACCTAAGTGTCCATCTACAAAGGAACAGATAAAGAAACTGTGGTATATTCATGCAATAGAATATTATTCTGCCTTAAAAAGAGGGATCTTGCCATTAGCCACAACATGGATGAACCTAGAAGATATTATGTTAAGTGGTATTATGCCAGACACAGAAAGAAAGATACTGCATGATCTCACTTATATGTGGAATCTTAAAAAAAAATTTTTTTAAATGTCAAACATACAGAGACAGAGAATAAAACAGTGGAATGGAATGGGGCAGGTGGGGAAATATAAGTTCAGAGGATACAAAGTAGCAGCTATGTAGGTAGGATGAACAAGACTAGGAATCTAACGAACTGTACTATATTTGGGATTCCTGATAAATGAAGAGATTTTAGCTGCTCTTGGCACAAAAACAAAACAAAAAAATGGAGAACTATGAGATGATGGATATGTTAATTTGGTTCACTATAGTAATGATTTTACTCTCTGTATGTATCATACCATAACACCATGTTGTATACCTTACATATAAATGATTTTTTAAAATATTTTTTTAAAAGAAGAGGGTTCTCAACAATCCAAGTCACTCACCAAGTGGGGTGGCCTGAGAACCACAGGTTAAAGGCACCATTTGATTTCTAGTAGTGAGCTTGACAATGAACCTGTTCACAGTGAAACCTAAAGGCTTACTGGCTAAGAAACTGTGTTTAAAATTTTAAAATACAAAAGCAAAAACTGGTTGAGCTCTAGTTTCAGTTCACCTACTTTATGCGCTAAAACTGTCTAGCTTCAATATCCCGTTATAGATAACCAAAGCATATTTATTTAAATAATGTACCTCTCAATCTTTTTTGTCCACCAACTAACTTAACAGTAAAATAGGGAAAAGATGATAAAGACCTGGAAAAAGAACAAATGTAACTGGCACATACTCTATAACAGGCCTCTTAGGCACTTTACATATGTTATTTCCTACGAGCCCCACAACAACTTTCAAGGAGGGAATTACTATTTTCAGTCCTCTGGACGAAGAAAGCTGGGACACATGAAGCTTAGGTCACTTGTCCAAGGTCACAGCTGGTGACAGAGCTAGGCACCAAAACCTCAGTCCTACCCCGAAACCATGGTACTCCCACAGGCACTCCTGAGCTCTCCGAATGGAAACCAGGGACTCCCCAAGGTAAGTGACTTTTCATCAGTGAGCTCAACATGTTCCTTGCGGAGGCTGCTGTTTTCTGCAACATTACTTCTGCAGGTCTCCCAGGACCCAGTTGGATACAGAACCACCACTGCAGCTGTTACAGCAAGTGTCTGAAAGACATAGGATATGAAAAACATAGCCCCAGGCAGGGTAGAAGAGTCTGCATAGAGAGAGCAAGAAAAAAAACACACCCATGCACTCACACTAGCAAGTAGTTGTACGAGGGTGTATGTTGAATGGCACAAATAAAAATAGTAAAAATAACTGCAATAATGGAGAAGTAAAAATGAATTTGAAAACATCCAGAACAGTGGTCGCATTTCTTTTCTGATGGGTATGATAGGTATATAAGTATCTAGAACATTAATCCCTACTTTTTGGCTTATTTGTATATTTGAAATATTTTGTTAAGAGTGAAATTTAGGCCAGGCACAGTGGCTCAAGCGTGTAATCCAAGAACTTTGGGAGGCCAAGGCGGGAGGATCACTTGAGCCCAAACTTTGAGCCCGATCTTTGAGGAGTTTGAAACCATTCTGGGCAACACAGTGAGACCACATCTCTACAAAAAAAAAAAAAAAAAATGTTTTAATTAGCTGAGTGTGATGGTTTGTGCCTGTCTTCCCAACTACTCGGGGGGCTGATGCAGGAGGACTGCTTGAACCCAGGAGTTCAAGGCTGCAATGAGCCATGATTGCACCACTGCACTCCAGCCTGGGCAACAGAGCAAAACTCTGTCTCAAAAAAGAAAAAAAGAGAGAGCATTTACAGATACAGATACACAGATATCGATATGGATAAAATAAATATATACATCTGGGGCCGCTCACAGTGGTTCATGCCTGTAATCCCAGCACTTTGGGAGGCCTCGGCAGGTGGACTGCTTGAGCCCAGGAGTTTAAGACCAGCTTGGGCAGGATGGCAAAACCCTGTCTCTACAAAAAATACAAAAATTAGCCGGGCACGGTGGCATGTGCCTGTAGTCCCAGCTACTTGGGAGGCTGAGGTGGGAGAATCGTCTGAGCCTGGATGGCCACAGTGAGGTGAGATCATGCCACTGCACTCTAGCCTTGGCAATACAGCAAGACCTTGCCTCAAAAAATAAAATAAAATAAAATAAATACACGCATCTGAAAGGTTATCCAAACTATTAACTATTAACAATGAGACCTCTAGGGAATGGGAAGAGAGAACAGAGGAATTTGTACTGAATACTTAAAACAATTCTGTATTACTGAAGTAAGATAAACCCTAA
The DNA here is from genome assembly GCF_000951035.1 of Colobus angolensis palliatus. NCBI lineage: Eukaryota > Metazoa > Chordata > Mammalia > Primates > Cercopithecidae > Colobus > Colobus angolensis. The sequence continues at coordinate 1,917,330 of NW_012116154.1, read as the reverse complement.
AGAACACTCACTCGTTTTTCTTTTTTAATTTTTTCTTTATTTACGTAATATTGGATAACTCATAAGTTTTCAGTGGTAATTACTACAGTTTAAGAAGAGGTGTGATTTACTTTTAGATCTGACCCAGTAGATCATACCTCTCCCTTGAAACATTGTCTTCACTTGGCTTCTAAGATGTCTCACTCCTGTCTTAGTAGCCACTGCTCCTCAAGCCCCCTTTGCTAGCTCTTCCTCATCTGTCCAGCCCTAACCTGGCAGTGCTATGAAAGTCTTCTCCATCTTCACTCCCTCTCTGGGTGACTGTTATACTCCCAAACCTACAGACCCCCTCTCAGACCTCTCCCCTAAGCTCCAAACTCATATGTCCAACTGCCCAGTCCATATCACCACTAGGATGTTGATGAAACACCTCAAATGATGGTATCCATGGCTGAAATCCCCACCAAAACCCGCTCCATTCCATCTCCATTCACAGCAGCTTCCTGCTTCCAGCTGCTCCAAGATCCTCAGAATTGTCCTTGACTCCTCTCTTTCTATCACACCCCACATTCACTCCAACAAACTGCGCTGGCTCCACTTTGAACAAACATTCAAAATCCAGTCATTTCTTGCCACTTCCACTGCTCCTACCTGTAACCAGTTCTCCACCATTCTCCCAAACCAGATTACCACACAAGAGCCTCGCCACGGGTCTCCCTGCTCTGCCTTGGCACCCCTAAAGTCTGTTCTCTCCACAGCTGCCACAGGGCCTTCATAAAATGTAAGTTAGATTGTTACCCTTGCCTGGAACCTTCACATCTTTGTTGGCATCAAAGTCAAGGCCCTTTCCATGTCCTAAACAGCCCTACAGGTGTTTTCCCACCTTCACCTCTACCCTTCGATCCTTCTGACTCCTCCACTCCTCCTCCCCTCACTGACCCCATTCCTACCCTGCTGACATCCTCCACTCCTGGAACACCCCTTTCCCCGAGATGCGCAACCCAGAGGATCCTCCCTCAACTCTTTCAAGTCCCTTCCTCGGTTTAAAAATCACATCCCAGCTGGGCGCGGTGGCTCATGCCTGTAATCCCGGCACTTTGGGAGGCTGAGGCGGGTGGATCACGAGGTCAAGAGATCCAGACCATCCTGGCTAACATGGTGAAACCCCGTCTCTACTAAAACTACAAAAAATTAGCCGGGCGTGATGGCGAGCGCCTGTAGTCCCAGCTACTTGGGAGGCTGAGGAAGGAGAATGGCGTGAACCCGGCAGGCGGAGCTTGCGGTGAGCCAAGATCGTGTCACTGCACTCCAGCCTGGGTGACAGAGCGAGACTCCACCTCGAAAAAAAAAAAATCACATGCCCTCCTAGCCCGCCCCCGACCACCCATCCCCCAGTCCAGTTCATTTTTCATCACAGCACTTACACTTTGTAATGTCAATTATGTACTGTGATTAGTTAGTCTGTAGTCCTGACACTGGGTGCAAGTGCCACCAAAATTCATATTTTCATCTGTTGTGTCCACTCCTATACCCTTAGCACCTACTGGGTACACAATAAACACACACTGGATGAATACATAGGTAACCTTTGTCCAGCCACTTATTATCGCAAAGATTTTAAACACATTTAATGCAAAAAAAAATCCATTATCACCATTTTGCTGTTTTTGTCTGGAACTTTTCAAAACAATTTTTAATTAAGCATCTCCCCCAAAACCTCAGTGCCCCACATCCAGTGCTGGCCTTCGCTGTCCCTGCTGTTGAGAAAAGCCCCTTGCTTTTTTTTTTTTTTTTGCAAGTGGGGAAAGGCTTAGAAGGTTTGACCACAAGTGTTAACAATTATCTCCAAATGTTGAAATTTCTAGTGATGTTTACTTTTTACTCTCTTTTTGCCTGAGTCTTGCCATCATGAGCACATTTTCCTTTCATGATCAAAGAAAACCACAATTGGAAATAACCCTCCTCTTCAAAAATAAAAATAAAAATAAAAATAAGTGAGACCATGGTTGAAATCATGCATTTGCCATCGTAGCTCTGCAATGTGTGGCCAAAGAAATCCCACATGCTCCTTTCCCCTCTGAACACAGGCCAAGGGAGGCGGCACCACCACGGGGGGTGTGCTCCAGTGCTGGTTTTTTTTTTTAATTGTATTAGTTCTGAACATAGATTGATGTCACTGGGTAATTTGAAGACAATTAACAACAAACCAAAGCTGTCTTTAAATTGATCACTTAAAGATACGGGTGGTTCACCAGATTTAACAACAAAATCATGTTGGCTCAACATGCGGGTTTATTTTTTTTATTTTGCCTAATCAGCAATCTGCACACAACTTTGTGCCAATGTCTGGCCTATTTTAATAGTATTTTCTCCTGCTTGAACAATATGCACGTTATTTTTTCCCCTCTTAATACCAGTGTTCAAACAGTGAAAGTTGTTTTCAAGAGGGTATATGGGCTCAGGGCTGCAGCATTTATCCAAGCCCACAGGAATCACCGAACTCAACTAAAAATATTTGATGAGCCTTCTTAATGCTTACCTTCCAAGCAAATACAGGAGTAATAACACTAATCAAAGCCAGTATTTTCTGAGCACTTATTTTGGCCAAGCACTGATCTAAGCACTTCAAGTTAATCTACCCAAAGCCTGTGATCCCCACTTAAAAGATGAAAATACAGAGGCACATAGAGGTCAAGAAAGTGCAGCACCATAAGATTCAATAACTTGCCCAAGATCACAGCATTAGAAGGTAAAGCTGGGATTCAAACACAGGCTGACTGACTCCGAAGGCTTGTGGATTAAGTGTCCTGTGGCTGCTGTAACAAACTACTATAAACTGGGTGGCTTAAAACAACCAAAATTTATTCTCTCTCAGTTCTAGAAGTTAGAAGTCTGAAATCAAGGTGTTGGCAGAGCCATGATCCCTCCAAACCCTTCAGGAGAGGACCTTCCTTGCTTCCTCAAGCTTCTGGTAGCCCCAGGCATCCCTTGGTTTGTAGCAGCACAAGTGCAGTCTCTGCCTCCATCTTCACATGTCTTCCTTCTGTGTCTGTGTGTCTGTCTTTATACGACATTCTCCTTGTGTCTGTGTCCAAATTTCCTTCTTCTAAAACTGAAAGCAAGCCAGGATAAGCAAAACAAAACAAACACAAATTTCCCTCTTCTTATAAAGAAACCAGTCATAAGGAATTAAGGATCCCATCCTACTCCATCCAGTATGACCACACCTTAACATCTGCAAAAACCCTTTTCAAAATAAGGTTACATTTGCAGATATGAAGTATTAGGACTTCAAGTTATATTTTTTGGGGGGGACACAATTTAACCCATAACAGATACCCTCTATAGAACGGACTCCAGAGATACGCAGAGATAACCTGAGTCTCTTTAACCAGTTACCTTATAAATACAAGATTTGCCAGTTCTAAAACCACCCTTCAGAGTAAGGAAATGCTTAATGGTTTCAGATTCAACGTTTCTCTTTATACAGGTAAATGGAACACATCCAAAACGTACATATACTTTAAGTAAATGAGAAACTTTCTTTATCATAAAAAAGCAAGTATTACCCTAGAATAGAAGCCAGTTAATATACAAAAAAAATTCCAAGGGAAATACTTATAATGTGCCTACCTGCCCACTGCTAATTTATTGTGCACCTCCTTTCCTTGCACTAAAGCAACACCTTTGAATTTTGACCAATGAACAATAATTAAATAATATTTGATAAGAGCAACCTATAATCATTGATATTTATCTTAATAGAGATGCCCATTTATTTTAAAAGCTCATGATTCTTTGGGATCTACAGCTAACAGTTTAAGATTACATGCACCTTTCAAATTTTCATTAACCTGAGAATAGCCTTCAAGGAAAAACGTAAATGAGGTACACAATTATTCAAGTAAAAGGGTGTGTTCTGAATTTCTCTTATGAATAGCTTCACTGTTCTTCCAGCGTCTAGTGGCAAACTTGTGCATTTGCTCTACATCAACTGTACTTCGTTCATTTCTAAATTCTAAGAAATACATTCACCATGCACTGGCAGCCTGATTTCCTCTGTATGCTAGAAAACAAAGACATTTCCACAATAGGCTAATTCAGAATTTGGCCCTTTAGACAGATTTGGGGAAGTTATCTGGTATGAGTAATTGTTAACCAACCCACTTCAAGAATTACTCTTTGAATGACATCAGACACAACTAAATGAATATATTACGCTAGCATAACTTACATGGTGAAAAGCACCACATAAGTTCCTTAACTCACTTTAAATACCAAAACACAGCATTCAAGTCAAAATGCACTGCAGAGCAAAGCTGGTCAAAGCAAACATTGTGGTGAAAATGACATTTCTGAAAATCAAATTCTTATCATAAAATTAAATCTGCTTTCTTGTATTCTATTTCCCTGACTGAAATAGAAGAGGAAGTACTAACAGGTTATTCCAAAGGATAATTCAATTATTTTGGAAGAAACGAATGACCTATTTTTTAAAAAAATAAAATCAGTCTTTCTCTAGAAAAATTATACCACTATTAACATGGAATAATTTAGCAAGTAAAATTCTATTTTACTAGTACACCACATTAAAATGCAATTTTCAGACTAATATATTTACAGAGAATATTTTGAGACTGCCAGTTGCTCTCCCCTGGTGGCTGGAACTTATCTTCTGTAATTATCCTGAGCACATTCTCAGGACAGAATGCTCAATGATTCGGGAAATAACTGATTTTTTTCCTAAAGAAAACATCGCAATATACCAGTTACATCCTTTAAAAGTATATATCACTCTACAGAGCATGTAAAAATTTTCTTTGTTTAAAAAATGCAAAGTAGCTACAATTACAACCAAACACAGGTAGCACTTCTGACATCTTTCTCAGGCTGCTTGGTCCTTAGACCTCTCTGTGTTCCTGGGGAATTCCCAATGTTACAATCTAGTAGCTCTTGTGTTTTAAGAAAATATTCAGGGTATGTACATGTGTGTGTCTGTGCATGTGTATTCACATATACTGAGTGGCCTTCTCCTTTGCAAATTCTGGTCCCATAATCTTCATCTAGTGCAACTCTAGCTGCATGCTCTCAAACAACCTTAGTGTGCCTCACCTTCCCCGTCTGTATTAGGGGATTATAACAGTATCTACCTCTTAGAAGTACAGCATCAAATGAGATAATCCATGCAGTGCATTCATCACAGTGACAGTTGCCTTACAGGGAGGGCTCATTAAACATTGACCCTTATAATTCCTACAGGATCCCATAGGATTTCTACACAGAAAGGAGGTAACTTGGTTAGGGTTACCACACTGATCAAATCAAACCCAGAATCAAATCCCAACTGATACACTTCCCAAGCCTATCAAACTGTAATATAAGTATCAAACACAGAGGGACTGTCATCTGTATTTTCTGAAGATAATAAAAGGTAGGAGAAACAGGCAAGAATAAAAACCCAAAGCATGTAGTTTAATAAAAAGCATTTTAAACCTACAAAAGGTTGAGCATCACTAATCCAAAAATCTGAAATCCAAAATGCTCCAAAATATGAAACACAAAATATGAAAAGTGGCTAAATATCTTGATTACTTGCTCTATATAACAAGCACTTTCACATGTTATCACAGTAAACCCTTCCCATAGCATGGCCAGGTAAGTATCACCGAAGATATTTTACAGATGGGAAAAGCACATGTGGCTCAGGGAGAAAAAGCTGTTCGCCTCAGGGTACCCACCAATATCCATCTATCCCAGAGTAAGGCCTGAATTTAAACCCACATCTATACAGATAAAGCCTATGCTCTCTTTAGAACAACATAGGCAAAAAAAAAAAAAAAAAAGTTAGGCCAGCTAGTCGTTTGTCACTTGGCTTTGAGAATACACTCAGCAAGGTAAATGGGAAAGGTGCCACAGTTTTTGAGAACACGCCAATGAAGTTCATTTTTACCAAATTATCTCCAAAGTGCAAGTCAGTAATATACACGGCCAAAAATATGCCCCACATAGATCATACCCAATTCACAATCTGAAACCTGTCTGGATGAGTAGCTTGATGTCAAGTTCAGGTGAGTGGCATCCATACCCTCCCAGCTCCTGGGGTCTGTGCCTTTCCCACCCCTCAGAGCTTCAGACCCAGCAGCAGATTGCACTGAGGTTAGAACATGCCCCCAGGAGCTTCAGTCTAGTGCGAATTAATTTCTCCTTGGAATTTTAACTATTTTTAAGTGTATAGCTCTGCAGCATTAAGTACATTCACATTGTTATACAGTGACCACCACCATTCATTTTCAAAACTTTTCGTCTTCCCCAACTAAAATTCTGTACACATTAAACAGTAACTCTCCATTCCTCCCTCCCCACAACCTCTGGCAACTGCCATTCTACTGTCTGTCTCTATCAATTTACTGTAGGCAATGCATACAAGTAAAATCGTACAATATTTTTCCTTTTGTGACTGGCTAATTTCACTTAGCATATGCCAGTTCTCTTTTGTTCCCAGTTAGTTTCCTTAAAGAAACACCCCTGAAATGCACATCCTTTAGAGGAAACAAAAATGAACACACAAGAATTATTTTTTCCCTTTTACTCATTGCTAACAGGATATAAAAACACTACGGATGCTTGAGAAGGAAGAAGAAAGATAACGCCAACAAAATCATCCACAGTCCCACCAAGAAACCATACTATTTTGGTTTCTATTCATGCTCATATAATCTTTGGCTTTACGCAAACAAATTTTTTACAACTGCATCACATAGAAACATTCACACTGCATTCCTTAACTTAACCATTTATCAAAATGATGTATCTCCAAGCATTTCAAAAATCAACTTTCAAGGTCAATACTAAGGTAAAATAAATGTGCTTTAATGAAAATCTGTACCCGTAAGCTCTCCTGTTGTGAAAATAAATTTAAACTACCTGAAGTTTCGCTGATATAAAGAAATTGTTCTTGACAACGCGGCACTGTATTGTTAATAACGGGGGCTGCAGAAAGTAGGCAAATGTTCAAACCTTCACAAATGTTCGTATAAAAATGATTTAAATGTTAAGCAAAATTGTATATATACTCCAAATGTGGCAGTCTATCTCATTATTATTTCTCTCATAGGTAAACAGCACAACAGGATCTAATGAAAATCCTGTTTTCTTTACAGGAAATAAAGATAATGGCACAAATCAACATTCTCCTCAGTTTTTTTTTAAATAGGCTTTTCTTGCAATCCACATGTTTTCAGAACTAAGAGGAAGAAAAGATAAAAATTCAATAAAACACCTCATTTTATTTCTGTTTCTTATTTCTACTTGCAGCTTGTAAAAAAAAGATATATACACACACACACACGTAACAGCAGGATCTAGTACTAGTAAAGAAAAATGATTTAAACTGAAATAAAATTCAAGTCAGCAGGAGATGACTTTGATCATGAGACAGTGATACATAAACTGATGGAATACAGAACTTCCTTTATTTATCTTAGTAGAAATAATCTCACATCTTGGGAAAAGAGACATTTTTAGAAAATGACACTGATCTGATTGCCAAGTCTCATGAATATGAACAGTGAGTGTTAATTTTGTTTCACCTCGTTCACATATTTTCTGCTCAAATCATTGGAATATATTTTATTTGAATGCAGGAGATTTCCCCCCTGAATTTTGGGACATGGAGACCCTGTCCACAGTAATAGTATCCAACATATTCAGTGTTCATACTTCCTATCTCATTTAGGGAGAGCAGAAATGCCACAAATACAGAGTACACTAACAAGGGGGCCCCAAAATCTAAGTTCCCAGAATCAGAAGGAACCTCCAGGACTGTAAGCCCCAATTCTCGCCAGTACTCCAGGCCTGGTTCCCTGCCTGTGTGAACTGTTTCCTGGGCCATCTCCCTTTATGTCTCCAGCTCCACCAATCCTCTCCTTAGTCAAACCCCACTGCATCTTTCTGGAAACTGCTCCAAGCATAAGAAATCAGCAGCCCAGGATGGATACCTCCTCACATCCCTGACAACAGAGCCAAACACTCTTTTACTCTATATTGTTCTATCTTAACAAATATGCTTTTCAAAAAGACCCATCCTGGACTCTCTCAAATGAAAATTTTCAGTAAGCCTGCCCCACCTTGTCCACTTCCCCACTTACTGTGCCAAGCAAGAACCATAAAGATATCAGAGAAGAATGTTTAAGCTACTTCCTGAAGGAGTACTGAAAGGTGGTAAAGAACAGATAGAAGGGATGGTCGCAGGCAATGGGAACAGGGTATAAAAGCCGAAAGGCCAGATAAAACCTGACATGTTGTACTGTAAGAACGAGATGTAGCGCAGATAATGAAATATGTTCCGTGCCTCATCAAAAAGCTTAGACTTCATCCTGAGGGTGGCAAGGAGCCCCTGAAGAGTTGGGATGACATGCCCAGACCTGCAGAAGATTTCAGAAGACCACCTTGGAGGCAGTGTACAGTAGAAACAGAAAGAGACCAGGGAAAAGGCAAGTGTAGCCTCCAAAGTGAGAAGCAACTGAGGTGGGAGGGAAGGTGGAGGCATGCATTCAGAAACAGCAGGCTCCGCGCAGGAGTTAGAGTCAGGGTGCCTTAAAGAACCGTAAGATGGAGGTCCAGGTGCACTGTGGAATAGACTTAGCATCCCTTCTCTAGGAAGCTTTGCCCCACACACTTCCCACACCCAACCAGGATAAGTGGTCCTCTGGGAAGCACTGAGTATTTCTCCCAGTAATACACATCACATAGTACCGTCATTCATTCTTTAGCTGTCAGCCTTTCTCTACAGACTCAGAACTCCGAGCAGGCAGAGGCAGTGGCCATCCTGGTCAATGTCCACGTGTGGCATTTGGAATAGTGCCCAGCCCTTGGGAAGCCAAACTGAGTGAACAGAGCTGGATAAGCCAGGAGGCCACTGCTCTCATTCAGCGGAGAGATGACTGTGTCATGGGAAAGGAATTCGAAAGATATAACAACTGAGCTTCTTAATTTCTCTCTAGTCTGTTGATACCATTCAAAACACTGAATGAGACGCTTTCCAAGTCAATTATGTTATGAAAATTCATCAGTAAATCTGATCTGTTGAGTGATGTCCACAAAAGCTCACGTTCCTGTGGGAAGTCAGAAAGGATCATGGTTTGAGCCCTTTTACAAGCAAAAATAAGGCATAATTCTAGGCCACAGAGAAACTGCCACCTCATTGGGATAACAAGTTTGCCTTCTTTTGTTTTCGGAATAATTCTGCAAAGACTCAAAGCAGAGGATGGAAACATTTCAAATCCTGCTGACATAGTCTGCATCTTTGCTTTGATTTTTAGATATGATTCCAAGCAGGCAGATAATGTTGTGACCCAATTACAGGGTATTTTGGAAGTAGTAGGCACCCAACTTGGGAGTGGAGCTGGTGGGTGTAAAGGGAAGAGTTACTAAGCAAGCACTACCACCTGCCTCTCAATCCTTCACGGGATTTTACAGGGAAGGGAGCTATGACAATCAGGAAGTAATGCAACATCTCCCCTGACCCGCTTCCCATTTTCTCACCATTCCCAAAATAGGCAGAGCTAAGGAAAATCATAAATATAATTCTCAGCCCTCTAGGGAAAAGCTCATTAAGGGCATAAATTTGGGTCCCTGGGAAAAAAGGGATGAAAGGCAAAGCTATTAAAAAACCTTAGAATCAAAAGATGGAGACAATGGGAAATAAAGCCAATGGACAAAAAGGAACTAGAAAAACAAAAACAAAGGCCATTTCCTACAGCAAAGCATACTTAAAACTTAAGCTCTTTAGAGTCAAAAGGTAAAGTTTTTGTTTAAAACTAAAAAATAGTGATTCAGGTCTTATTTCACATCAAGTATTGTTCTATGCCCTTATCATACATTCACTCTTGAAATCTTCACAGCAATCATATTATATAAGCACAATTAGTATTCCTATTTGCAGATGAGCAAACTGAGCACTGTGTAATTCTGTTGTCAAAGTATAATTCTGTTGCCCTTTGTCTATGGCTATTAAACTGCAGAGCAGTACTGAGATTTCACCGCTAAAGCCCTGCTGCCTCCTCCTACGGCTGTCCTTGCACATGCTGTAAGACGTTTAGTAGCATTCTTAGCCTCTTCCTACTAGATGCCAGCAGTTATCCCTCCACAGTCACCATGACCAAAATGTCACTGCCAAATGTTCCCCGGTGAGCAAAACTGCTCTGCTTAAGAACTACTGCCGCAGAGATTTGAAAGGCCAAATCCCGAGTTCCCTTACAAAAGGAGTAGCAAATCCTGGGTGGTGGGTAGGAATAAAATTGAGTTAAGGGAAGATGACAAAGGAAGCAGCTGAAGGGTTTGCTGTAGTGGGAATTTTATACGAGAAGTCACTCACCACAGCTCTTGCCACTCTCACAGGGTTAGCACAGCCTTCCTCCCCCTCCACTCCCATCACACGCGTGCCTCTACTGCAGCACCCTATAGCCAACGTTCTGGTACATTCCTCTCTGTCCTCCTGAACTTAGCACAGTGCCGGGCACAAAGTATGTACTCGATAAGCATTTGCTGAACAAAGGAAGGAATAAATGAAGCCGAGGTTTCTGGGTGGGTGTCACCAGATGAATGTCTCTTCACTAGTGTCCTAGAAAAGGTATAAATAGACCTTGATTCTTAGAGAGGACAAGAGGTTCTGATCAGATAATTTGAAGAATCTGAGTCTGAATCAATGCTCCCCAAGGTGTCTCTACACCCAAATCATGCCTCAGCTGTGTTCAAAATTTGCAATGTGGTATACAATCATTTCTTGAAATGTCAAGAAAATTTTAACGGTATTAGTTCCCCCCGGAATGAACCAACTCAAGAAACCTAACTCATGCTAAGGAAATTCTGATTTATTCACTTCCACTGACAAACAGTACCATCTAGCAAATTGGGAAACTCAATGTGGCAGGTCGACTGACTCTCTTGCCCAGGACAAAAGTCTACCTGAGAAACTGAATGAAGATCAGAAGGTAAGAATAGAGCCAGCACCAAAAAGCAAGCAGGATGCTGCCAAGGAGAGGCACCATGCCTGTAATCCTAGCACTTTGGGAGGCTGAGGCGAGCAGATCACTTGAGGTCAGGAGTCCGAGACCTGCCTGGTCAACATGGTGAAACCCCAGCCTCTACTAAAAATACAAAAATTAGCCGGATATGGTGGCAGGCACCTGTAGTTCCAGCTACTTGGGAGGCTGAGGCAGGAAAATTGCTTAAACCTGGGAGGTGGAGGTTGCAGTGAGCCGAGATTAAGCCACTGCATTCCAGCCTGGGCGAACAAGTGAGACTCCATCTCAAAAAAAAAAAGAAAAGAAATAATTTGTTGTTGTTGTTTTGACACTCCTTCTTCACCCCACAATAGCAACCAAAACTAAAGGTGACTAACAGCAATTCCATGAGCAAATCATTCTAAAGTTTCCTCTAGCAATTCAAGGCTCACCCTGGAGGGCATGATACTGCAGAGGTCTGGGCCAAGCTGGCTATTACACAATTCTAGGTTCTATGGCTTTGACCCATCACAATTTCCTAGAATCACTAACTAAGAATTGCTAAAGAGTGTTGTTTTGCCAGAAAGAGGCCTGCATGCAAAGAATCAAATGTCAAGATACATCTCGAGGTTCGCCTGCTGAAATTCCCATTTCAATCACTTGCCCATTCTGCTTCCTTATACCCTCATCTTTCGTCTTGGCGCTTTGCTTGTCTTTCTCAAGCTATAATTCAAAAATAGTCACTGGCTCCTAGGGCACTTTCAAAATTAGCTCATTCACAGTTCCTAGGACCCTGGGTGACTCTATATTCCTGGAAAGCCCTGGGGCCCCATCAGCTGGCCCACAAGCTCCACATGTTGGCCTGGCCTCCATGACTCAACTCAATCCCAAGGGCAGGCCTCTCCGCATCTCACACCCAGATTCCCAGACTTACCAATTTCGTGGACCATTAAGCTGCCAGATAAAAATATTCCCATCAAATCATAAAAGAATCCTACCCAAAAATGAGAAGGATATAGTATCAGAGAAAAGGACACATGTTCTCATTTAAACGATTATGACATATTCACTACATCATTATCATCATTGTGATAAGAACAGTGAAAAACACCAATCAACAATAAACGATCTGTGGGTCTAATATTATGCTCTGCATACAGGAGATACTCAGTTACTTTTAAATTGTGTAGAAACTGAGCTCTGTCTTACACAGGGACACATCTCATAAACCCAGTAATGCTAGGCCTTCCTTCTTCAACAATGACATTTCTCTTTACCCTCTGGAATTCTGCAAAGTCTCCCCAATCTATCTCACCCTCTTAAACACATGCTTTTCCTTCTAGCTCGATTCCAATATTCTGCATTATTTTTTTTTTTTGAGACAGAGTCTCACCCTTTCACCCAGACTGGAGTGCAGTGGCGTGGTCTTAGCTCACAGCAACCTTCACCTCCTGGGTTCAAGCGATTCTCCTGCCTCAACCTCCTGAGTAGTTGAAATTACAGGTGCGTGCCACCATACCCAGCTAATTTTTCTATTTTTAGTAGAGACGGGGTTTCACCATGTTGGCCAGGCTGGTCTCAAACTCCCGACCTCAAGTGAGCCACCTGCCTCAGCCTCCCAAAGTGCTAGGATTACAGGCATGAGCCACTGCTCCCAGCCTCTGCATTCTTTTTCATCAACTTAAAAAAAAACAACACTCTTCCTCCCACTCTAGACATTCCTGAAGCATACTTGCCAATGAGTTACACTTCGAGAACTTCAGTTATTACCTAGCAAACAAAGTTTGCAAGATTTCCACAAGAGGAAAAGAGAGGGTAGAACTGGTAAACTTTGTTTATAACCACTGTCAAGTCATTAACCAACAACAAAGAAAAGCTTTAATCCATCCTTTACTATACCATTCGTTTCTTTCCATGTTCTCTTCCCATATTTGTCCATGTGAATCTATACATTTTATATACCAATAAATTATATATTGGGATTTTTCTGATTATAAAAGAAATATATGTCCATTACAGAAAACAAGATAAGATTCAAACACTATGGAAATAGATTAAATAGAAAGGGAATGTCTCCTGTAACTCTACACACAAAGAGCTCTAATACCTTTAAACTGATCAAGCTTCTTACTTTTTGCCCAGTTGTGTGACTTGACCTTCCACCCTCTATGCCCTTCCTCTCTCCCAGCTCTCTTCTAACGTCTGGAGTTAATGCCCCACTCCTAACGGGGGTCCACGAACCCTGGAGCTTGGTTATGATTAGAGGAACTAGAGTCACTGTCCCTTTATTAAAAATTATTTAAATGGAATAACTTCTCCTCACTGCCTCACTTAAAGGTTAATGAGGCTGAGTTTTGTGAGCCTCTTGAAAGCAAGTGCACTAAAAACACCAAATGGGATTGGTTTCCTTTGCTCTCTGCCCCATCGCAGCTTGCCAAGAAAAAAGAAAAAAAAAGCTTATGATCCTGCTAATGACACTGAGTAGACACATTTCACCAGCCACCACTCCTGCTACTGCAACAGCCAACCACAGGCATCTGTCGAACACAGTGACAGGGCTAACATTAAATGAGAATGAAGATCGTATTCCAGAGACCAAGGGCTGCATTTCTCACCAAGGGGAGAAGACAAAGGCTGGGACACAGGAAAGGCTTGCCAAAATTTCACAAGGGTGGACCTGGGAAGCAAAGCACAGGACTCCCTCCCCTGCAGCCTAGGTAGAGGCTTCTTTCTCAGACTATCTGTGTGCCCAAGAGCAGAAAGTCTTCCCTCAGAAAATGCTATGAAGTAGTTTCAAATGTCAAATACACTTTACCCAAATCTAATCATTACTTTGTCTCCTAACTAGACTGGCAGGGCCATAAAAAGTTAATTTTATGACAACAATTTTATAACAAATGAAAACTACAAGGGAAGTAGGAATTGGGCAACAAAAGAAGGGCATGTGACAAACCAGACAGGGAAACACAAAATCACCTCCTACTAATGCTGTAAACCAGCGGTCCCCAGACTGCATTCATGGAAGACAATTTTTCCAAGGATGGGGTGGGGGATTAGGATGAAACTGTTTCAACTCAGATCAACAGGCAGTAGATTCTCATAGGAAGTGCACAACCAAGATCCCACACATGTGCAGCTCACAACAGGGTTCACAGTCCTGTGAGACTCTAATGTCGCCACTGATCTGACAGGAGGTGGAGCTCACGTGGTAAAGCTCACTCGCCCACCGCTCATCTCCTGCTCTATGGCCCGGTTCCTAACAGGCCACTGACCAGTTCAGGACCGAAGCAGGGGGTTGGGGACCCCTGCTCCAAATGAAGACCTCCCTCCTCAAATGGCTGCATCACAGATTTCTAGACTGGGACAAGAAGGGCCCGACAGACAACTAGAGGGTGACTGCAGCTCTCTCATTTTACAGATGGGAAAACAGGCCCAGAAACATAACTGACTTTTTCCAGGTAACACAGTGAATTAAAGTAAGGGACAAGCCAGCCCCAAAGGCAAGTCTTTGGGTCCCTGGTTACTGGTCTTCCCTCCAAATCCCCCCAGACCCTTTATTATGGAGACTCTGTCACTCTGCCTCTGACAAACCATTTCAGCTGAGAGAAATGCCATCAACACATATCAGCATGCAGAATATGCACTAATAACACATTAAAATCAAAACGGCTAATCTGGGTTTATCTTTCTGACATCTAATTTCATTTGTTGGTAGTGCAACATTGTTGAAAATAAATGAACACAAAACAGTTTTAAAATCTGGATAGAAGCTTCCTGAAAACATTCAAATCATTCTGAAGATACGCAGTTTCAATCAAATTTAATTCGAAATAACAAATCAAAGATGCTTTAAAAGAGAATGCTTACTGAATAATAATGGAACCAATTAAAGATATTTTCATATAAGATAAAAGCTTAAAGCTCTATTGCTGTGCAATCATGAGTGTCCGCCTTTTCAGAGGGATTTTCTTAGACAGCTGACATTTATGCCTAGATGCTTACAGCATAAGATGACATATACAAAACCTTAATAGGATAATAGGACACATAAAAAGCACTGAACTGGCTGGGCGCGATGGCTCACGCCTGTAATCCCAGCACTTTGGGAGACCAAGACAGGTGGATCTCCTGAGGTCAGGAGT
This sequence comes from Colobus angolensis palliatus, assembly GCF_000951035.1. NCBI lineage: Eukaryota > Metazoa > Chordata > Mammalia > Primates > Cercopithecidae > Colobus > Colobus angolensis. The sequence goes on along the minus strand of NW_012116154.1, from coordinate 1,902,206 downwards.
TGGAGACCAGCCTGGCCAACATGGTGAAACCCTGTCTCTACTAAAATTGCAAAAAATTAGCCAGGCATGGTGGTGGGCGCATGGAATCCCAGCTACTCAGGAGGCTGAGGCAGGAGAATTACTTGCACCTGGGAAGCAGAGGTTGCAGTGAGCCAAGATTGTGCCACTGCACTCCACCCTGGGTGACAGACTGAAACTCCGTCTCAAAAACAATAATAATAATAATAGGCACTGAACAAATGCTGGTTTCCTTAACCCCATATAGGAAAATAAGTATTCCCCACATAACCAGTAATAACTTATTACAATATTTTCCTAAAAGTCTGTCCCACCTACCCCCCTCCCCCGCCCCTGGAAAACTTAAGGTGTTATATCACAATGGTATTGTCTAGTTTTGTTTTGTCATTTATTTATTTATTTATTTATTT